>NC_050576.1:125616616-125945366 GCF_011100635.1 Trichosurus vulpecula
ACCAGGTAGGAGCCAATTGAATAAAACTTTTTCTAGGGTGTCCTTCTTCTATAAGGTATGATTTGGGGTTTGAATGATTTTTCTATCAGCTGAGACCCTTTCCTTCTCTGGTGCCTGATGAAAATCACAGCATTGCATTCACTCTCCAGTCACCTAGGCTAAGAAAAGATAATTTTTTTAAAAACTGAAAAAAATCATGCAATTATACATTTTGAGTGGTTCTTTTTCCTCTGCATCATTCTTACAACCAAAAATTTAAGGGTGTGTCTATATCTCGCATCTAGTTCTGTGAAGAAAAATCAGTTGAGGTGGTTATTTGATAATATATGGCTATGATTATCTAACTGATCTTTTTCACTTTTATTGTAACCTTTTAAAAATTGATCTTTATCACTTTTTGAAAGGTTGTAATGAGATTGTGTTGGTAGAGCCTGAATCTAAGACTTTGTTATTCCTGAAAAAACTGATCTAAGAGGAGCTGACTGGCTTTTTATCGTTCTTTATTTTGTACATTTTCAGTTCTCAAAAGCCTCTCTTCCGAGGAGTGGTTATAAAAACTTTGGCAGCAGTTGCTGGTTGACAGGATTGTCGCATTAATCCCTCCTTTCAGCTACTTCTCACTCCCCTCTTGTATCCCATAGGATAAGCCAGGGACCAGAACTATCATCTTTGTCTCATAGAAAATATGAAAGGTGATGTGATGTAGTAAAGTGCTAGTCTTGGGGAGTAAGGAAGACTAGTTCTGACATATTGTCTATTGGACACTGAGCAAGCCTCTTACCTTGCTAATGACCTAGATAACTTGTACAACAGTAGCTGACCTGAATTGGTCAAAGCATTTTGCTCACTGAAAGTTCCCTGTAGCAATGAGTAACAGGTCTAAATTTACAAAAAATCATAGAAAATAACAAAAGCAAGAATGATAAAAACATTAATTCACATTAACATAGGGCTTTGAAAAAAATATCTCCTTTGAGCCTTACAACAACTTCATGATGTGGTAGTTCCTCTTATAACCCCCTTTTTGGAAATGAGGAAGCAGATCCAGAGAAATAAAGGAATTTGTGTAGGTTATCACAGAGGTTTTGAGGTGTGTACTTGAACCCAGATCTTTCTGATTTAAAGTCCAGGGCGCAATCAACACTCTGATTATGTCAACACAAACCCCAAGAATCTGATTGATTCAATCAATTCAATTACAAAGTAAGTTGTTCATCACTATGTAGGTCAAACATCTAAATGAGTGACTGGGTTTTAAAGTGAATTGACTGGATGTTTTGGCATCATTTAGACATAACTTGGGACACCGAAAAGTTAAATGACTTGGCTGCTCCTGTAAAACCTCATTCTTTCAATGTTGGTTAATTCAAAATAACATTTAATTTGAAGCAAGTGTGATCCATAGCCATTTGGAGAAAGTTTTTCCATTAAAAATGCACAGTTAATACAAAGTATGCTTAACATGTAACTCGAAGTGGAAATTTCATCTTTCTAACAACTTGGCGACTTTTAGGAAGTAAATCAGTAAGGAGAAATAGGCAGAAAGTTCTGCAGTCTCTTTGTTTGAAGTTGGTCAGCATTTCTGAAGCTCCTGGTTTTTTACAGGCCAGCATTAAATCCTTGAAGGAACTGGTTTGTTAAATGCTTTTCTTATGTGAAAATAAGATCCCAGATAATTCAAAAGCCCTTTATTTTGAATTTGCCTTTATTTTTTCAAACTGCCAAATATCAAGGAATGAGATTTCAATATAGATCCTGTTCTGGAGACTCTTTCTACTTCTCTGGGCAGTGGTTCTGGAGTCATTCCCCTTTGACAAAACATGGAAGTTAATGAAAAAAAAATGACATTGGCATTGAGAATTTTTTGGGTGGTAGAGGAATTGTAATTCAATAAAGCAAAGTGGTTCTTGGGACTCACCCTAAGCAAAGGTATGGTTTCTCTTCAGAACCCCTCTGTTCCCTCTTTCTGTATTCTATTTTTCTCTTTTGAAAGCCCTAATCCTCTGAGGAGTTTATTGCTCATATAGAATCCTTGTTGAGCTAACGCTATCCATGAATTTTACCTTCCTATCCATACTCTACAACCCTGCCTCTCATTCCTTCAGAGGCCTGTTTATGATTAGTTAATCAAATGCATTCAGGGCAGCACCATGGTATCTAGATATCAAGAAAAGAATACTTGATTTGTAATGGGATTAGCTGAGTTTGAATGCTGCCGCTGCCATCTACTACCTGTATGACCTTCAGCAAGTCATACCAACTCTTGGGGCCTCAGTTTCCTCATATGCAGAATTGGGACATTGAACTAGATGACCTCCAAGGTCATTGGGGCTTAAATAAAGTGGATTTAAGTTATTAACAAATAGAATTTTGGGGCAGCTAGGTGGTGCAGTGAATAGAGCACCGGCCCTGGAGTCAGGAAGACCTGAGTTCAAATCCGGCCTCAGACGATTGACACTTACTAGCTGTGTGACCTTGGGCAAGTCACTTAAACCCAATTGCCCTTCCCCCCTCCAAAAAAAAGAAAAAATTAGAGCCATAAAAAAAAACAAATAGAATTTAATTTCCTAAAAGTATATTTTCATTGTGTAATATAATGCATATTATTTGCAACTTAGAAATGGGCAGTCTCTACAAAAGTACTCCTTTAGTTCCTTATTTTGGCACAGAAGTGACAGTGAGTACTCAAAGGCTTTGCCAGCTGAGTTCAAGTACTGGCAGATTCTACAAAGTTGATTAAGGCTTTGATTATAGCAATAGGCTGTGTCTGCTGTCAGGACCAGCCCAGCTAAGGACAAAGAGATCCATCAACATGAGGTTGGCCAATGGGTGACAGATTTTTTTCTTTCCTTTTTTTTGGCCATGGTGACCAGCGGAAAGGATAAAAATACAAAATGGCTCTTAGGCGTAGTCTGTCTCTTTCTGTTGGCAGGGGCAGCTAAGAACTCTGTGGCTGGTTTTCTTTCTACAGACATTAGTTTAACTGTTGGTACTCTATATGTGCGAGCCTGGAGTCCAGGGATCAACAAATTGATATGCCGCTGGAAGGACACATTCATTTTGGTATGCTCAGTATAAAGGAAACCAGAGGACATAAAGAAGTTGCAGCCAAATGGAATCGTGGCTCACAGCATCTCAGACAAGCAAAAAAAAAGAATTGGCAGAGTTGGTGTTATTGTGCTCTCACAGTGGAAATTCTTAGCCTGGGTGACATGGACTTAAATTTTTTTTTTATAATTGTATTTCAGTATAGGGCAACTAGGTGGCACAGTGGATAGAGTGCTGGGCCTGGACTCTGGAAGACTCCTTTTCCTGAGTTCAGATCTGGCCTCAGACACTTACTAGCTGTGTGACCCTGGGCAAGTCACCTAACCCTGCTTGCCTCAGTTCCTCATATGTAAAATGAGCTGGAGAAGTAAATGGTGAAGATTTCCAGTATCTTTGCCAAGAAAGCTCCAAATGGGGTCACAGAGAGTGGGATACCACTGAAACATCTGAACAACAACAAATTTCAGTATAATTGGTATCATTTGTAGTACTATGTATTATATTTTATGCATTTAAACTATTACATTGAGAAGGAGTTCAGACTGGCAAAGGGATCCAAAACACAAAAATGGCTAAGAAACTCTCTCATAAAGGCAGCAAGAAACATTGGACAATTTGTCATCTCTCCCGGTTAGCATGAGTAAACAGACTACTGGGGAGATCGTTGCAGCTTCTGCGTCAACATCTGTTGCAAAGAATCAAGGAAGAGAAATTCTAAGAAGTACTTGATGAAATCCTAATTAAGTCAACATATACCTTAGTACTCAACTGCAGCGCCATGGTTCACTTAATGTAATGGAAAGATAGCTTGATTTGGCATCAAAGGACTTGAAAATTCTCATATGACTGCTTAATATGTATGTGACTTTGAGCAAGACCCAACCCCCTTTTTTAAATGAGAAGACAGGCCTTTATCACCTCTAAGGTCTTTTCTAGCACTCAGTCTATGATCATGTGATCCATTTGCCTTTGAAGTTACATAATTCACCCCAAGATGTTAGTGACTGATAATAGTTTAATGTGTTACCACTCCTGTGTTAAAATTTGCACTTTAGCAGGAGTCTTTTCCCAAAGGGATGAGTCCTGTGGGATTGTTTCAGCAGCCAGTGGGGAATTTTTTTTGGTGTGGTTTTCTTTTAGGGTTTCCTTTAAAACCCTGTCTGCCTGAAACAAACGAACAAAGGAAGACTGCTCCTGATGAAACTATATCTAAAGCTGTACAGAATTTAAAAGTTTTGCCTTTTATCTGATGTGAGAATCTAGTGGACGTACAGTACCCAGAGGAAGAATTTAGTGTCTTCTGATAATCCACAAATTTGAGAAGTCCAAGCCATTGCTGGGTCCTCAATTTCAGATAAAGATTGTGTGTGTGTGTGTGTGTGTGTGTGGTGTGTGTGTGTGTGTGTGTGTGTGTGTGTGTGTGGTTTTTAAAGAAATGCATCTTTTTGCCTGCCTATTTCTTAGAAGGGTTTATTTCTGCAAACATCAGAAAAAAGGCAAGTTTGTCTGAGGGAAGAACTGGAGCAGCTTTGGAAGGAAGTACAATTATGTTTTGGGGAAATAAAACTTCGAAATATTAGTGTAAAGTTGTGAAATGAAACTCCCTTTATAGACATCAGTCACTGACATTTGCTTTTGGGTTTCTAAATCACTTTGGATGAAAAATTATGTTTTTTTTTTTTACGAGGCTTTATTTTTCTGGAGCTGGAGTGCCCTGAATTCAAAGCAATGAAAATGTGTATAAGGCAACAACAGTGAGACTGGCTAAAAAACGAAAAATTCAAGCAACCAGCTGGTTTGTTTGCTTATAGAGCGTTGACATTTAGATTGATTTTCCTGTTGGATCAGCTGGTTGTTTTTGATGCTATTCACTTAGATTTTAATTAAAAACATTTATTAAGTGCTCACTGTATGCAGAATATATATGCTGTTCATACTGCTAGGTGCTGAGAATATGCAATGTTTAGGTAAGATAAAAGTCACTTTTATTCTAGTAGGGAGATAAGACACTACTACAAATAATCATAAGACCCATTCATAGATCATAGAATCATAGATTTGGAGATAGAAGGGATCTTAGAAGTCATCTAGTCTAATAACCCACATTTTAGAGATGAAGGTAGATGAGTATCAGAAGGGTCAATTGTCACACTCTAAGTAGGAGAGCTAAGATCCTTGAATGAAGTAGTGATAAATGGTGGATATAAAACAAAATACTCTATGAGCCTGCAGGGGAAAATTGTTACCAACTGGGGCACTCTCAGAGGCTCCCTGCAGGAAATTACATTTGAGTTTGGTGTCATGGAGAAAACATAAAAATGCAGGTTTTCCTCCCTCCTCCCTCCCTCCCTTCCTTCCTTCCTTCCTTCCTGCCTTCCTGCCTTCCTTCTTTCCTTCTTTCCTTCCTTCCTTCCTTCTTCCAAAGAGGGTTTGTATCAGGTGGGATGTCAATTCAGTTTTTTTAAAAAATTTAATTTCTGACAAGCGTCTAGAAGAATCTTGCTCACGAAGAGTACCAAACTTTTGACAATACATTTATGTGGACATAGCCAGTTCTTTCTCTATCCATCTACCCTTTGGCACCTCCTTTGCAATTTCAGCTCTTTTTTTAGCTTTACATTTTAGTTTCTTATGAAGTTCTTATCAAGAAGAGCTAGGTATAGTCTACCTCTTCTGGCCTATCTGATATCCCTTTGGAGTAGGATTCCCCTCTGAAGATAGAGAAATATTGTGAAAGGGAAAATGCAAGTGAATCTAATTTTCACTTTTATACATGCTTTAAACACGGGCCTGGAAAATCTGCATACGCTTTACATTTTCTCATTCATATATTCCTTTGAGTGCTTACAGGTGAAATGCTACACAGAACATAATAGGAACACTACCAAAGTCTTTGGGGCTACCCAACTATTTCACATGAGGCAAACAATGAATTCATCCTATTCCCTTTCTACACTGTAACCCCAGCTCACCATCAGACTTCAAAGAGAGAGTAGTTTCTGTTGGCAATCAACCTTCCTTCTTAGGACACTGTTTAGTTAATGGCCAGGAACATTGCAAAATATTGCTATAGATAGGGTATTTTAGAGTTTATCTGCTTCCTCTGGCATCAGAGTGGTTTTTACACAATTTGGCAGGAGCAATTAATGCAGAATTTTTTTTTTAAATCTTATGCATCTACATACCTGTTTCCTCTTTTTGCCCCTCCTCCTTTTTAAAAAACAAAAACAAAAGCCCAAACAATCCCCACCAAAACATAACAAAAAAGCAGAACTACCACTCTAGAGACTTTATATATATGAACAAGGGTGATTATTATGATCATAAGAATGATGTCATAATGTTCAGATGATTATGTCAAAAACAATGGCAATTCTACGTTACCCATACCGTGCTTTATTGCAGATTGACTGCTAATATTCTGCAGTGAAGACAAGCAGAGTTATTGGGGCCAGAAGACACTACAGAGTTCAGCTATGTCCCTAGTGCAAGGGAACTGGTTTAACACTCACTTCCTAGGCAAACCTAATGGTATCAGCGCTATTTGTCGTTTTCAAGTTTCAGGACATATGACTTTCCTGAAGTTTAGCCAGATCTGTTTAATAATGGAATCATGTTGTGATAGTGTGCTACTGGTTTCCTAGTTGAGAATATCCAACATACTCACAAACATTTTAACTTGGGGGTGGGTAGGACGGAGAATGTAAAATGAAAAGGAATCAGAGCTAAAATACTAGGTGCCAGCTTGCATCTTCTTTGAGCCTTTTGTTTCTCTTCCTCCCCTCCCCTGAGGTGCCCCCCCCCAGGACCTCTTAGTAGCAGAGGGCATACAGAAGAAGGGATGTTATTTATATCTGGGTTAATGTAGCCAACAAGTCAACAAACATTTTCTTACCACTTAATATGTTCCATGCACTGTCTTAAGCGCTAGCAGTACAAATAGAAGCGAAAAGCGAGTCCCTACCCTCAAGGAACTTATATTCTAATGAGGAAGACAGCACATAAAAAGAATCTCAAAGGGGATGGGGAACAGAGGAAGGTAGTGACATTGTAGAGAAAGTTCAGAGAGTCAGGAGTGGAGCCCAAAAAGGAATGAAGACATGCGTGGCCTGGGCATTTTTCTTAAAATGGAGGTGTTTAGAGGAATCAGCCTATCAGAGGAAGAGGTCTCAGCAGTACTGTGGGATAGCAGTTAGTTTTGTGATAATAGTTGGGTTCTAGTCCTGGTCATTGGTTCAATTTTAGAAGCTGTTTTGAGGTCTATTTTGTAGTATGGAGATCTGTCATCTGCTAATTCATAATAGATATCGAGCTATTGCTTATTACTGTTTAGTCATTTCAGTTGTATCTGACTCTTTGTGATCCTATTTGGGGTTTTCTTGGCAAAGATACTGGAGTGGTTTGCCATTTCCTCCTCCAACTCGCTTTAACAGATGAAGAAACTGAGGAAAACATTTAAGTGACTTGCCTAGGATCACACAGCTAGTAGGTGTCTGAGAACAGATTTGAACTCAGGTCTTCCTGACTCTAAGCCCAGAGTTCCCTTCATTGTGCCACATAGCTACCTTAGATACTGAGCTACTGATGTATAATTGCAATCACCAAGTCATGTGTTGCTAGGTATTTGGTAGATGCTAAATTTTTATAGCCTGCAGTCATATATTAAATAGTTTCTATTATTTTCTTGCATAATCCATCTTGAACACTGACCCTGGGTTCCTATTATCTTTAATAACTCTTCTGTCACTGATATTTCTTGTTTGTTTCAATGTATCTTGACTTGTGCTACTACTGAGGTTGCTCCCAACCTCAGCATCAAGCTGATTCTCACAATGGTTTTTAGTGGGGCCCATCTGCAACCCTATGCTGCTCCATTTGTTTCTTAGATTCATGGGAGCATTCAACCAGCTGGGATACTCACCCAATCAGTGGTATCACTAGAACTCAATTGGCAAGCATCTCAGGTTCCTACGTTGTCTTCTACAGCAGTCTAAGGGTATTTAAAATCCCGCTGAATATCATCCTGGCTAGCATTCCCTAGTAATTGCTCTGTTCTCCTCATGGCATTGGCAAGGAGTTGAACTTTGAGGGTATCTATTGTTATCATTACTCACGAAACAAGCAGCCATTCTACTATTGTTCCTTTGTGTTTAATGTTTGTTCCAGGTGGAGAAAGTGATTGATTTTTAAAAATTAAATAAAATTGTTGGGATAGAAACATATCTTTTATAAGCTCAATGAAAGCATTATTATTACTTATAATTTTGCTTTTCTTCTATGATAAACACCATCATCTCAATCTTCTCATCTTCATTGTTATTATTATTATGTGAGAGTTATTTCATATTACTATGCAGAAGTTCTTATCCATCATGTGAAGCTGAGATAGAAATGGTCCTGGGATAAGTCTGTCTTCCTATTTTTCTTTTATATTAATTCACTATACATTATCAGACAGTGGAATGAAACAACTGCTTTTTTGTTAGTGAATAAAAATATTAAGATGTAAGCTCATCTTCTGTAGGATAACTGAAAGCACACTCAGTACAACTTTTATAATCATCATCATCCTCATTTTTTACGCAGAATAGTCACATAGCCTATGTCAGGTCCAAGTAGTCAATTTTGAGGGCTGAGTGAGAGGAAGGGTAGGTAATTAAACCATTCAATTAGCATCAAGTAGACCAAAGACAGTGAGGTGGTGCAGTGGACAGAGTTCCAGGCCTAGAGTCAGGAAGACCTGAGTTCAAATGTGGCCTCAAATACTTACTAGAAGTCACTTAACACTGTTTGCCTCAGTTTCCTCATTAGTAAAATGAGCTGGAGAAGGAAATGACAAACGACTCCAGTATCATTGCCATGAAAAAACCCCAAATGGAGTTGTGAAGAGTCGGGCATGACTGACAAATGACTGAACAACAACAAAGTAGACCAAATTGATGTACAGAAATGATCACTTTTTTCAACTTAATCTCTCTCTCTCTCTGTCTCTCTCTCTCTCTGTCTCTCTCTTTCTCTCTCTTGTCACGCTCCCTTCCCCCCCGCCCAGGGAGAGAGAGAGGGAGAGGGGGAGAGAGAGAGAGAGAGAGAGAGAGAAGCAGAGTAAAGTTGGATATATGGAAAATGATTTCCTAATTTTTCCAAATTTTTCTGCCGATAAATAAATGCTTTAATTTTTACCATTTCGTTTTCTTTAGAATGGCTCCCTTTAACAAAGTATGGGGAAGTAGTTGTGATAGGTGCTAATGCATATATTTTTAAAGAGAAAAATGAGGTATTTTCCATTTGTGGTAATGCCTTTTTGGGGTTCTTAAAATTGCTCAAAAAGAGGAAACAGAAAAGAGGAACATGTGTTTGTTTGTTTGAGCTGGAGTTCATGAAATGAGTTCTTGAGAAAGCTACCAAGAGCCCATTTCGAAGAATAATGAGTCTTTTGGCATCCAAATATCATCTCACTTCTAGAGTATAATTAGCTCCTTGAGGGGTTTGAACTTACAAATTACTATAGATCATAACCTAATACAGTAGCCACACAAGGAACCTCTCGCTGGAAAGAATGTTTTCTTTAAGACCAGCTTACCTAATAGAAGAGTCAGAGTTCATATAATGTCAACTCTGAAAAGGACCTAAGATATTATGCAGTTGAACTTTCCATATTTTGTAGCTGATGAAACTGATGTGAAGAGAGAGAAAATGACTTGGTCAAAGTCATACAGCTAGTTAATGCCCTCAGGCAGAATTGTAACTAGGCTTAGGTGACTGGAGCTTTGCCTTAGGGTGCCAAGCTTAGATGGTGCTGAAGCCTTTGCAATCGGTCAATAGCTTGGCAAGAATAAGGGACAGAGCAAGGACTGACACTGCGATTTAATTGGCATAGGGAACATCCAGGTGAGAAATTACCTCCACCAATATAGGCCAGTTTCTTTTTTGCAATTTATGGTCTTGCTAAGTTATCTAGATCAGTGAGAAGTTAAGGGATTTGCTTAGGGTCACACAACCAGTGTTTGTTAGAGGCAGGATTTGAACCTAGGTTGTCCTGGATTTGAGCTCAGCTCTCTATCCATTTCATTATGACTGACTCTCTTTAGGATGACAATTAGTTAGATTAGGAAGCTACAGATGGTGGGTTGTGGTGAGGGCCATCTTCTACCCTGCCCCCACTCAGTGGTCTCCCTAGCAATGGCTCTTATCCTGGGAATCTCTGTCCTGCTGCCCACCTCAACTGAGGGCACATTTTATGTTGCTTTCCCAGGGAGTAATTTGCCTTGAGCACAATAAATCCTACTTATGGCTTGACCGGAGAGGATTTATTCTTTTGACAAAAACAACACTAACTTGCATTTTGATAGTACCTTATGGTTTCCAGAATTCTTTCCCTCGATTCATTTGATCTTCTGAACAACTCTGTGATGTAAGTGGTATTACTATACAATTATCCCTTCCACATTGTGACTTTCACCATCACAGTTTTAATATATTATAGGTCAGCATAAGAAATTAAATGGGAATTTTTTGAGAGTTTTGTGGAAGCCTTAGACAATACGCAAAGGCCAGCAGATGACACAGAAAAAGTTTGGGAACTCAGAAATGCATAAAATATATGTATAGTATTGTATATTATCAACATATTTTATCATTTAATATGTAATAATTTGGACTTCTTTTGTATGAAGGGAGGGCCAAAATTTTTTATGTGGATGTTCCAGATTGCAGATATGCCCCTAACCCCCATGATGTAGAAGGGCTAACTGTACTTCATAGATTAAGAAGATCATATCTCTTTAATAAGCCCAAGCCTATAGAGATGTCTTCAATATAGACATTAATGTCAAAATATTTAATTACACTGCTATGTTTTCACATGTGGGACACATCCTTGTGGGAGAATCACATGGGATAAAGATGTTTCCCAAATCCAATTCCACATGCAGGGTGGTATACTTCATCTTTAGGCTGCAAATGTTTAAAATGGTTGCATCCACAGTATTCATGCAAGCACCTGCAACATTTCATTTTCACCGGCATAACTGAGGAAGTGGACAGGAAGCTAATGTCACCTTTGGCCCTGTTAGAACTTTTTAGACAGTTCTTATTTTAAATGCGATAAATGTCATCAATTTTGGCTGCTTTGAATATCCTACCATGCTACAGTTCTCACCCGAGTCTCTGAGGGAGAGTCTTAATCTCAGGGGACACTTGATTCTTCCCATAATCATATTTCTAACCCTCTATTAGCATTTCCTTCCTTTGGGTAAAGCAGCTTCCCTCTTAGGTATTAAGGTGTAAATTTTGTTGTGTTTTGCTTTGCAAGAATAGAGGGCAGTCTTTCTTTCCCTTGACACATTGTGATGACTCAGCTCTTTGAAAAAGTCTATAATGACCAGTGATGACTCTGGGAGCCATTATAGGCCACTTCAGGGCCCAAGTTCCTCCTATAGGATGCTCCTGAGACCTTCTTAGCTGCTTCAGTCAAATAGCTGAATTCAATTCAACTAAACACATTCTTATAAAAAACAAGGCACTATTGTGTATATAGAGGCAGTCCTTGCTTGCCTTGTAGGGGCGAACAGATGGCTCAGCCCTGGCCAGATTTAAAATCCTACAGATCCTGGGATAACCACACTTTCCAGAAACAAGACCTTCATCTGTTGTACGAAGCAGACATGATGGGGGCAGCTATTGTCCCATCACTATTTTTCACCAAGGAAGATTGTGTCTAACCAAGCATGTGAAGTTAGCTAACTAAGTCTGCCAGAGTTATTTGATGGCTCAGTGTCCTTCTGTAGACAAGGTAAAAATTACCCTTTTCTAAAAGAAACTTTTTCAACTCTATTGTTTTTAACCATTTAATCATAGGTCTTGTTCATATGGCACCAAAGTGGAATAAAAAGAAAAAGTGGAAGAAATTCAGTTTGAACAAAACATGTGGACAAAACGTATGAATTGTTGATTTTTTTCCCTCTCTCTTGCATGTAAACTATATTTTTGCTGGAAACCATTTGAATAGCTTGGACCTTAAAAAACTGAAGTGAGGCAATCTTGGGTGTCCAAAGTGTTAAATACAATTAACCAAAACTAACTTCAACCCAACTGCAATCCTTCTGAGGCTCACCCAACATGGCCAAATGTGTTCTGTTTATTGTCTCCTTACACACTACCTTCCCTGGGAATTTCCTGGGTTTCTTTGTCTTCTGCTTTTGGGGTAATATTGGTTTAACCACTAGAACAACAACACTGGAAAGAGACTCTTTTCTCAAATGTAAGTGATCGAGGTGACGGTTGTACAAAGCTCAACTTATTCCCTTTATTTCCGTGGTCCTTTTCTGTTCAGAAAAGGGACATTTCCTCAGTCCCCTCTCCATGAGATGATTGTCTTCTAGTGTTACCTTGGATGAGGAATTATTTCTAGATACTGACTTGAATAATTGGGAAGACCTGGGTTTCTGTACCTGTCTCAGACACTTGCTACTGGCATGACTTGGGAAAATCCTTAACCTCTTTAAGCCTCAGTTTCCTTTTCTATAACATAATAATAATAACATATTACTTACCTGATAGAGTTATGGAGAGGCTTAAATTAAGTAATATGCAGTAAGTGCTTTATAAACCTTAAAGTGCTATGTAAATGCCTGTTATTTTTATTATTATCCCAGTGATTTCTTTTTTCTCTTGTTTTTATTTTCCTCAATCAATCAACAAGTACTTTTCATGTTCCAAGTACTATGATAGGTGCTAGGGATACAAATTAAAAAGGAAACAGTCCCTGCGCTCGAGGAGCATACATCAACATGTGTAACTATATATAGACTAAACACCCACCTGAAGTTCCATCATTTAAAACTCTTGATTCTAAAATGACCTAAAAAGCAAGTAAAGCCCTGATGATTCTCCTTGAGCAATGTGGAAATTATTGCTTTAATCTAAGCAATAGTTTTTTTCCCCTTCTAGTTGTATTCTGTAGTCTTTCTACTGAAACCAAAATTTAGTAGCGGATTTGATGGGAACTTGCTTTCCTAACTTTTCAAACCTTAAAAATGTGGATTGTAAGTTTCTTGAGGTTAGGCAATATTTCACGTTTGTTTTTGTGCCTTTGCACATAATAGGTACTGAAAATATTTGTTGAATTGAAAGCTGAAAAGTTTGAATGCCTGCACCTGAAACACAGACAACTCATGTGAATTGAATTTAGTTTAATTTTAGTCATTTTCAACAAACATCTATTACGTACCCACCATGTGTAAAGCAGTGTACTAGGTGCTGGGGAGAAAAGGACCAAGATGGAAAACAATCCCTGCTGCCAAGAAACTTATATTCTGCTGGGGATGTAACACATAAACATAAATAATTACAATATAATTCAAGTGTAATCTATCAGCTAGGGCCCCACAAGCTGAGATCTCACAGAGTAGGCTTGATCTTGGAGGAAAGGAGGATCACATTTTATTTGTGATTTATATGCACTTTTTATTAACCTATTGTGCCTTGTATTTATTCTCCTTCATGCTTATTTTTCATATAGTTATACATGTACTTATTTCTCCTATTAGAATGTAAGTTCCTTTAGAGTAAAGAGTGCTTTATTCTTTATATTTGTAACCCCTGAACGTACTCTGCATTAGCACAGAACGAGGCAATAATAAACACTTAATAAATGCTTGTTTATTGCTTGACTCATGTCCACACCTAGAATTTGCTCAAGAAAATCTCCAAATATAGTTATATGTAGCTCAAGTCTATATTTCTATAAATGTGGTTAATAGGATCCCTAGATCCTATGTAAGCACTCAGGGTAACAGATGCATATTGAGTAACTCCCATTGAAAATTCAGAAGGTCCAAAGGATCATAGGAGCCCATAAACAGATAAATTCAACTTGTTAGACACTCACACTAGCCCAAAACTCCCCTTGCAAGAGAGTTGAACTTGGGGTTTAACATGGCAATATTTGAAGATTCTAGTGAAATCCCTCTTATCTCCAGGGTCCTGACCAATCTAAAGGTACTCGTACTTTATTTGCTCTTACCATAAAGCAAGAACATTTTGGAGCCATTGGACAGGCAGCCCTTTTCTCATTGAACCTACCATGTACAAATAATTCACAGTAGTATGATGGGGCAAAGTACAGGTGTTCTGCTTCCTTGAGACATGGCTTTAGTCCCTTACCAGTAGTGTGGCTTTAATTCTTTACTAATCTTCCACTTGTGGGGACTATATGGATAATCTTTTTCTCTCTCTCCAAGAAACATACTGATTCTCAGAAACACTTTTAATCTCCTTAGAATGTCAGATCTCTAAACTCTTGAATTTAGGATTATTCTCAAGGCAACTCCAAAAGCTGGTGCTGTTTTCTTCTCCCCATCTCCCTTTGTAACCAGAAGACTAGGTGCTAGAATTAAGCTGCTTAAGATAGCTTCCCCTTTCTGCCAAGTGCAAGGCAAAGGTTCAAGAATAACATTGTGAACTCATGCAAGCCTATACAGCTCCCATATGCTTCTGCCCCAAGGTCACCACTGATAGCTTTTTGAGGGATGCAGAGGAGGGAGGAGGGGAAAATCCCTTTTCTATCCTTCTTCACTCCAGAAAGAAGGGAAATGGTGTTTTAATAATCCAGCTAGCAGCTCCTGTGGCCAGGAGGCTGCTGGCACACCGGGAAAGCACAGGTTCTTTTTATCTGCTTAAACAAGGAAAGCACGGTGAAGGGGTTGACCAGCTTACTTTAATCCAGCATTCAGTTAGCATACAGAAAACATTCATTTAGTTCAGGGGAAAAAACGCCAGCATTCAGTTAGTTCAGGGGGGCATACAGGCAAGCATCAAGAGACAGACCAAATACAGATTCTTTCACTTACTTCAGGGGAAAAAGCCAGCACCCTGAGGTTCAGAACTTTCATTTAGTTCGGGGGAAACTAACCAGCACCCTGAACTTCAAAACAAAATACAAGCAAATTACAAATATCAACAGACAGACCCAATACAATTCATAGTTACCAACATCTGGGCCCAGCCCGAGAGCAAGGGCTGGCCCAGAGTCATGCTTGCCACTGCTCCTGCGCCAACTGGAAAAGGAAAGAGGAAGCTTCAAGCCGTCTTCTCCCCTCTTATAGAGTTTTTGACATCATCAAGCGCTGCCTGAATGACCGGGCCAATTGGTTCTTGGGTTGGCCCCTTCCCCTAGGTTAACACCCAATAGGGCGTGGCTCTGGAGTCAACACCTCCTCTCAGCCAGCCCCATGACTCATCACACAGGAAGTTCTCTGCTCACAGGCTTGGGTTTCTGGGCTTCCTGCCCCAGAAGAGGTCACACAGGAAGTTCTCAGCTCCCAGGCATGGCCCAGCAAGGCTCAATGAGATAAACTGAGTCACTCAAAGAAAACAAAGGCCATTCTGGCCACAAATGGCAAAAAGAGAATAGGCAGTTAGTTTTCGTTTATAAATTGTTATAGAGGAGTGACTTCCTCTGGCAAGAATCCATTCTCTCAGGGTCACCAGCTAACCAGATCATGCTGGCAATAGTTCTAGTCACCTTAATAAGGAGTTGACCTTTGTCCTTTTTACAAGGTTCCTATAAACATGCCAATGCTCTCCATATAAGGAGAAAGGTAGGGAAAATCCAAATAAAGGCTCACTTACCAATTATCTCATCAGAGAATCCCCTGATCAACCTCTTGTACTAATCTTGGTATTGGGGACAGGAAAGGCTTTCCAAAGGAAATGATACCAAGGATGAGTCTTGAAGGAAGCTAAGGAATCTAAGGGAGAAAGATAAGGTCTATGAAATGTATTAGAATCATAGACTGAGGGTTCATTTCACATATGATGAAACTGGGGTCCAACAAGTTGAAATGGATTGTCTAAAGTCATATAGTTAATAAGTGGTAGAATCAGGATTTTAATCCATGTCCTCTGATTCTAAATCCAGTACTCTTTCCACTGTATTATGTACATTCAGGATTCATTTGAGATCCTAGCACCCTTTCTGGATTGCATACCTTTCCCCTATCTCTTTCATTTTTTTGTTTAAAGTTGGCAGATCCCATTCCTAACAAAAAGATTGCTTTCTGTTGATCAAATCTCAATTGACCTTATAAGTTATACATCATTTACAATGTATGTTGATAGAGAAATGAGTAATAATGCCAAACCTCGGTTTTTATGGAGTCGTATGCTGAGCCATAAGTTATTATGATCTAGGCATGTATTCCTGCCAGGCTGAGATTTTTGTGCAAGTTGAGGAATTAATGAGTGGGGGTTATTAAGTAAGGAGAGTCCTGGAAAAGTTGAGAATTAATTTTTATAAGATTGTACATTTGGTGATCCAGGACAATTCCCGGACTTATGATAGCAAATGCTATCCATCCCCAGAGAGAGACTTGTTGGAATGTGAATGCAAATCGAAGCATACTTTTTAAAACTTTCCTTATTTTTCTTGTTTTGTTTTTGGTCTGTTTTTTCTCTCACAATATGACTAATATGGAAATATATTTTGCTTGACTGCACATATATAGCCTATATTAAATTGTTGTCTAAGGGAAGAGGGAAGGGAAGGAGGAAGGGAGAGAATTTGGAATTCATAATTGTAAAAAATCAATGTTAAAGATTATTTTTATGTGTAATTGGGAAAAATAAAATATTAAAAAACAAAAAAAGATTCTACATGGGGGGCAGAGTTTATAGTAAGAATTTGTCTTTAAAAAATGAACACACTGTGGCACCTAGGTGGCAAAGTGAGTAGAGCACTGGCCCTGGAGTCAGGAGGACCTGAGTTCAAATCTGGCCTCAGACACTTGAAACACACTTACTAGCTGTGTGACCTTGGGAAAGTCACGTAACCCCAATTGCCCTGCCTTCCGACCTCCCCCCTAAAAAAGAATAAAAAAATGAACAAGCTTCCAATTGATGCACAAGCAAGTGAGTGTAAAATGTGTTTATCATATGTCTTTTAGACTACACAACTGGAAACAATTAACCAAATAATAATTACTCTTATATTTATGTTTTGATTCTAAAATCCATTTATTTGGTTTGTGCTCTCTTGATTATGGGCCATTAGTTGTCAATCATGCATAGCTATTAATTGGATTTTTCAAATATATTCAGTTTCCTAAATCTTACATTTCCTGCTAATAAGTTAGACTAAGTTGGTTCATTGAGGTTGTGTTAATACTTTTCTGTTTAAAGATTGAGGATTCAACCTCACCTTCAATTAATATAATAATTGAAAGGCCCATGGACCTCAACTGAATTATTGGATCAACAGACAAGCTTTAGATATAAAAAGGTGGTTTATACTCTGTGATCTCTTTATGAGGTATAAACTTCTTTGATTGGTCAAAAGGGGAACAACTGATTGACTATCTGGAGGCTTTTTAAATATCAGAGTAATTTCAGCAATTCATCCATCAGTCAAGTGGTGAGCCAAGTTAGTGGGGAGGGCCTTGAAGTTCAGGAATTGAGACTTATAGTTCTATAGCTGGAGTCCAACTACTGAGAGGGAATTAGTCTTGGTGGGGGTGGGCGGAGGGAGAGGAGAGAGATTTTCTTCCTCTCTTTTATTCCTTGCCCACTCTCAATTGACTATGCCATTGGACAGACTGGACCAGTAATAGATAATAAGTTCAAATCAGGGAGAGTGGACTAATAGGAGACAATACAACCAGCTGGGGACAGCATAACACACCCAGGACAAAAGGACATGGATCGTCACCTGTGGAGAGATACAGCTTCAAGAAGCATGACAACTTACACCAGTTGATGGGAAGCACACCAGTAGAGGCTCATGAGGAACAAGATTGGAAAGTGAATCCTCATGGTCATCTCCACTACCCTGAGAGTAAGTAGCAGCCACATTTGTGGGGACTACAAAGGCAAGTAGGACCCTCTGGGGGGGTCCTACGTTGTACTAATACCTTCATACCTCTTGGCAGATAATAGGCATGTTAGACAAAAAATAATAATAGCTGAATTTCTATAGTGCTTACTGTGCCAAATTCTTTACAATTATTATCTCATTTGATCCCTGCAATTGCCTCGACAGGTAAATGTTTTAATATCCCCATTTTACAGATGAGGTTTCCTCATGGAAACAAATAGTTAAGATGAGGCAGTTTAAGTGACTTGCCCAGGGTCACACAGGTAATAAGTATCTGAGGTCCATTTTGAACTCAGGACTTCCTGATTCCAGGCTCAGTACTCTATCCACTGTGCCACCTAGCTGACTTGATAACTATTTTTATGGTATGATCCTTGGCTTCAAATCATAACTGGAACACAGCAGAGAGCTGGGCAGCTCCTTCTGAGTCTTAGTTTCTTCCTCTATTAAAAAAAAGGATAATATGTTTTATGTTGCTAACTTCACAGGATTGTCAAGGAGAAAATGCTTTAGAAAACTGAAATGGATTTATAAAATATGAATTATAATTAGTGAAATCATTTTCATTGCATTTCCCCCTATATTCATGTTGAATTTGCCCAAATTAGAAGCCCTTTTAAGGGTTATGTGATACAGTGGAAAGATTCCTGTATTTGGAGTCAGAGTCTCACCCTGGAAGAAAGTTAGCTTGCCAAGTCAAACCCAGACCCAGGTCCAATAGGCCAGTGCCCCCTCCTGACTGGGGACCACTACTCATTACCACCTGCCCCCCACTCAACCACCCCAGAGGAGCAACTGCAATTTCAGGCAACTTAGACCCAGGCACAGCACATCATTCTCTGCCAAATCTAGACACTCTGAGATTTACTATTTATGTGCCACTCATGACTTCCCCTATGTCTAACAATCCTCCGTCTTTTCTTTCTATTCATCTACTAATCAATTGCCAGTTGAGTAGGATCAGAGTGTCCCTTACCCCAACTTTTAATCTCCGTTATCCCCAGTCCTGCCACACCCATGTCCCACTCTAACTCTGCCTGCCCCTTCCACTGTGACCTCTGGAATTCTCATTCTATAGTGAGCAAACTTACCTTTATTCTAGACCTTTTTCTTTCAAAATCTTTCCATTTACTAGTATACTTTGAGCCCTTATCCCCTCTGGTGATGCTGTATCCCACACCATATCCTTCTACGCTGGCTGTATCTTTTCCCATGCACCCTGACACACTGGTCCTAGAGGAGGATTTGGTATACTCCTTACTCTCCACTGAAATTTCCAGAGGCACCAATGTAGTTCTCGGGTTATCCTCCTGTTGTCACCAGTTGTCATTACATGACTGGCCCACCTCCATTTCCATTTCCTGTTGGGCTTTGTTATGATCTGCATTGAGGTTTTGTGAGACTTACAGAGTCTAAGCACTATCTTGGCCTATGATCATCTTTGTAGAACACTTTCCAGTTGTTGTTGTTAGTCCTTTGTTCTGGAAGAGGACCAATGACATCAAGAGGGTGATGTCTTGACTTGCAAGTGAATTGGATTTATGTGAGGCAGTGCTGCGCTGAGTCAGCAGCCTCACTCTTTCCTCTGGAGTCATCAGAGTCCAGTGGCAAGACATAGGTCAAAACTGGTGATGGCCCCCGGATGCAGTGGGAGAGGCTGGCCTTTCTAAGCTAAAGTCTTTCCCAGGTCCCAGTTTGTCTGAGGCAACACCCATTGAGTGATTAAAGGCTAGGTAAGAACTGAGGTAAAAGATGGCCTAATTTGCCTTAACAAAAGAATCAATCTGGGAAGGAAAGACCCTCAGAATTCACATTTTCCAATATGAGAAAACCAAAGAGATGAATATCTAATAGTGAGATTTTAGGCCCTGGGACAGACAGTGACAAGGCAATTTTGGTCAAAGAGCTGAGTAGGGACAATGTTCTTGATTAATCATTTTCAGTCATGTCCAACTCTTTGTGACTGTTTTGGGGTTTTCTTAGCAAAACTACTGACGTGGTTTGCCATTTTCTTCTCCTGCTCATTTTACAGATGAGGAACTGAGGCAAACAGGGTTAAATAATTTGCCCAGGATCACAAAGTCTGAGGCTGGATTTGAAAGCAGAAATGTGAGTCTTCCTGATTTCAGGCCCAGCCCTCTATCCGCTGTGCCACCTAGCAGCCAAGAAGGGACAATAGATGGGATCTTTATGCTCCTTAGGTCTCCAGAAGACAAATTTTACTCGAAACCAAAGCAATCATTTACTTATAAATACAACTCAAATTCAATAATGATTCCTGGAGAAGTTTTCTTCTTTTAGTAGTGGCTAAACCATTGATTTCACCATTAAAATTAACATACTTAACTGTATCATATTCAATAGAAAGTTCATTTATATTTCAGTTTCTCTGATTATGCCCTGCAATATATTGCACCTGAGGAAATTGTTTACCTTCCCTACTTCTAGTCCTTGCTCTGGGTATGTGGAATCCCATTAAGTCATCCTAAAGGAAGCAACCTATAGATAAGATTGACCCTAATTGTATAGTTGGAAGGAAGTCTGTTCATGGACCAAGCTGGCCATACTACACTCTCTACCTTGACCATTTTCAGGTATAGGAGAAGAGTCATGCAACAGGTTTGTGCCCAGGCAGTAGAAGGAATCAATATTGTCCCTTTGAACAAAATCCCACAGGGGAATTATGGGAGTATGACAGCCTCTTCCCCTAACCATTTTATGGGATAGGGAGGCAGAAGAAAAAGAACAAAATACTAATTACAATCATTTGGTGGTTTTTAGTCTTTTATTCTGGTAATGCTAGTAATTTTGCAAAGTCTGCCATCAATCTCAGTTAATGCCTTTCAAATTCTGTTTGCCTTAGTTGTTGCCTCAGGTCTTATAACACTTTCCTTTCTACTGTTGCCTTTATTCCACTCAACCCTTGTTTGTCAAGAAGTTCAACCAGTTGGGAGAGAAAAGGGAGAGT
This sequence comes from Trichosurus vulpecula, assembly GCF_011100635.1. Lineage (NCBI taxonomy): Eukaryota > Metazoa > Chordata > Mammalia > Diprotodontia > Phalangeridae > Trichosurus > Trichosurus vulpecula. Next base: position 125,637,502 of record NC_050576.1, read on the forward strand.
CTTTTGGTGATGCTCATTCAAGGTAAAAGTCATAGGATTAGCAACAAGGCAGTAAGAAAACCAGGAAAAAAATTCCAGATAAGGTAGAAAGAACACGCTGCAATACTATGGGACCATGGTGATTAAAGATATCCCTGAAAGAGCCAATGATGACTGTCAATGGAATTGGGAGCTCATCCTTAAGTTAGGAATCATTGCTGATCATTGTTCTAATAATTAGAGATGGCCAGTAAAATTTTTTTTAAATCATGGACATTGAAACTACAGACTTATTCAGTGACTAATGAAATCCATTCTCAGATTTGAAGAAGTCACTGCTTTAGGTTAGTGGTTGTGTACCTTCATTCATTTGATAAGTATAAAACTCTTCTACCATATGCCCAGCAATTAGAGACAGGATGAAAAAATGTAACAAACTTTGAAATATAATAAATTTTGAAAGACTTAGGAACTCTGATCGATATTATGACCAACCACAAACCTCAAAACCTAGCATGAAACCCACCTCGAGAAAAGAAGCTGATGGATTTGGAATGTAGATTGAAACACATTTTCTTGCTTTTACTTGTTTTTTTTCCCTGGGGGGGCATGGCTAATGCAGAAGTTTTTTTTTTTACTTGACTATATATTTTTGTAATTGGATTCTTCTTGTCTTCTCAAGGGAAGAGGTGAGAGGGACTGAATTTGGAACTGAAAATAAAATACTAATATGATGAAATCGTATTAGGTTATGGAATCATCACAGATTATTAGAACTGGAAGGGATCAAAAAGGTTATTTATTCAAGAGTACACATTAGAATGTAAACTCCTCATTATGCCCCCAAACTTTTAAACCATGCATACCTTTTGATCCAATGGTACTGCTACTAAACTTATACCTCAAAGACATCAAAGAAAGAGGAAAAGGACCGATATGTACGAAAATGTTTCTAGAAATATTCAAAGCCTTAGGGACTCTTATCAATATGATGACCAGCCACAAATATCAAAACCCAGGAGGAAACCCACCTCCAGATAAGAAGCCGATGGACTCAGAGTGCAGATTTAAGCACGTCTTCTTTCTTTTCTTTCTTTTTTCTTTTTTGGGGACATCAGAGTTCCTAAGTCTTTTCATGGTAGCAAAAAATTGGAAACTGAGGGGGTGCTCAATAATGGGGGAATGGTGGAATGAGCTTTATGGTATATGAAGGCTGTGTGTTTGTCATTTGTATCTTATGTAGATTATGTGGTAGAACAAATAAAAAGCTGTCCTGTTTCAGAAACCTATATTGTATATTGAATATCTTTGAGGGAAAAGACCCTACATATAGGAAAACCAGTAACCTACCTATGGGAAAACCCTAGACATGAGCCATCCCTAAACTTTTTTTAGAGCAAGATTTCTTAACCTGAGGTCTGTGGACTTAAAAAAATTGATATTTTGATATAATTTGTATTTAATCTTATGTATATTATGCATTTAAAAATATTATTCTGAGAAGGGATCTGTTGGTTTAATCAGGCTGCCAAAGGGATCCATCACACAGAAAAGATCCAGTACCTGAGTTTTAGTTTACTGTGGGTTGGGGTTAGAGTTAGAGAGAGAGAAACTGAAACTCTCTACCCCCACCATCAGGTTTTCCAGGAACCAGCCTGGTCCTTGTGAACCCAAAGTAATAGGTAATTGACCTAAATGATTTCATCTAGTTAGAGAATTTAGAGATTAAATTAAATTATCAAGCTTCCTATACAAAGTCATTTCTAAAATGATACCACATGCAGATTTACTAATGTCAAATTATATGAGGGATATATTTGAAAATTTTGTGAATTCGAAATAAATGTATAATCTGGTTTTTATTATGGGGTTAACTTTATAGCTTATGTCTGAAATCACTTTGGTTGGTGGCACTTGTGTTGGTTTGAGCTTGGTTTCCAGGATGGGTTCAGTGCTTTAATTTTAAGCCCCAGGTACTCTGTCCTTATAGTTAATCTATGAACTTTTCCTTTCTTTGACTTTATTTGTTAGATGATGTATAATACAAGTTGCTATAGAGAACCACAAGAGTTCTAAATGCAGTGAAAAATTGTTAATGCAACGTCAAATGAAGTACGCTATGCATAGAGCAAAGGAGGTGATAAACTTGATGGTTAGATTATATCTAGACCAGTGGTTCCAATTTCATTGCAGCACATTCTGGAGTAGCTACTGATATTTTATGTGTCTCAATTCAAGGCAAGAAGAGGTTCTTTCTACAACAACCTTGACAGTTGGTCATCCAGCCTATGTTTGAACACTACAGCAATTTGGAGTGCCGTATTCCATTTTAGGTGCCACATTTTAGGAAAGACATTGATATTAGTTAGAGAGTGTCCAGAAAAGGATGACCAGGATGGTAAATGGTCTTGATGTTGTGTTATATTAGGATTGGTTGAAGAAAAGGGAGATATTTATTGAGGGTAGGAAAGAGAAAACAGGGAAGAAATCATTATGGCTTTCAAGTATTTGCGTGGCTATCATGAAGAAAAGGGATTAAAGTAATGTCTTGGACCCCAAAGAGCATACTAGGAAAAGTAGAGAAATGTTTTAGGAGGCAGATTTAAGCTTGAGGTGAGGAAAATTTTTCTTTTTCAAAATTACTTATTCTAAACATTCATTAAAAAAATTTTGAGTTCCAAATTTTCTCCCTCCTTCAAGTACCTCCCTACCCATTTAAAAGTCAAGCAATATGATATCACTTATACATATGAAGTCACACAAAATTTCCTATGCTATCCTCAAATAGAAGGAGCTGCCTCAGGCGATTTCCACTAGAGTTCTTTAAGTAAAGACAGCTTGTTGAGTATGTTGTAGAAGCTGGATATGTGTTAGACAAGAAAGTCTTTCCAACTCTCATATTTTTCGAGCTTGTGATTCTCAGCATTAACCCAATGATGGTTAGGATGTATATTACATAAAAACCAGACCAACCAAATTCGGTGATGCTCATTGCTAGGTCAGTTATTGGGTTGATTTAATTTTTGGTCGTAGCAACTCATGAAGTTCTGTGTTGGTGGTGAAAAGTCAGTATACCAATGAAGTTATTCTTCAGGTCCTGAATCAAGAAGATGCAAAGATAAGGTGGGCAGTTCCATCTGCTTCCTGAGAACAGCTCCTTCTGAGAAACTGCTCAATCTGCAATTGTTCCTTTAGGTTTATTGATTTAGGAATCATTCTTACTTGAATAAGAATTTTCCTTTAAGAAACACTTACTGGAGCCAATGAATACATAGACATTTATGGTAAGAAATTCTACCAAGGCTATCAGAGGTAGAATGGTGAGTGTAAACCTGGCCAGTCTTTTGACCCTGGAGATGTTGTTTGGAAAGTCTAGGTTAGTCTGCCAGTAGAAATATATCTGGTGGTCTCATCCTCTGTACATATGTCTGCTCACATCCACGAAACTGTTGCATGGCTTGGCACTACATCCTACACTCTTTTCAGGAGACATTCCAGGAATGAAAGAGTATGTGCACTGCTCATTAAGAATGAGGAGTGCAAGGAAGCCTGATTAGTGTTGGTCTGCCCCTGGATTCATCATGATCAAGCTTATTTGACCCCCTCTCTCCTTGGCTTTCGTGATTCTCTCAGTTGTTATCTTTCCCCCACTTGCCATTACTTTGTATTTATTTTGGTACATCATAAATGACCTGTGTACATCTATCTTTGTATATTTATCTTCGTAGTTATCTACATTTACTTATTTGTATACGCATTCCATCCCTAGTACAATGTAAGCTCCCTGAGGGCAAAGGATATTTTGTCTTTGTCCTTGTGTCTCCGTTGCTTAGCATAGTACCTAGCACACAGAAGATGTTTAAGAAACAATATTGAATTGAATGAAGTACTTATTCAAAAGATCTGTTCTTTGCTTCCTATACTGAAGATACCAGTTATTATAGCCCAGGACCATGGATATCTCTGAAGAAGTACATGGATTTTAAGCCCATTTTTCAGGCTTTCCCATACAACTCATAGCCAGAAATACACATCCTCCTCCATACCCAGAGTTTCTCCTGAATGCTGCTCACACCTCTCAATTAGTATAAGGTGATCAGAGTTATTTCCACTGTCATCTCTTATAGGGAGTTTTGGTGACACATTGGACAAATAAAAAAATATGAAATAGATCTCTGCAGAAAAGGGTGCATATACTAGACACAAATCTAATATTTGGCCAGCATTATAGTTTCCAGGAATAGGGAAGCCTCTATCAGTTTGCCACCTTGCTACGTCCTATAGTAGAGGGTTCTTTCCATATGTGGGTTGGACTGGGTAGACACTGAGATCCCTTCCAACTCTCAAATTATGTTACTCTGTAGTTGATTTTGGGAAAAATTTTTTTTGGGGGGGAGGGGAGAGTCCTACAATCATCAAATGGAATTTAGCAAGTGACCACAGTATCTCATGGCTGAGTTCTTCCTCTCAATTTCCATAGTTACTACCCTAATCCAAGTCACAACCACATTGCTACTACATACTATCTACAGCTACTACTTATGTGCCGGGTCCATGTAGGCTAGTTTCTTCCTGCTCTAGTCCATTGAATGAATAACTTGCTTTAACCTTTTTCTTCATTTAATTCTCCTATTAAAAACTCCACATTGATTCCCTATTGTTGTTCTTGTGGGTAGCTACAGATTTTCAATCAACAATAATGTGCCAGGCACAGTGCTTAGTGCTGAGACAAGGAGAAAAGGAAAGCTCCTTGACCTACCCTCAGTGAACTTGTATTCTAAATGCAAAGTGGGTGACAAGTACAAGACTATAATAACAAAACCTGAAGGGATAACCAGGCAGGTACTCATTCATTTTGTACTGTTTACTCTGGCTTCTTCCCTGGAAAAATACAAGGTTGGGTTCCAAGGCTAGGAAGACTCCATGGAGCTAGCTGCTACCCTCCCAGTTTTGACACTGGATGGGAATGGGTGGGTGGTGGTGGTAAACACACCTGGTTTATTTAATCAAAATCATACAAAATAATCTTCAGTTTCCTTACTATACTAGCCACTTTTCTTTGGCTATGATTATTACCATTATTAACACATATTCCTGGTGCTCCATGCTGATTATCACAGTGATGTGACCAGGTCAGATTACACTAGAACTGCCCTCATTTTGGAAGCTATAGCTATAGTGCTCTTAATACAGTTCTGTATAGCATATTGGATTTTGAGACTGCAATATCATACTATTAACTCATTCTGTGCTTACAGACACAGATGTTTGGCACAAGAACTGTTGTCTAGCCTGCTCTACCCTGTTCTGTGCTTGTGAAGTTGATTTTCTGAAGCCTAGGGTAGCACTTGACATTTTTCTTATTAAGCTTAATCTTATTTGATACAGCCATCATTGCAATCTTCTAAGGTCTTTTCATATCCCTGTTCCTATAAAATGTGTTAGCTACTCCTTCCAGTTTTGTGTTATCTGCAAATTTGACAGGCATATCATTGGCGTCTTTATGCAAGTTCATTAATAAAAAACACTGAACAGCAGAGGGTCAAGGGGAGATCCTTGGGGAAGTTCATTAGATACTTCTCTCTAAGTCAACAGTGACGCATTAATGACTACTCTTTGGGTTCAGTTATTCTAAAAATTCCAAATCCACCTAATTATATTAGCCTTCACTTTACCACAAGTCCACATGGATAGCATAAGAGGTTCTGTCAAATTATTTGCTGAAATCTAAGCATGTTATATCCCCAACATTCCCCTGATCTATTAGTTTAAATTAGTCTGTCAAAAAAGGAAATGAGGTTAGTAGGACACGATCTGTTCTTGATGAAGCCATACTAGTTCTTAATGATTACCACTTCCCTTTCTGAGTGCTCACAAAGCAGCCATGAATGTACTATACGCCAAAATACAAAAGTCCTTGTGGACATGATTGCTGAGCTGCTGCTGGTGGTCTCTGACAAACTGTGGAGAATAGGAGAAATGCTGCAGGATCAGAAACAGACAAAAATGTTCTGGTTTTCAAAATGCAGAAGACAGTGGATTCTTTAAACTGCAGGCTGGTGACCTTGACTTTGATTCTTGGCCAAAGTCTAGAATGTGTATAGGAATATAGTTTATGAGTATTTAGAAAAGGAAATGGTAATCATTAAGAGTCAGCATGATTTTTTTTTTCAGAAGAGGTCATTCCAGATTGAATTCACTTCCTTTTTAAAAAGGGTTACAAGATGGTAGAGTAAGGAAAAGGTAAAGACATAATATTCCTGAATTTCACAAAGTATTTGACAAAATGATTCATGCTATTCTTGTATATATTCCTTTCTCCTTTTTTTAGTCCAGACTGATAATGAAGTAGTTCTTCTTCTTGCCAAGGGCAACACTCCTACATATGTCCTTGATTTTCTCTCCTCTCTTCTCCAAAAGGTTGTCTACTAGCTGAAGTAGCAAGACACCCTGGGGAAAGAGAGAAGGCATCATGTGTCAGGCAAATTAAATCACTACCACTATGACCTTGACCATGAACTGCCCTCGGACCCTAACGGTGACAGCTCAGGACCTTGAATTCACGAGCCTTGGATATTGTAGTGTCCTCTAAACCACCAGGCCTGTTTCTAAACCAGTCATTGTAATAATCATTGAGAGGAAACACTGTTGTGGAGAAGGGTTCTGCTTTCCTCAGCATCACCATGAACAAATGCTGATCAATTTTCATTAACAGTTAGACAAGCACAGTAACTCAGATAGTGACATTCTTCTTCCTGTTCTTCCAAGACAACTGGTCCAGCTTCATAGCCATAATTTAAAGAAGCAACTCCTGTGGAAATTGGGACTGATACCCTTAGGAACTGCCAACCAAATGTCATTCACAGGGTAGGCAAGTCAACCTTGCTAAAGCAGCAAGTGAGGGAGAGACATGTGCCAGTCAAGTAACACCATCACCATCACCTTGACCACCGTTTTCCCTCAGATCCCAATCAAGATAGCCCAGGATCCTGAGCTCAAGGACCTTGGGAATAGTAATGCTTTGAGCCCAGTGTCAGCAACCAGAATTTTGGGAAACAATTCCTCTGGAGACGTAGCCTGGCAGCTGCTCCTTTGGGTGCTATAGCCACATATATTGAAGAGCCAGATAATTAAGTTCTCGACACCAAAAACCTTGGCACTGTCAAATGGTTAAAAATCATAAGCTGATGTGATTTTATTAGTGAAGATGACATTAAAGAAGAAGAATTACCATCTGCTTTGCTGCTGTTCCCTAAGGAACATAAGACATTTTCATCTGTCTTGAATTGAAACTTTTCATATATATTGTCTCTCACTAAAATGTGAACTCTTGAGAACCTTCCTACTTTTCTATTTGTATCCTCAATGCTTAGTATAGTACTTTGCATATTTTGTTCAGTTGTTTTTCAGTCATGCCTGACTCTTTGTGATCCCATTTGGGGTTTTCTTGGCAACAATACTGGAGTAGTTTCCCATTTCTTCCTCTACCTCATTTTATAGATGAGGAAACTGAGGCAAAGAGGGTTAAATGACTTGCCCAGGGTCACATAGCTAATAAGTGTCTGAGGACAGATTTGAACTCAGGTTTTCCTGACTTTGGGGCCCTGTGTTCTATTCACTGTGCCACCTGGCTGCCCTCTTTGTACACAGTAAGTACTTAATAAATTATTCATTCATTTGCTCACTCAATCATCTCATTCAGTCTTTTACTACCTACTAATTCTTTCCCTGCTGCTATCTAGCACATCCACATCTCTCTTCAAGCCTCTATCCCAACAGCAATTGGCCTATTGTAGTTAAACTCCTAGATGATATTTATACTTGCTGCCCTTACTTCCTTTCCTCTCTCTTCTCAACCATTTGCAACCTCTCTTCCTACCTCACTTGTCAACTGAAACTGCTGTTTCCAAAGTAACCAATGATTTCTTAATTTCTAAATCTGCTGGTCTTGTCTCAATCCTCATCTTTCATGACTCCTTTGAAGCATCTGACACTACTAACCAATAACCTTTCCTGGATCTAATTTTCCTTGGGTTTTCACTATACCAATTTCTCCTGGTTTTCACAGTACCTTCCTGATACTACTTAGTTTTCTTTGCTGGCTCATCATCCAAGCATCCTCTAACTATGGATGTTCTCCAAGGCTCTGTCCTAGACTTTCTTCTTTCTGTACAGTCTTTCTCTTGATGACCTCATCAGCTCCCTTAATGATTCCCAGAGTGAGACTCACTCTTAGACTCCGTTCCCATACCATCAACTGCTTGTTCTAAAATTTTAATTTACTTTGAATTTAAATACTAAAACTTAAATACACAATAAGAAAAGAAAAAGAAACATATTATAAATATAAACACTAAAACTTAAATACAAAATAAGAAAAGAAAAAATTAGCATTGCCATGTGCATAGTAGAACACAAGATTCAAAATATACAGCAATAAATTTCCATGTCAAGAAAGCCAATATAATAAAAGCTACATATTATGTCCCGAGGTTTCCATCTTTTCTTTGCTTCCTTGTGAGTTTTCTTTTGTTCTCTGCTGTGCACTTTTTATTTTGTTATTTTTTTCTTTTCCTCCGCACCCCAGGCTACAATTAAGCAAGGATATATACATACATATACACAAATATACACATGTATACAACATATAGACATATACATGCATACAATTACATACACATACATATACTTAGATATCTATAATCATATTCATATATAGACATATTCATTCATATGCATCTACGTAAGACCATACTATACTTGTTTGTCCTCTGTTTCTCTGAGGGTGGATAACTTCTCCTTTCATGACCCTAAGTTTTTCCATATTTTTCTAAGTCCACCAACTCATCATTTTCTACACCATAGCAATATTACAACCTTATGCTTTCTAGTTATTTTAAATAGTCTAAAACAATATTAATATGGCTGACAGAGTATAGTTTCTCTGTTTTTCTCTTTTGATCAAATCTATTTTAGTTTGAACTTTGTCAGAGATCATAAACTAAACTAAACTAAAGTTGCTACCCTTGCTTTTTTCCCTAATAAATTCTACTTCTGATCTTTATTTTGCTTGTGTGTATCTCTAATTTCCTATCACTCCTGACTCCTCTACTTTACTTTCCTATCCCTCCTGACTCTTCTACTTTACCTGCTAGCTTAACCTCCTATTACTTAATATACCACCCCCCAGATATCTCCCTTATCTCCCCCCACCTTCCTCTGATCCTCTTGTTTCTATCAGGATTTAGAAGATTTTTATAGCCTTCTATGCCACCCCCATCCTATTCCCTCACCCTCTTATTTATTTATAAATTTAGAAGACTTTTATTCCCTTCTAAATATATATATTGTTCTCTTTTTAACTCAGATCTGATGTGAGTAGAGTTGCCTCTAAAAATCCCTCCCTTGTCCTCTCCTCCCTTCCCTATCCCCTTAGCCTTTTATTTCTTTCTGAATTTAAAAGACTTTTATATTCTTCTAGATATATATGTATTGTTTTCTCTTCAACTCATTTCTAATGAGAGTAGAGTTCCAGAACTACCAGTCCTCCTCCCCCATTTAATTCCTCCGTGTCAGTTCTTCCTCTCATACCTCATTTGCATAAGATAATTACACTTTTTGCATTTTCCTAAATGGTTTTACTTTTTAGAATCAAATCATACCCAATCTTTCTTTTGAACTATCCAATTACTGATAAAACTTTTAAACATACGATTTACATTTTCTCGTATAAAAAGTAAACAATTTGTCCTTATTGAGTTCCTTGTAATTAGTTTTTGATGTGTACCTTATATTTCTCTTGAATCTTGTATATCAAATTTTCTGTTTAGTTTAGGTTTTTCTGCAACAAAATCCTGAAAGTCTGACAACTCGTTGAATGTCCAAATTTTTCATTCAGGATTATGCTTAACTTTGCTGAGTATGATAACTGCCACCCCAGTTCTTTTGCTCTTCGAAGTATAGTGTTCCAAGACCTGTGGTCTTTTAATGTTGCCACTACTAGGTCTTGTGTGATTCTAATTGTGGTGCTGCCATATTTGATTTTTTTTTCTTGTTGCTCAAAACATTTTCTCCTTGAATTGGGAGTTTCAGAATTTGACTATGATAGTACTGTAGGTTTTTCTTACAGGGTCTCTTTTAGGTGATGATCAGTAGATTTTTTCTATTTCTACTTTCCCTTCTTGTTCTAACACTTCAGGACAATTTTATTTCTTATATTATTATATCAAGATTCTTTTTTTTTTGATCATAGCTTTCAGGTAGTCTCATTATTCTTACACTTTCTTTTCTTGATCTGCTCTCCAGATCAGTTGTTTTTCTTATGAGATGTTTCACATTCTCTTCTATTTTAAAAATTCTTTATATTTTGTTTTATTATTTCTTGATCTCATGACTTCAATGGCTTCCCCTTGCCCAATTCTAATCTTCTTAATTTAAATTTATTTATTTATTTAACATATTTAGTTTTCAGCATTGATTTTCATAAGAGTTTGAATCACAAATTTCCCCCCCACTCCAAGATGGCATATATTCTGGTTGCCTTGTTCCCCAGTCAGCCCTCCCCTCTATTATCCCACTTCCCTCCCACCCCTTTTCCCTTCCTTTCTTGTAGGGCAAGATAAATTTCTATGCCCCATTGCCTGTGTATCTTATTTTCTAGTTGCATGCAAAAATTTTTTTTTTGTTTTTGAACAGCTGTTTTTAAAACTTTGAGTTCCAAATTCTCTCCCCTCTTCCCTTCTCACTCACCCTCCCTAAGAAGTCAAGCAATTCAACATAGGCCACATGTGTAACATTATGTATAACCCTTCCACAATACTCATATTGTGAAAGACTAACTACATTTTGCTCCTTCCCAACCTATCCCCCTTTATTGAATTTTCTCCCTTGACCCTGTCCCCTTTCCAAAGTGTTTGTTTTGGATTACCTCCACCCCCATCTGTCCTCCCCTCCATCATCCCCCAGCTTTTTTATCTTCCTCCCTCTTCTTTCCTGTGGGGTAAGATATCCAATTGGGTATGTATGGTATTCCCTCCTCAGGCCAAATCTGATGAGAGCAAGGTTCACTCATTCCCCCCTCACCTGCCCTCTCCCCTCCTCCCACAGAACTGCTTCCTCTTGCCACCTTTATGCTAGATAATCCACCCGATTCTATCTCTCCCTATCTCCTCTCTCAGTATGTTCCTCTCTCATCCCTTAATTTGATTTTATTTCTTTTTATTTTATTTTTTATTTATTTTATTTATTTTTATATATATTTTTATATATTTATATATATTTTTTATATATATTTTTATATATATTTTATTTATATTTATTTTATTTATGTATTTCTTTTAGACATCTTCCCTTCATCTTCAGCTCACCCTGTGTCTGCTCTCTCTCTCTCTTTTATATATATATACACACACACATATATATACACACATACACACAGATATATACATACATACACATTCATTTATATATATACATAAACATATATATACATAAACATATATATATATATATATATATATATATATATATATATATATATACACACATACACATGCATATTCCCTTCACCTACCCTAATACTGAGGTCTCATGAATCATGCATGTCATCTTTCCATGTAGGAATGTAAACAAAACAGTTCAACTTTAGTAAGTCCCTTGCAATTTCTGTTTCTTGATTACCTTTTCATGCTTCTCTTGATTCTTGTGTTTGAAAGTCAAATTTTCTATTCAGTTCTGGTCTTTTCACTGAGAAAGCTTGAAAAACCTCTATTTTATTGAAAATCCATATTTTGCCTTGGAGCATGATACTCAGTTTTGCTGGGTAGGTGATTCTAGGTTTTAATCCTAGCTCCATTGACCTCCGGAATATCGCATTCCAAGCCCTTCGATCTCTTAATGTAGAAGCTGCCAGATCCTGGGTTATTCTGATTGGGTTTCCACAATACTCAAATTGTTTCTTTCTGGCTGCTTGCAGTATTTTCTCCTTGATCTGGGAGCTCTGGAATTTGGCGACAATATTCCTAGGAGATTTCTTTTTGGGATCTATTTGAGGAGGCGATCAATGGATTCTTTCAATTTCTATTTTGCCCTGTGGCTCTAGAATATCAGGGCAGTTCTCCTTGATAATTTCTTGAAAGATGATATCTAGGCTCTTTTTTTGATCATGGCTTTCAGGTAGTCCAATGATTTTTAAATTATCTCTCCTGGATCTATTTTCCAGGTCAGTGGTTTTTCCAGTGAGATATTTCACATTGTCTTCCATTTTTTCATTCCTTTGGTTCTGTTTTATAATATCCTGATTTCTCATCAAGTCACTAGCTTCCACTTGCTCCAATCTAATTTTTAAAGTAGTATTTTCTTCAGTGGTCTTTTGGACCTCTTTTTCCATTTGGCTAATTCTGCCTTTCAAGTCATTCTTCTCCTCATTGGTTTTTTGGAGCTCTTTTGCCATTTGAGTTAGTCTATTTTTTAAGGTGTTGTTTTCTTCAGTATATTTTTCGGTATTTTTTGGGTCTCCTTTAGCAAGTCACTGACTTGTTTTTCATAGTTTTCTCGCATCCTTCTCATTTCTCTTCCCAGTTTTTCCTCTACTTCTCTAACTTGCTTTTCCAAATCCTTTTTGAGCTCTTCCATGGCCTGGGACCAGTTCATGTTTTTCTTGAAGGTTTCTGTTGTAGGCTCTTTGACTTTGTTAACTTCTGTCTGTATGTTTTGGTCTTCTTTGTCACCAAAGAAAGAATGCAAAGTCTGAGACTGAATCTGGGTGTGCTTTTGCTGCCTGGCCATATTCCCAACCAACTAACTTGACCCTTGAGTTTTTTAGTGGGGTATGACTGCTTGTAGACTAACGAGTTCTATGTTCCACGTTTGGGGGGGGAGGTGCCAGCTCTGTCACACCAGCACTACTCCTTCCCCAAGAACCCCCAGCCCGGGCTGGGCTTAGATCTTCAGCAGTCTGTGCACTCCTGCTCTGATCCGCCACTTAATTCCTCCCACCAGGTCGGCCTGGGGCTAGAAGCAGCAGCAGCTGTAGCTGCCCCACCTCCACTGCCCCCGGGGCTGGAAGCTGAATGGTGAACTCCTTCCACTCCCGCAGCTTTTCCCACTAACCTTCTCTGCTGTCTTTGGCGTTTGTGGGTTGAAAAGTCTGGTAACTGCCAGAGCTCACTGATTCAGGGTGCTAGGGCCCCCTCCGCCTGGCTCCTGGTCTGGTTGGTCCACGCCGCTCCAGCTGGGCTCTGCTCCACTCCGTTCCCAGCTCCCAGCTCCCAGCTCTGTGTGGGATAGACCTCACCCAGAGACCATCACGACTGTCCTGGGCTGGAGCCCTGCTTCCTTCTGCTGTTTTGTGGGTTCTGCTGTTCTAGAATTGGTTCATAGCCATTTTTTATAGGTTTTTGGAGGTACTCGGCAGGGAGCTCACGCTGGTCCCTGCTTTCCAGCTGCCATCTTGGCTCCTCCCTCCCCCCCCCATTCTAATTTTCAATGAGTCATTTTTTTCCTTAAGATGCTGGATCTCCTTTTCCATTTGGTTGACTTTCTTTTCATAATCTTCCTGTTTTTCTTAGATTGTTCTTACTTTAAAATTTTTTTCCTCAATCTCTCTCATTTAATTTTTAAAGTCTTTTTAAAGTTCTTCTATGAATTCTTTTTAGGCAGGTGACCATCTGACACTCTTTAGGGTAGGAGAGGCATTTTTTGTTTCAGTATCCTCCTCTGAGGACAAAACCCAGTCTTCTCTATTACCACAGGGACTTTCTATAGTTGGGTTCTTTCTTCCACCTCTTATTTATTTTTGCCACTCTACATTTGCCCTGAGGTACTATTTTGTCTTATTTATGGGGGGAAATCTGGAGAGCTTGGAATATTCTGACCTCTTCCACCATTTTCTCAGAATCCTCTTTCCTGTTCTACATTTTAAACTGGATTTGAAAGACATCTCAAACTAAACATGTTACAGACTGTACCCATTCACTGTCTCCTCTTCTCCAAACTCTACCTTTTACCAAAATCTTTTATTTCTGTCCTGGGCACCATAATTGTTCCAGTGAATAAGGTTTCTAACCTCAGTACCATCCTCAGCTTTTTATTCTCTCTCAACCCACATATCCATACATTCACAAAATCTGGTAACTTTTATCTTTACAATATTTCTCACCTCCAGCTCCTTTTAATCATTGTCTTTTTTTTGGTGGGTGGGGGGTGGAAGGCAAGGCAATTGGGGTTAAGTGACTTGTCCAAGGTCATACAGCTAGTACGTGTCAAATGTCTGAGGCCAAATTTGAACTCAGGCCCTCCTGATTCCAGGTCTGGTGCTCTATTCCCTGCACCACCTAGCTTCCCCTTAACCATTCTCTTAACCACCACTTTAGTTTAGGCCTTCATTACCATTAACCCAGATTGCTTCGATGACCTTCTAATTGGATTTTGTGCCTCAAGCCTTTTCCTCATCCAATACATTCTCCAAAAAGTTACCAAAGTGATTTTCATTATCACTCCTACTTAATAAATTATGTATTGCTTCTAGGATCAAGTATAAACTCCTCTATTTCACTTTTAAAATCCTTTAAAACCTTTTCCAGCCTATCTTTTCAGTTTAATTACATGTAACCCTTTGCTTAAATGGCCAATTGCATGGGGCTCTCTCCACATTGGTGCATATAGAAGTAGCTGGGTTTGGTGAGAGCTAGAAAGAAAATAGATCTGGGCTCTCTGGGCTTCCAGCTTCAAGAGAGAACACACAATATTCCAACCTTTATTCAGGTCCCTGAAGGGATTAAGACTCTGGAAAGAGTCTTGAAGAGAAACTGGAACTTATATTGTTTCCATATTCCCAGATCGCTACACTCGAGACTTTGGGGGATTTACCTTGGGTGAGATCTGAAACTCTCTCTCATTGTGGATCTAATATTTGTTGGGAAGGGAATCAAGCCTTGGATATATAACCAGAGTCCTTCTTTTACTGTTAAGGATTGTGATCAGGAATATCTATATCTATATCTATGCCTATGTCTGTGTGTGTATTTTATTTTCATATTCTATGGTCCAGGCAAGTTGATATTCTCTCTGTTCCTTACCTATGGCACTTTACCTCTAACTTCTATGCCTTTCCACTGGTAGCCTCCAATGGCTGTACTATTGTCCCTCCTTACTTGTACTTCATAGAATCTCTGATACACTTTAAGGCTCAGACTAAGTACAACTATCTATAAGAAACCTTTCTCAATGTTCATCTACTAGTGCCCTTCTGCAACAGTTAACTACTTGGCACCTTGCACTTGACTTTGTATTTATTCTGTATATACTTACATATGTATATGTAGAGTCATCTGGCAGAATGTAAGCTCCTTGATAGCAGAAGTTTTTAATATTTTTTGTCTTTATTTTTTCATTGCCCAGTCTGGGACCTGACACATTATATGTGCTCAATAAATGTTTGTTGATTGACTGATAGTTTGGACAAGTTAAAAAGATGTGCCTTAGATCATAATCTAGCTATGTGGAATTAGAACAGATCTTAAAATTGCAAATAATACATAGATTTCAACCTAGATGGAGGTTTTTAGTGAAGTAGAATTAGACCTCTCTTGATCTTTTTTTTTGTTCAACTTTTAAAAATCAAAACCATCAAGAGAGGTAAGAATGCTTTGATTACTAAATTTTCCAGTGACATGAAGCAGTAGCTAACAGACTTTGGATCTAAAATTACATCAGAAGGTTAGAATTATGGTATGAAATTCATAAGATGAAATTTCATTGGTGGCCATGGCTAGAAATTGTATGGCATAATGGCCAGTCTTCTGGTGTGGGTCAGTCTGTTAGCAAGGTTTGCTTTACAGATTCGATGGCTTGGAAAACATCATTTGTACCAGCATAGGATGGGGAAGTGAGGTGGATATGTGGTTAAACAGCAGTTTGTGTAAAAAAAAAACCCTAGGGGCTTTAGCGGACTTGGTGTTCAATACGAGCCAATACTGTGAAATGGCAGTCTAAAGAAGTAATGTGACCTTTTTGTTGTTCAGTCATTTCAGTCATGCCTGACTCTTCATGACCCCTTTCTTTTGGAAAAGATACGGGAGTGGTTTGCTATTTCCTTCTCCAACTCATTTTACAGAAGAGGAAACTGAGGCACATAGGATTAAGTGACTTGCCCAGGGTCACACAGTTAATAAGTACCTGACGCCAGATTCAAACTCAGGAAGATGAGTTTTCTTGACTCCAGGCTTGGCATTCTATCCACTGGGCCACCTAGCTGCTCCCACGTGATCTTAGGCTGTATTAATAGACGAATAGAGTCAAGAACAATGGAAATACTAGTTTTCCTGTTCTTTGTCCTAGTCAGGCCACATCTAGAATATCATGCCCAGTTCTGGGAGCTGATTAGGACAGATCCTGACAAGTGGGTATGCATCCAGATGAAAGTAAAAAAATACGGTGAGAAGACTCTAAGCCATGCTCATACAACACAGTATTTAGCTGGAGGAAAAGGAGACTTGATAGGAGGATGTGTGATTATTTGCAGGGCTGTCATGTAGAATGGAATTTTTTTTTATCTTGGGCCCAGAGGACAATGACAAAAAGCTGCAAAGAGGTAGATTTTGGCATGATATATATCATATAATAGAAAAATATGACTTCCTAATGAATAGAACTGCCTAAAGTTGTATTGTACTGTCATTAAAGGTAGTAATATCTCTGTCTTTGGTAGTCTTCAGGTGTAGACCAGATCCCTACTTATTAGTTGTACTTTAGACAGGACTCTATACCATGGTATAGGTTGGACCTATGAGGCCCTTTCTACCTTTTATGATTTTGTAGAGTATAATTAATTGTATTTTATAGGTGTAAGAATGTACGGTGTGCTAAGTAATGAATGATGAAATACAATGTGCTGTTGTGGATAAAGAGATGGGCTTCATTTTAAGAAGACCCATGTTCAAATCTTGGGTGCTGACTTTGTGACACTAAGCTAATTACTTAACCTCTTACAGCTCCAGGCAACTTACTAAAACTATCCATCATAGAACAGTTGCTAATCTTCATTGGTTGAACTAGGCTCCTCATTCAGAACTTGCTACACCAGTGCAATCAAATATCTGGACCAAAAAATTGAGATTAAAATGGATCAATTGATTTATCAACATAGAGGCTTAACATGATACACTGGTGATATCATTGCCTCAAGGGAGCAGATCTGGATAAGTTTGTAAGACTGAACCTTAAGTGAATTACGTTTTGGATAATTCTCCACAGGATATTTGTTGTTTTAACTTCAGGGCCCTAGTGTAGCTTTTAGGCTTCTCAGTCTTTGGAGTATGACATTTATTAGGCCAGTAACTCCATCAGAAATGACTGAGGCTATAAAGCTTTTGTGGTTAGAGGAGTGAAAGTAAATAGATGTTATCCTCCATTAGTTTTATTAAATGGCAGCTTTACTCCACAAAGTGTCTGCTTGTCCACCCTCCATGTTTATTATTTCTCTTAATGATTTCCATTTCCAGTATTCTTAGTCTGCAAGTCAAAACATGACTTTTTCCATTGCTCACACAGTAAGTGTCACTTGGGAACTTGAAATCCAGCTGGATTCTCCCTTTCTGTTTTGGTCACCATCAAGACAATAAAGATTTAGCACTCACAATAGAGAAGAAGGCTTTTGTGTTGGTTGCCAAAGGCAGGTTAATTTCTAACCAAGCTGTCTTAGAGTTGGGAGAAGTGTTGGACTTTTCATGTCAGATGGAATTGGGTTTAGCTGCTCTAGAAAGTACATAGTTTTCTAAGAGTCACTGAGAAAGCAAAAGAAAAGAATGAGGTATTTACCAGGCATGTTCTGGACCAGGACTAGGCTTGTTTAGAAGCATTGAACTGATTCTCCAAATCAGTGATTCCCAACACTATTTTCCCCTGACTTTACTTTTCTTTTTCAATGAACAAATATTTATTTTCTCTCCATCTCCCCACCTCCCATTTAAAAGAAAAAAGAAAAAAAAACCGCTTGTGACAAATATCCATAATTAAACAAGGCAAATTCTCACATTACTCAGGTCCAAAAATATGTTTTATTCTGCACCATAAATCCACCTCTCTGTCAGGAGGAGCATAGATCATTGTCAGATCTCTGGAATCACGTTTGGTTATTGTGTTGATCAGAAGTCATAAGTCTTTCATAGTTTGTCTTTGCAATGTTGGTGTTATTACATAAATTGTTCTCCTATTTCTGCTCACTTCCCTCTGTATCAATTCATAAAAGTCTTCCCAGGTTTCCCTGAACCTATGATTTTTGTCATTTATTAAGGTACAATACCAACCCAGTTTTGT
This sequence comes from Trichosurus vulpecula, assembly GCF_011100635.1. Classification (NCBI taxonomy): domain Eukaryota; kingdom Metazoa; phylum Chordata; class Mammalia; order Diprotodontia; family Phalangeridae; genus Trichosurus; species Trichosurus vulpecula. Next base: position 125,655,796 of record NC_050576.1, read on the forward strand.
TTGTTTGATAATAGATACATTTATTTCATTTAGGCCTCTCATGGGCCAATCCAGCTGCTGATCCACATGGAAAATTTGACCTGCTCCATTTCCAACCTGATCCGGTTTGTCCCTCTTTAGGCAGCCTGGTGGCCCCTTACTCTTGGAAGCTCACATTATTGGTGCCAGACAAAGTATGGCCACTCAGTGGACTTTAGTCTTACTGGAGCTCAGAATTTCTGCACTAAAGTGATCCACCAAAACATACCCTCCCCAATAGCAGGAATTACAGACATTTGGTACCCTACTTGGCCAATTCTGGTTTTAAAGTTGACACGTTAAATGCTTCTAATTCTCTCAAGAGATGTCTTAATACTCTTATTATTTTCTCAATGTAAAATTAATTTAATTTTTCAAAATTGCTACATAGCATTTTAATTTTTATTGCTGTCATTACTGTTGGTACTGCTACAGGTATTATGAGATGAAACAATTTTGAAACTATTTAAACACACACAATCCTCTTTTATTGGTGATGTTTAGTTATTTTATTCAATAATGCAGATTACAACCCATCTATACATAGCTATCTTGTAAATGAATGAAAGAAAAGTATTTATAAATAAAGAACTCTGTTCTAACCACTGTACTAAGTTCTAGAGAGACAAGAATGGGAACTCTTTTCTATATGCTACCCTAAATGCACTGGATAGAGGTGTACACCCAAATGTACTATGGGTTCTCAAAAATCCTACTTTGTTGCTTCTTTATGGAATAGAGATGACATGAGTTCTCAAAGGTAGGGGCAGCAGATTACAAGCTATGGTAATTTTAGCCATAGGTTCAGGCATGGCCCCAGAAACTGATTTTATCTGTTTTCTGAGGAGCAGTCTAAATAAGCACAATAAATCTTATCACCAGTAGTCTGGACATTTGATAATGTATTCTTTTGGATCTGACAACTCATACTCTTTCTTGAGAAGAAACCAGAAATCCATTTATTTCTTTTCTTTAACCAGAGTCCTATGTTGTGAAGACAAATTTTATCTTTTTGAATCTATGTTGACACGCCCTCCAGGAATACTATTAATAAGAGTGCTGGCTGCAACTTTCATTCGAGCTGTCTATATAGCTGTGATTTACAACCCTGATTTTGGAATAGCCCAACTTGTCTTCAGTTAGAACAATGGATTTCCTGACAAGATGGTAACATGGAAATGTTACTGGATTTGGAATCAGAGGACTTGCCTTTGACTCTTAGTTCTGCAGTTCACTACCAATATGAACTTGGGCAAGTCACTTAACCTCTCTTGTCTTATTTCTTCATTTGTAAAATAAGGGACTTGAAGTAGGTGGTCTCTAACATCCTTTTCAACTCTAAACTTGTGATTCTAAAACAAAAATTTATTTATTTATCTATCTGTCCAACTATCTATCTATTTGTCTATCTATCAATACTTTTAGAATTAAAGGATACCATGCTATCAGACAAAGTCTATTCAACCTAAAATGTTGGAAATCACTAACTGGTCTACAAGGCTGAATAACAATCAGAGACATGAAAGTATTTGTTCTCTCCCTTCTCCTTTAAAGGTCATATGGACCAACTACAAATGATTGTTTTGACTAAAAGTTATAATTAGAATGGTTTTGGTTGGCCTATAAAACATATAGAAATAAACTACATCTATTGGGGATTGAGCAAGATGACTTCTAGCTCTAAAGCATTATGATTCATTGAAAACACAAAACATTTTTAAAGTGAAAAAACATATTTAGTTGATGATAGTATGATAGTATTTGTTAAGATGCCAATTAAGCTATCATTCAAAACTATTCCCTTCAACTTTATATCAGTCTCTTGAGAAGAGGTAACCCTTCTCTTTGCCAAGGTCAAACCAATCACTATACTTGTGTCCCTAATTTGATCCCCTACCCCCATCCCATTTTCTCCAGGAACCTGACCTTTCAATCATTCCATGTTTTCATAATATTCAGTGTCTTCTTTTCTATTGACTACTTCCGTCCTGTTTACAACACGCTCAGGTCCACTCTCTCATTAAAAACAAAACATAACAAAAAACTCTTCACTCTACCTGGTTTCACACTATGGAACACTATCTCTTTCCCTTTTCCAGTCAAAATTTTAGAAAAATTTGCTTATATTTATTTTCTCTTCTTCCTCCCCTTCCATTCACTTCTCCTTCTTGTGACCAGTTTCTGGCCCCACTTTTAAAATAAATCTGCCCTTTCCTGGGTCACCAATAATCAATTAGTGTTTTTCTCAGTCTTTATCCTACTTTACCTCTCTACAGCTTTTGTTGGTATTGACTACTCTATTCTCCTGAATATTCTCTCTTCCCTTAATTTAAAACTGCTTGTTTTCTCTCTTTTTTTAAAAATTATTTTTATTTTTTTTCTCTTTCTCCTTGTTTGGTTACTTCTTTTTTGACTTCTTTACTGGATTTTTATTTATGTCCTTTCCTTAGTTTGGATGTATCCTAGCACTATGTCCTGGGCCCTCTTCTTTGTATATATTCTCCCTAAGTGATCTCATCTATTTCAGTGGGTTCAATTATCATTCAGATGCCTTCCAAATCTATATCTCTAGTCCTATCTTCTGAATTCTAGTTCCACATTGCCTTGATACAGGTATTCCTTGTTTCATTATGCTTTACTTGATTTTACTTTGCAGATACTGAGTTTTTAAGGTTTGTGGCAAATCTCCATTGAGCAAATCTATCAGTGCCATTTTTCCAACAGCATGTGCTCACACCATATCTCTGTGTAACATTTTGGTATTTTTTTGCAAGACTTGAAAGTTTTAAATTATTATTCTATCTGTTATGGTGATCTGTAATCAGTGACCTTTGATGTTACTTTTGTGATTGTTTTGGGGTGCCACAAATCATCCCCATATAAGGTAATTGACTTAATTAATAAATGTTGTGTGTCTTCTGACGGTTCCACCAAGTGCCCATCTCTTCCCCTCTCCTTGAGCCTTCCCATTTCCTGAGATACAACAACATTGAAATTATGTCCATTAATAATCCTCTAAGTGTTCAGGTGAAAGGAAGAGCCAGTTGATGTGGCAAACTTCTTTGTTGTCTTATTTTAAGAAATTGGCATAGCCACCCCAACCTTCAGCAACCACCACCTTGATCAGTCAGCATCCATCAACATCAAGGCGAGACCTTCCACCAGCAAAAAGATTATGACTCACTGATGGTTACTATTTTTTAATCAATAAAGTATTTTTGAATTAAGGTACATTTTTTGACATCATATTATTGCACACTGAATAGACTACAGCATAGTATAAGCACAACTTTTATATACACTGGGAAACCCCAAAAATTGTGTGACTTGCTTTATTGATATATTTGCTTTATTGCAATGGTCTGGAACCAAACCTATATCTCTGAGGTATTCCAGTATATTTTTTGTTTCTAAAAATAATTATGTCCAAAATATAACTCATTATCTTTCCCTGTATATTTTTTCTCCCTTTCAAACTTGTCTATTATTGAGGAAACCACTATTCTCCTGGGTCATCTAGGTTTACAATCTCAGAGTTGTCTTTAGCTACTCATTCTTATTTACTCCACATAGCTAGCCAGTTGCCAAATTTTGTTTCTTATAGCAAAATGCACCTCACATCTATCTCCTTCTTTCCAAACACACAGGGACTGTCCCAGTTCAGGGTCTCAGCACTGATCACTCAGACTATGGCAATGGCCTCCTAATTGGTTTCTCTGATTTGCATGGTTCTACTCTCCTATTTTCCACACAACTATCAGGGTGATATTCTTTAACCTAGGTCTGGCCGTTTCATTCCTCTGCTTGATAAACTCAAGTGCTGTTGTGTTATCTCTGAGATCAAACATGAAGTTGTCTGTGAGGCATTTGAAACCATTTATAACCTGGCCTCAGTCTACCTCTCTAGACTTATGAGACATTACTTCCCCTGAACCCTGTGGTCCAGCCAATCTGACCTTGCTGCTCCTCATATACAGTGCTCCATCTCCTGTATCCAGGACTTTGCACTGGCTGAATCTCATGCTTGCAATGGGCCCCCTACTCTCCTCCACTTCTTAGAATGATTACTTTCCTTTACAAAGGCTCAGTTCGTACAACACCTTCTACATGAAACCTTTCTCAAAAGCTTTCTCTTTTAGGTCAATTTATATATCAATTTGCGTACTTGTTGTCTCAAGTAGAAATGGCAAGCCTTTCTTTGCTTATATGTCTTTGTCCTCTGATATTTTAGAGGCAGCTAGGTGGCACAGTAGATAGAGCTTTGGGTCCGGACTCAGGAAAACCTAAGTTCAAATCTGGCCTTGGACACTTACTAGCTGTGTGACCCTGGGTGAGTCACTTGACCACTATTTGCCTCAATTTTCTCATATATAAAATAAGGATAATAATAGCACCCACCTTGCAGCGTTGTTATTTGTAAAGTTTTTAGAACAGCGCCTGACACACAGTAGACACTATATAAATGCATTTTCCTTTCCCTTCTCGTGCCTGGTACAATGCCTGTTTCAAGGAGGTAACATAATAGGTATTCATTAAATGCTTGTTGACTGACTAAGTGTAGAAAACCCTCAAATGTGCCTTTGAGTCGGTTGTATAACCCAGACATATTCAGAGAAGTAGTCCAGTTGGTTACTTGGTTAATGTCTTATATCTTGTTTGTTACTTTATTCTATCCCAAATGTTTTCACAAATATGATGCCATTTGACCTCCTCCTGACAATGGCCTAGTGACTTCGGTAGAGCAAGAATTATTATCCCTAATTTACATAAGAAGAAACTGAGACACAGAGAGGATTGAATGACTTGTACATGGTAATACAGTGAGCTAAGAACAGAGTCAGGATCAGAATCTCAGGCTCTTGACACTTAGTCTAGTGTTTTCCCCACAATGTTCTAGTACCTTTACTCAACCATTTGACAGTCAATCTGGATTGCAAGTACAGACTAACAGAATTTTACAATCTTAGAATTGAAGGGGACATTAGAAAGCATTTGTTGGTTTTTTTTCAGTTGTGTCTGACTCTTTGTAAGCCCATTTGGGGTTTTCTTGGTAAAGGTACTAGAGAGGTTTGCCATTTCCTTCTCCAGCTCATTTTACAGATGAGGAAATTGAGGCAAACAGGGTTAAGTGACTTGCCCAGGGTTACACAGCTAGTAAGTGTCTGAGGCCAGATTTGAACTCACGAAGATGAGTCTTCCTGACTCTAAGCCAAGCGCTCTCTCCACTGTGCCACCTAGCTGCCCCAAGAGGGCATTTACTCAAACCCTTTTCATGAATTCTCTTTTCAACTTTGTGTCTCTGAAAACTTCCAGTACTGAGGTACCCAGCATTTCCTGAGATGGCCTTTTATACTTTTAAACAACCTCTGATTGTTAGTAAGTTTTCTTCATGCTGAGATGAAGTTCTTTAACTTCCACATGTCTATGTTAGTTCTGTTTTCCTATCATATACAACAGTTCTCACCCAGCCATACTGGCTATCTTTGCTAAGTCAAGATTCACTTATTTTTCATATGCAGTTTATTCAATTTAATATACAATTATTAAGCAACAACTGTGTGCAAATCACTGAACTAGGTGCTGGGGGTACAAGGACAAAATGGAAACATTCTATGCCCTTAAAAATTTTACATTATGTGGGTGAAAATCTAGATAGAAATAGCATGGGGTAGTAGACAGAGCCCTGGCTCTGCAGTGTAAGGACATAGATTCAAATTCAATCTCTGGTGTTCACTAGTTAATACTGACTTTATAGAAGTCACTGAACCTCCATGTACCTCAATTTATTCATCTGTAAAAATTGGACTATATGACTTTTTAGGTCCCTTTTAAATTTAACTCTACAACCCTAATACCTCCTATGTTATCTAGAACTTTTATGTTATAGACACAAAGCCAAATGGGAAGAATCTTGAATGGATGGTATATAAACTAATTAGGAAGTAAGTATTTAAAAATCCAACATTTCATAAAGAACTAAGGCTCTTTAAAGATCTGCTATGACCTCCCCCCTTTTCCCACCACTAGAGAGTTGAATATCAGGTTATTGGATAGTGATTGATAATGCCCTGTTTATAATTATTTCTTATTAAGCTATAGCTCCCTGTAAAATTATTACTGCCAAATTTATGTTACATGTGAGTAATTGAAGCCACTTGTATATTGCACTGGGATTAGTTATCCAAATTATCTGGAGGCTGATGATTCATCATGTGGCAATGATTTAGGATTTTTTTAAACAAAAAAGCTACATTATTCCTACTTTCTCCAGGATTTCTGCTTAGGTCTGTAAGACCCCTTGGAGAGGTGATGAATATCCCTGGTTCTTGTCTGGTTTCCTATGGGAAAGAAGTTTTTAAAATGACACAGATTCTTGTAAAGACCAATTGTCTGTGCTTATCCCCCATGATATAAAATCCCTGGTATTGCTATAGCAACTTTTACAGGATTAACTTTCTGGTCCCCTAAGTCCAAGGGTGGAGTTGTTTCATGCACTTGTTTAAATGAATTTAAGAAACCAGATTTCAAAGAGTTTTAGAACTTGTCTAAAGTGAGAATTTGAATGTGAGATTTTACTTCATTAAAGGTTATCTAATGAATATTACTTAGTGGGAGCAATTTCTTAATGATTTTTTCCTTTCATGGTCACAGGCATAATCCTTTTGCAGACCTGTTAGTCTTACTCTGCCATGAATGTAAATGGTATCAGTAACACTGGCCAACCATCTTGCACAGTTATAAAAAGAATTGGTCAGTTAATTATCCCAAATATTATGTATAAATGATAAAAATCAATGATGGACAAGTTTTCCCCAAGTTTTGGTTCTTCTGAGACTAATAACATTTTGATTGCTCTGTATGTGGTCTATCTTTTTTTAAAAATATATTTTATTCCCCCCCCATTACCTGATAAAACAATTTTTAACATTTGTTATTTTTTTTTAAAGTTTGAGTTCCAAATTCTATCCCTCCCCCATCCTGAGGCAGTAAGCAATAAGATATGGGTAATACATGTACAATCATGTAAAACATTTCCATGCTAGTCATTTCATAGAAGAAGACTCAAAAGAAAAAGAATGAGAGAAAGTGAAAAATAGCCTGCTTCAGTCTATATTCAAACAATGTTAGTTCTTCCTCTGGAGGGGGATATAGCATGTTTTATTATGAATCCTTTGGGATTATTTTGGGTAATTGTATTGCTGAGAATAGCTAAGTCACTCACAGTTCTTCATCCAGTAATATTGCCGTTACTGTGTACAATGTTCTCCTCATTCTCTTCACTTCACTATGCATCAGTTAAGATTTTTCTGAAATCATTCTACTCCTCATTTCTTATAGCATAATAATATTCCATTAACATCACATACCACCACTTGTTTAGCCATTCCCCAATAGATAGGTGCCCCTTCAATTTCCAATTCTTAGCCACCACAAAAGAGCTGCTATTAATATTTTTGTACAAATAGGTCCTTCTCCATCTCACCCCCTCCCTCTTTTTAATGTCTTTAGGGTATAGACCTAGACCTACCATTAAAAGTTATGCACGGTTTTATAGCCCTTTGGGCATAATTCGAAATTGTTCTCCTGAATGGTTTGATCAGTTCATAATTCCACCAAGAGTGTAGTAGTGTCCCAGTTTTCCCACATCCCCTCCAACATCCATCATTTTCTTTATTTGTCATATTAGCCAGTCTGATAGGTGTGAGATGGTACCTCAGAGTAGTTTTGATTTGCATTTCTCTGATTGATAGTGATTTAGAGGTTGTTTATATGACTATAGATAGCTTTGATTTCTTTGTCTGAAAGCCATATCCTTTGGCCATTTATCAATTGGGGAATGACTTGTATTTTTGTATATCAGACTGTTTTACATTGTTGTAGCTTTGAACGCTGTTCTCTTGGTTCTGCCAGTTTCACTTCATTAGAACATATATTTTCTTAGGTTTCTTTGATTTCTTCATATTTTCATTTCTTAAGGTACAGTACTATTCCAATCCCACTGTGTACTACAGTTTATGATATACCTTTCCCCAGTCATTGGGAATCTATTCTATTTCTAATTCTTTTTGATCACAGAAGCTTCTTCCAGAAGCTCCTGATCTCACCATGGGCATAGACTCCCCCTGACCACATCCTCATCTTGGGAACATTCTTCAATGTGGCATGCTTTTATTTCTTGTACTAGGGTGAGACTTTCCTCCCACACCACCCTAGCACCTTTTTCTCATGGTTCTTATCTTACTCTCCAGGATCCTCCTACCCTCAAGCTTTTGGAGACACCGAAAGAATTGCTATCCCTCTTCTGTTCACTTCTAGGCTTGGTGGGAGTGAATCTTCAGCTCTCCTGTCTCTGTCCACTCTCCTTTCCCATTCAAGCAACTTTATGCTGCACTCCTACCTTTCACTCTCTAAAATATTAAACCACTTCCAGGATAATATGAGGGGATTCCAAGGAATGTTAATCCAGTTCCTCCTTTTTTCCTTCTCACTTTTTATGATCCCTTAAGTTTATAGCCCCTCAGATACTTTTAGTGCCTTATCTCTCTTAGTTCTTTCTTTTATCTTTCCATACAATTTATTTTTTTAAGAGTCTCAAAACAGCCAGGGTTGCATTATCATATATGGTCCCACATGTATAGATGGAAATTACAATTGTTCCCAGGTACAAAATTTTACAGATTCAACAAAACAAGAAGCATTTTTACAAAGTTTACCAACTATCTCTGCCTGCTTATCCTTAGCCTTACAGGGCCTTTCTAAATTTACTAGCAAAAAGAAGAGCAAAGACAAAGAAAACTGGCATTAATCTCAAAAAGAAACCTAGTTCCTACAGAGCTTTTTGAATTACATAGAGCTTTCCCTACATGGATTTGGGATCTGGGGTCCACTTGGAATCACCCTTTTCTCTAATGAGGAAACTGTCCTGAGTGGAAACTCTTTCAACGATTCCATTAGTACAAAAGGCAATTCAACTGGGGTCTGAACAAAAAGTGTCCCTTTCTCCACTGGGTACACCAAAATCTTCTAGAGGTCCCTCTAACATATGTGATCCTCATAGAGGTTGAGGAAATTTCCTCTAGGTCCCTTATCTCAAAGGGCACACCAAATTCTCCTATAAATCCTTGCTGTTGCCAGAGCAAACCAGATGGAAACTGACAATGCATCCGTCAGGTCAAGACAACAAGCAGGCTCTGTTAGAGAAGTAGCAAGGAATGCCAGATACTTGTAGATTTTAGGTACCGACGTTCTTTCCTTAAGAAGTTGTAGAACATTTTGCTTTCACAAAAGGTCAGTAGTCTAGGTCTGTTTAAATGCAAAAGAACGATATGAGCATTTCTACTAGATAGCTGCAATCTAGTGCATTCCAGATTTAACACATTAAACTTCATATCAGTCCCTACTTTTTAAAAACTTATTTTTGAAAACAACTTAAGACATGAGACAATAAATTTCATTGCTTAGTTTTTTCAATAAAATTGTAATTATTTCCCTTTCTTATGTTTCTCTTGACTGGAGTATTTGTCAGCTGAATACTCTGTACTCTGTTGCTTCTCCTCTCCTTATCACCTCATCTCCCTGCCACAGATGCTTATCATTTATTGAAGATCCATTGATGACTAGGGTCAGTTTTATGAGATACATAATTTAGGGTAGCATCTTGAACTTCTTTTCTTTTTGGAATATCTTTCTCCAAACTCTTCTTTGATTTCTTATGGCTGTGGAACAATACTCCATATGCCATGACTTCATTGTTGAAGGGCTTTCTTCCAGCTGTTTGCACTCTTTCTTGTTTGGAATAAAAAAAATTGCCTTGGAGTTTTAAGCATGTTTTTCCCCCCTCTGGAAGTGATTCGTGGATTGTATCAATTAGTATTATCATATGTATTCAAAATTTCTATGCATAGTTCTCATATTTTTCCTACAATATGGTTTTTAGGTTTTTAAATCTATCATGGTTGTCAGGCAAACCTATGATTCTTTAGTTATCTCTGCAATCTTGTCTTCAAGGTTAGTTGTCTTGACTTGCCCAGAATTCATGTGTGTCTTCAAAGTTGTCATTTGCTTCTCTTCTGCTAAATTTCTTTTATCTCTACATTCGTTATTTCCGTCTAGTTTGGACAAATTCGGCATCTTGTATTTTAGGTACAGTACATAGGAGAAACTAGCATATAAAGCATGGCAGGCAGATGATGAAATATCCTGGGTGAATAGCTGGATGGTAGGTGAAACAGAAGCATGCCCTGTATCCAGGGCCAGATGGTTGTATATATTTAGTCACCGATCAACTGATCAGGATTGTGAAGAACGTTACTGGGTGGGAAGTGATCGTGATGTAAAGAAAGAAGTTATGACAAAATGAATTACCCCTGTTCCTTTTAAAAATAAGAGTCTCAAAAAAAATCCCAAGAAGGTGTACATGAGTTGTATTCTACAATGTTGAAGGGAACGCTGACATTGCAAAATCACAGATCTGTGGAAGCAAAGGCATAGCATTAATGCATGTTCTATGAACAGAAGACACATTTAGGAGGCAAGTAAAAACTCCCATTTGTTTAGCACTTTTAGGTTTATCAGGGACTTTTCTCAGAACAGTCAGTTAGCCTTGTCAGATACATAAAGAAAGAATCATTATCCATATTTTCCAGATGAAAGGGATAAGGATCCAATCAGTCAGTCGATCAAATAGCATTTATTAAGTGCTTACAATATGCCAGGCTCTTGGATCACTGCCTTACCATGATACAGGGGCTTGTGTAGGTCAATGAAACTATGAGCTATGCTGTGCAGGGTTACACAAGATGGACAGGTCATAGTAGAGGGTTCTGACAAAAGGTGATCCACTGGAGCAGGAAATGACAAACCATGTCAGTATCTTTGTTGAGAAAACCCCATGGACAATACTAAAATGTTTTGTCCATGGGGTCACGAAAAGTCAGACATGACTGAATAACAACAAATATGCCAGGTACTGTGCTAAGCACTTCAGATAAAAAGAAAGGCAAAAACAGTCTCCGTCTTCAAGGATCTCACATTCAAATGGTGGAGAAAAAACACGTAAATACTTGGTTTTGTATAAGATATATAGTGGATGGAAAGTAACTTCAAAGGTAAAATTTAGATCTAGTAGCTGGGGTAGGAGGAGGGACGAGTAAAAGTCTCTGACAGAAGGTTGAATTACAGCTGAATCGTAAGGGAAGCCAGGGCAACTAAGAGATGGGAAGATTTGGAGGGATGGGAGACAGTGCAAAAATGTAGAGATGGGAGGAATAGCAAGATGAGTAGAGTATATGGAAAAGAGTAAAGAGTAAGACTTGGAAAGGTAGGCAGTGTTCGTCAGATATCTGACTTGATCATAACATTCTTGACTCTTTCTCCCCTATATCAGGCTGCCTCTGATATGATGGGCATGACCATCAAAAAAAGCTCTCTAGGTCATCTTTAATGAACACATATCTCCATCATTAAAAGACAGATTTAAAAAAAAATCTATGAAGGTCAGTTTAGAAGAAGCTGGGTTTAAGCTTTTGCAAGGCAACTTGTAGTAGGAAGGACATTGGATTTGTAGATGGGAGATGAACATTACAGGTTGTTCCTAAAGTCTGGACCCATAGGCAATTGACGGCAATGTGGAGTTATTGCATCGAGTTCACGTGAATCTTGCAAAATGCATCAACCTTTGCATCACAAATGATGGAAATCATATTGAAGATGTTATTTGTTAATATTCCAATTAAATAAAAATTTCATTCATTTCATTTCTTGAAAAAATGCTTTTTTGCCTTTGTGTCCAGATTTTAGGAACACCCTGTAGAATCCTGGCTCTGCTACCCAGTACTTGTGAAACCTTGGGAGAGGAACTTCACCCTTCCAGGCTTCAGTTTAATTATATGTAAAATGATCTATTTGGTCTCTTTCATTCTAATCCCTAGGAAAAGTTTGAAGTTTACAAATGATTGTTATCCCTAAGAAATACATAATCTTTCCATTTCTTCTTTTTCATTGTCAGTATATCTCTTTTTTTTGGCAAGGACCCAAAATGTTTAATACTGAAAAGAATGACTTAGTATTTTCTAAGTAGAAAATCCATTAAACAAATTGCTTTTGGCAGGAGAGAAGATAATATATTTTGAGCTTATCTACCTCCACTAGTCTGAATGCAGTCCTGATTACCCATGGATGCATCCAGGCCTCTGACAGATACACATTAGCACTGTCTGAACATGTATTGTACTGCCTGGGGCATTCTCGAAGAGAACAAGTCTGAATGCTATGCCTTTCTTTAGCTTAGGAAGCTCATCCCATTTCCCTGAAGCAATGACTGTCTACTGTCACTTACATACCACGAACCGGTTTATGTGGAGTCTAAACAGTGGGGAAGCTCAAATCCTTACAGTGAAAAAGACCATTTTCAGAGAGATACTTTTATTTAAATTTTAGTATACTTTTAGAATTTACTGTGTTCTACTTTTATGAGAAAGAGGCTATGTATAACAGTGGAAAGATTGGAATGAGATTACTTGGGTTCAGATTTCAACTTTGCCATCTTATCTGACTTTGGGCAAGTCACAGCCTCTGTGGGACTCAGGTTCTTCATTTGCCTAGAATCATCCTGGACATTATATACACAAACACACACACATATACATGTATATACATGTATATATATGTATATGTATGTGTATGTGTATGTATGTATGTATGTATATATACACATGCGTTTATATATGTATATAGACATATGTATATATATCCCATTGATTTTGTAATAATGTTGAAGATAGAAACAAAAAAGAAATTGAATTCAGGATTCTGATTATGTTTCTCATCATAGATCCCTGTTTGAATGGGGTAGTAAATAGAATGCAGAACTGGGAGTCAGTAGACCTATGTCCAAATCCCTTCTCAGGTACTTAGAATTATATAACTATGGGTAATACCTTAGAGAGATTGTGAAGAAAGTACTTTGACAACCTTAGAGTATACACACATACATGCACATCTCATGTACATTTTGGGGAGCTCATTCAGTCATATCCAACTCTTTGTGATGCCATTTGGAGTTTTCTTGGCAAAGATACTGGAGTGATTTGCCATTTCCTCCTCCCATTCATTTTACAGATGAGGAAATTGAGGCAAACAGGGTTAAGTGATTTGCCCAGGGTCACATAGTTACTAAGTATCTGAGACCAGATTTGAACTCAGTATGATGAGTTTCCCTGACTTCAGGTCTGGCACTCTATCCACTGCACCACCTAGCACATTAGCAATGCAATAAATTAATACACATGCACGTACATGCATATAAACACCTATATAACAGGCATATATGCGTATACACATACACATACACAAAACATAATACATAAAACATACACATATACAAAACACATTGGAACTGTGATGTTGAGTCCAAGCGTGGTGGCACAACTGTTCTTGATGATGAAAGCAGTTTGTTAAAAAAAATCTTTGCAATTTTTTCTGTTTTTATACTTTGTTATAATTCTTCTGTTTTCATCCTTAAATGCCTTTTGGATTAGTTTGCTTAGATGAGTCTCTCATAAAACTTTCTTTAAATTGATTTTATCTTCATTGCTTTTCTCTACTTTATGAGGCAATACTTCTCTTAATTTTCAATCATCTTTATTTTCAAGGTTTTATAAAAGAGTTTATATTCTAAACCAGTGTTGCTTTTGGAAGCCATCTCTCTAATCTTGGCAAGTCAGTCAAGTGTTGGCTGACCGAGTCACTTTTTTAGACTCTTTTGGGTCCTTGATATGGCAATTGATTTACATTAGTTAATCTTGTTAAACTTGTTATTATTGGTATCAATGTCATTTCTACCATCTACTTCCTGTATTTAATTATCAATAACTTATTTAAATAGGTCAGAATTTGTTGTTTCAATTGCATTCTATATCTTTTTTCATTTTTATTTCTTCTTGATGCTTTTATCTTTAATGAGCTAATTGTCTGTATGCTGGCATTTGAATCAAGGAAGACTTCCACATAAATACTGAGTCTTTTCTTGTCTGTCAAAACATAATCACTTTGAATTTCTTGTGATTTTATTCAATATTGCCAAATCTAGCACCTACTGTTTCTTTTCTAAAAGAAAACATTCATTATGTAGAGGCACAAGTCTTCTGTGTAGCCCAAAAATGTTTGACTTTTTGCAACCCTGGTCCTTGTTTTCTGATGTAATTCTCAGCATCTTCCCATACTTCCAACTTTGCATTGAGGTAACTGAATATCAATGTACATGCTGTTTTACTTTGAAGGGTCATATCAAATTCTGTACATAATTTCTTCACCTTTTCATCCTCTGCAAATGATGCTGTTGGTGCAGAAGGTGAAACTACTTTAATGGTGATTTTTTTTTTTGTTGCAAATACTTAGCATGAGTATGATGATACTAGGTGAGTAAATGGTCAATGGAGTTGAAATAAAGTTTCTCATTTCCTTTGTGCTTATGATGACATCAACTCCACCAGCTCCATTGTTTGCCTCTCCAAGGACTGAAGTATCCTTCCATTTAGTTGTAATTTCTCTTTTTCTGTTTCATTTATAGTGAGAATATCAAGATTGATATGACTCAGCTCTTCTAATCGTACATCTGCTTGACAAATATGTGAGGATCTCACATTGAGGGAACTAGTAGCTGTTAAAATTTGATGATTGATTAAAATGAGCTGAAAAAATAGTATGATTCTTAGCATCCTCTAAATCCGTTTATAGCATTGTACTGCCTTCACTGTAGAAACAGAAAAGGGACACACAGGTCCACAAAACTATATTTTTCTTTTCTTTCATGGATTGTCATGGCTAAATAACCATCATGTGACAGGCCTATTGGTGATGATCCTGTCTGCACTAAGCTAGCTGGGTCTTGGAAAGGAGACTCAGTCTTATGTCAGAATTATACTTGAAGACTTTCCAGTAGTAGAAACTGCTAGAGCTTACACTCCACTGGCACAGGCTTACATAACTTGCATACTACAAAGAGGCATTGATTAGTGTAGGACTGTGTGCTTTTAGAGAAGGAGAAATGGCATCAAGGGCACCAAAGATAATAAAGGCAGCCAGACTAGACTACATGTGCACAGAGGAGATTCATGTGGAAGGTAACACAATTGTAAGGGGTTGATTTGCAAGGTATCTGACAGAGAATGAGAATATACCAAAGGTGCAGGGAAAAAATATGACTTTATTAATACCAAAAAAGGTGACCAAGAGAATGTAGACAACTACTGATCTATATGTCTGCTTTCCCATTTATACATTTTTATGAACATTGTCTTGTTGCCTTGATGCAATATTCCTTGACTGGTGATTATAGTTATAGGGAGCAGGTACATTTGCGCAAGTTTTATTCTTCAGTGGGTCACATGTTTATCAAGACTGGATTAAAAGATGCAGAGAATTCATAATCTCACTGTACTTTGTTGCGTATGACAAAGCATTTGACTTGTTAGAGCAAGATGTCACATTTTAAGAGCCTTTACTCTTCCAACAAGGTGTCCACCAGTCTGATATTCAAAATAAATGAATAAAATGATTACAGTGATCATCAAAGTGATGAGAGTCATTTAAGATTATTTGAACGATTTAACAGCAGCGATGACCTTGTTTAATAGCCTTTTCATCATAAGTATCAGGCAAGGGATAAAGCAAGATGTATGCTTGCCAAGGGTGTTTATCACTGTGATAGAGGAGATCTAATGCAGAGTCTTAGGTGAAGAGTATTTTCTTATGGCTGATGATGTCCTCCAGATGTTACTATTTCTGGATGATATTATATTATTGCATTAAGCCCTGGAAAACTGAAAGAGATCTAAAGTCTCTCAAAAGAGTTTGGCTTGACAATTCATATAGGAAAAAAAAGTGACTGAAGAATGTCTAATGCTCAGATTATAACATGTATTTAGATGGATACCTAGTAGACCTTGTCCATTAGCCTATACTTGCACAAAAACAGTAGAGAAAGTCAATGAGATGGGCCCCGAGTTGAACCCAGTATGATAGGAGACTGATTTAAAATTGCAAAACTCTAATGATCTTGTATCCCATGAAAGCAAAGGCCCATTTAAAAAAATACCAACACGCTGATGGTTTTGCTACATCTCAGCAAGACATGGGACAATCTTTGAAGAATTAAAAATGGGTAAAAGATAGAGAGCAATGGAGAAGAGGTGGATGGGAACAGACTTCAATATATAACCAATGAAGAACAAGAATAGAAAGTGCCATCAAGGAACTGTAATGATAGGAAGAGAATATGGAATAGTAAAATGGTAGGGGAAAGGGATGGCAGTTAAACGGCCCAAATGTTCCATTAATACATTTGCAATGTCAAGAGAAAGCAAAGAAAATCTTTAGCACTTTGAGTGGAACCACCAATATAACCCATTCAATGAATTTATAGGAAGACAAAGACAAGAGTCATGCAAGATGGATAAGTATGGAAGGTTTTGATCCATATTGTTGAAAAAAAAACATTGATGAGTTCAGAGATCATATGAATGTCTATCTATCTATCTATCTAAATGGTTTTTTATGTGAGGCCATGTATTGTGCCCACACAATGTTCTCTATGAGTTGCACTGACCCCTTTAAATAATCATACATGAAATCATGATCCTCAGGGCATTCTCATTCCCCATGTTTCACTGATTTTATTCCATGTTCACTTTTCTCCAAATGACCTCCTTTTTCTTTGAGTGGTGTGCCAGTGGTTATTAGCTTTTCATAACAAGACAATAATTTTTTCCTTAAAATGACTGTGGTGTTTGAATTTGAGATATTAAAATAATATTGCAAGAATAACAAGTAAGCAGGCAAGCTGTAACCTGAGTATCAAGCTTGTTCCAGACAAAGTGGAAACTTGGAATTTAATGGCAAATCCACAATAACTTCAATGAACTGTCTTGTAATGGGGAGTGAGACTCTCTCATTTTTCTTAGCTTTACTATTCACAGACACAATACTGCTCTGGGTGATTCAGACAACAGAATGGCGCTTTCCCACCTGTCCTATCTCAAGTCTTTGGAATGATCTCAATCATTACATCAATTTATCAAATTTTATTTTAGCTATGGGGATCTGGCCTGCCGTTTCTCTTCCATGGGATAATTTTTCTACCAAAAAAGAGCAGGTTCTTGCAGCAATGGGTCCCTGGAGCTGGTGAAACTGCTTGGCCTTGTTGACAAATACCCTTGGTCTGAATTGCTGACATTTCTCAGCCTGCTCTGGGGTTGCATAACATTGTGAAACTCCATGTGGAAATAAATGAATATATTAATGATGAGTTCTAACATTGTGACTGGTTCCAAGTGAGATAATAAATATCTTTTATGGGTACTTTTGGCAATAGTTGACACTACCCTTTTTCAATTCACTGTTCCTGTTACCATAAGTCCTGTCATTATTCATTCAGAGACAACTAACCTCAGACAGTATTACAAGACAAGGCTGGTCAGATGGACTAATGGACTGTAGGATTCAAGTAATGTACTCTTAGTTGGTCTGTATCATGGTTGAACAGAATGACCTTTTCTACGCTGGTGGTCAAGTTTATAAGAATTGAATTTTTGAAGTAGAAAAAATTCAATGTCTTGCCACTCTACATTCAGACTCTTTTTTCAGTGTTTGAAAAAATCAGAATGCTTATTAGTCACTTATTTAATCAATATGTCCATGAAGCACATATGTATAAACATGTATGCATATATGCATATATATATATATATTCATTACCTGCTTTATGCAGAATTGCATACCACTGTAGATAGCTACAAGGGAAGAAGGAACATGGTCCCTTGCCCTACAAGAAATCACAACCTCTAGAAGGAGACTGGACAGACACAAATGAGAATGCTTATAGATGTGAATAACAGAAACAAATGTAGGTAAATCCAAGTTTAATTGATTAAGAAAATGACTAGAGTCACCTGGGATGACTGAGGTCAAGTTGGGTTCGTTTGCAAAGGCTTGGTGAAGGAGGCTGCTGAGACCTAGTTGAATGTGCAAAAAAGTGAGATTTGGGAGACCTGTGTTTGAATCCTTCCTTCACCACTTACTAACTGTGTGCCTCAGTATGCCTAGTTGTATAGTAAAGGGACTGGAATAGATCAGTCTTCCCTTGGGTGCCATAAATTTGTTATTTTTATATTTTGATAACTGCATTTGAATACAACTAGTTTCCTTTGTCATCTTATGTATTTTACCTTATGTGTTTAAAAATAGGATACTGAGAAGGGCTCCAAAGGTGTCGTCAGATTGCCAAAGGGGCACATGACTGAAAAAGAAAGGTTAAGAACCTCTTGATTAGATCTCTTATGTTCTTTCTCGCTCTGACATTATGAACAGGCTAGGTTCAAAGTCATGTTGAAGGAAGAGGGAGGCCATGGTTAGGCAAAGAGGAGTAGACTGGGCCTTCCAGGTTGGAAGGAAGCAAGAGCTAGTAAACACTGGGGAGACGGAGAGACAGAAAGCAGTTTTTTTGGGGGGATGGCATGAGCTACAGTGTGTTGGGAAAGAAGGCAGGAAAGTAGTTATTGCCCAGTTAAAACTATCCTTAGAAAAGTTTGGGAGTTTGGTGGACAAGATCTATGAATTCATTGGCATAGGCAACTTCCAATGCGGAAACCAATCTCCACGTTCATGTTAGTTCCCAGTCTATAACTTATTGTCTTATGTGTGTGAAGCATAGAGAGGTTAAGTGACTTGTAAAGGGACATATGGCCAGTAGGTGTAAGAAGTGGGACTTGAACCCAGGTCTCCCTGGCTCAGGAGCCTGAACTCTCTCTACTGCAGTGCTCTCTCTCTCTCTCCCAAAATACTTCAATATTTCTATTAGAATCACCAAAGTTCTCCAGTTCATTATTCTGTCTTTAACCCCTTTCAAATTTAACCAACACATGCCAAGTATGATGGTGATACATACCTGTAGTCCTTGCTACTGGGGCGGGAGGGTGGGCAGGGTTTCAGCCTGGGGGATTACTTGAGTTTGGGAGTTCTGAGCTGCAGTAGGATTAAAGCTGCAGCAGGGTTAAAGCTGATCAGGTGCCCACACAGAGTCTAGCACCAATATGGTGCACCCATGGGAGTTGAGAGTCATCAGGCTGCCCCAAATTAGGGTGAATCAGCCTAGGTCAGAAAAGCAGAGAAGATTAAAGTTTCCAAGAGGATCAGTATTAGGATCAGCCTGTGAATGTATACTGCTCTTTCAGCCCCGGGAGACCTATTTTTAAAAAAAGAAGGCAAAAAAAGAAAGAAAAGAAGGAAGGAAGAAAGAAAGAAAAAAAAAGAAAAAGAAAAACAACCGGCATTGATTACCTTGTGCAGAGCACATGCTAGGTACTAAGAGTAATAATATAGTAGGCAATGAGGCTATTGAAACACAAACAGAAACAATTCATCTTAGGAACAGAAGCTTCTCCTTTCCACACTGGCTGGTTGCTTTGGAGGACAATCTAAAGAACTGCTCAGACCTCTATTCCCCTTTTCCCTTTCCTCCTGGTGGGCGTTGATGTGAACTACAGTAACCTGTCCTAATGGAACAAGTCAACTCTTCCCCCAGAGTTATTTTTTGCTACTATTGCTGGCATGGTAGATGCCCAGAAACAGCAGTGACAGCCCTAGTTCAGAGTTTCCTAGGGTTTGTGGGTTTAGCTTAAACTCAACATTATTTTAACACCTCTTAACACACTTGATATTTACAGCAAGCAGTAGGTGGCAGACGCAGTTGGGTGGGGGTGGGGGTGTAGGGAGATGCTTTATTTAACGCCATAATCCTTTCTTTCAGCCCCAAGGAAACCACGAGGATTTTTTTCCCTCCAGGAATTTTTTTTCCCTAACTGGCTGAGACATTTAAATTCTTTTTGAATGTTTTCTTTCTAAAAAGTTACAAGAAGAGGCAACTGTAATATCTTACTTGGAAAGACTATTGACTTTACATGTGAAAGAAAATAAAGAAAATGTTGAGGAAGAAACCCCTAAAATACCACATTTCCTAATCAAAAGCAACCAGATAAAGAGAGAAAAGTTACCTAGAATATTCCAAGATTCATATTGTTTCTTATAGCCTATTAGAAGCTGTGAGGGTCAGTGGTAGAGGTCAAATTGATTTTACAAGGTGCAAGGGTGTTTAACGTGAATTCTTCAGTTTTGGAAAATTCAGTTAGAAGGAAAAAAAGGAGAGAAAAATCATTATCTATGTGTAGGTTTTTTTCTTTCTTTCCTCGTTTAATAAATTTTCAGTAGCACAATGCATTCAAAGCAAGGCACATTCTCCTCAATGTAATATGGTCTCAGGACATGATTTAGATGGAAAATTTAAGTAAGATTAATGCAATTTATTATCCGACAGGATATCCCTACAAGCCACGCTGTTTGGCTGAATTTTAGATTCCCAATCTAATATTTCAGATGAGATTTCCAGATGGGTGTCTTATTCCTCTATTAGTTTAGTCAGGGAGATATAGAGTTTGTACAACAGGAGAGGTTAAACTAGTTTTAACACTTGATTAATCATTGAAATTGCTTTGTTACTGTTTGAAATTCACTGACTTTTGTTTATTAAGTAACTCCCTAAAACTCAAAGCCAACACAAACTGTAGGCATATTTCCAGTATTGCTAATTTATTTGATGACTTCTTCAAAGGCGTCTTAGAAAAGTAGTAAATTTATGATTACATGGAAAGGGAAGTGTGATCCTCGGGTCTTGTTTAGTGAAGGAGAAAAAAAAGGAAAGTGTGGTTTTATATGACTCAGGAAAAAAAAAAGCAACAAAAACCCATATCCTAATTTGCTGGCAAGTTCCTGGGCAGATAAATCTCCACAACACATGGAGTGAATAATTAGGAGAGCTTTGTTGTACATCACCAGGCAAAGGCTGATTGAAATCAAACCAACTTAGGTGACAAACCACACATACATTCTGCAATTTATACACTGCCCCAGAGTCTATTAAGGAAGGTGAACTCCGGAGCACAGGCCGATGCTTTGTTGAATTCAAAAGTGAGAGGACCCTCTAGAGTCACAGAAAATTAAACACCATGTCTCCGAGTGTGCCAGAATGTTTCTCTTCTTAAAGTTTGGGGAAAAGGGAGAAGAGGGCCACAAATGAAGGACAACACCAAAGCCCAAACTTCTTCTTGCTGTATTAAAGTTTCCTGATTTCTAAGCTTGGTAAATTGATTACAATTTCTTTTCGGAGGCCTATCAGGAACAAACCAGTGAGTTGTAGACATAAATTTGAATTCCAGTCTCCAACTACCCCAGCTCATAAATGCATTCCTAAATGCTGACTATGCCAGAAGACCAGGGCTGGAAAACCACTTGGCAGGAACCATTAGTTTCAAAATGAGATGAACTGCTCTATTTAGCCCTCATTCAAAACTTTACAGAAATGCCAGATTTCCATAAACACAGGTTTCCTTGAATTTCCAGAGCTTTGATTAACTGGTAGATGAGGGTGTCTTGCAAATATAGATTTGTATGCAGAATTCAGCTCGAAAGAGATTGGGAGTTAGAAACCAACTAAAAGCTTCCCTCCAGCTCTGCTTTAATGTTTTAACTCTTCCTTACGTTGCAGAAAGCTCTTTTTGTAACAAGAAGTTAGAAGAATTAAGAATTATTCTGTGGCTTAACAAATAGTGTTGTAGATCATGTTCTTGTCATGTATATCCCCATCTGTTAAGCTTTTTATGACAGATTGATAGCTTACTGCTTCATATTATAGGTTTAAAACTCTGAAGGAATGAAAGAATTTAAAAAATACACTTTTTGTCTGTTTGAAAGTCATAAAGCTGTGGCTTTAACTAGAAGAAAAGATTGCCTTTGAGGAGAGATTTTTCTTATTTCTATAGTTTTTTTCCTTCTCCTTGTCATTTTGCTTGGTCAGCTCCTAGGGCATGTGGCCAGTCAACCAGTACATTATAAAGACACATGTCTTCATGGGGGCATTGAATTGAATGTTTGGGGAGACAGAGTCTGGGGTTCTTATTTGTATGGCATTCTGAAAAAAAGCCCTCTTTGAGTATAAATAGATGGTTTCCTGGGTGGATTTTATTCTGTAATAAAAACAGTTGACTGAGTTCTGTATTTCTGGATAAATGGTGGAAGGCAGGGGGAGGAGCCTAGGCTATGGTGTCAACTGCTTTTGTAAATAGCTGTTTCAGTGGAGTTTGCCCACCTGTTCATCAGTGCCAGTCAATTTGATATGGAACCCATCTGGCTCCAATATTCCATTGTTTTACTGGAGACTTGACTAGAGGAAGATAGCTAGTCAAATTGGACTGTTTTACTAGATTAATAAATTCCCACACACACACACACACACACACACCCCTTACATTTCATTGTCCTCCCCTCCTCCCAACCCCAAATCTCCCGTCACTCATAGAATATAAGTTCCTTGAGGGAAGAACTTTTTTGGGGGTGAGAGATGGGCTTTATACTTCTGTCCTAGCATAGTACCTATTACACGAGTAGGTGCTTAATACATGCTTGCTGAATGAATGAATGAATGAGGCAGTTAAGTCATAGAAAGGTAGCTATGGTGCAATGAAAATGATGGTGACTTTAGAATCATAGGACTTGGGCTCAAATCTAGGCTCTGACACTTATTATCGATGTGATGTGATCTCATATAAGGGATCTCACTTAACTTCTCTGAACCTCAGTTTCCTTATCTGTAAAGTGAGGGAGTTATACTATGTGACTCTTACGGTCCTTTCCAACTCTTAATTCTATGGTTCCATGAATGAGAAGACAACTCTTTCCTTTCCATTCTATCCCTTATCCTCCGTGGAGGAGTCTGATGATAATTTACAGTCTTCACTTTTAAAGATAAGGGAAAGGAACATTAAGGTATAGAACTGGAAACTCTGCCTTAATAATTTTGATAGCCTGGAAATTGACCAGACCATCTTGGTTGTGATTGCTCAATGCCACCAATGCCAAACTCCTCAACTGACCCTCCCTGTCTAAGAATATCACTGTGGCAAGGCCCAGAGCTGACCTCTTATTTGACCACAGCGTGGACTAATCTCTTTCTTACATCATTATCCTCCTTTCCCTTTTTGTTTAGAGATTACCCAAAGCTAAAACATTTTTAGTCTACAATGGCTACTCTGTTCCTTCCTCCACCCCCTTCTTTCTTAGCTAAAAGGAAACTAGTGAGTTGGAATCAGGATTGTGAGGTCTGATACAGGAACAAAAAAATAAGAAAAGGAAAATACATAAATAAGGCATGCGTGGCTGCTGAACTATGAGCTCCCATGTGTGGGGGCCTCAGTGGTCTGGCCCCAGAGGGCAGAGACAATGGACCACCTGGAAAATATTCAAGGATCTTACACCTGGAAAGAAGCCTAGGGCTCTGGAGCCTCTCCAGAACAAGGGGACTGTAAAATCCTATTCCCTGACATCCCAGGCTGGAGGCTTTTGTGAAGGGACAGTAAGAAGACAGAGATTGCCAGATGAGAAAGAGAGGGAGGGGGAGGAAAAACTGGAACTAGCTTGTGGGACACTTTGGTATTCTGCTCTAGATTACAGGTTAGGTCTTAGGGGATCATCAGAAGGGAAGGGTGACTGGTAGTGGAGACAGAAGGGAAAGAGTGGGTGTTGTTTAGGAGTCTGTGACTTTGGTGATCCTTCCTGGTGAGATCAAGTTCCCTTTATCAAAAGGCCCAGGGAACAGTGTCTTGCAAGTAGTAGGCACTTAATAAATGCTTGTTGAATGATTGAATGAATTCTTCTAGTTAAAAAAAATTAAGTGAATTAAAATCTCAACAGTCCTAGTGTAAAACTTTTTTTTTAAGTCAGACCTGTGATTCCATTAATGTAGGGAAGTCTGAGTGAAGAACTTCTTCTACCCTGCCAACTGGCACCTGCTCAATGACATATAAAGTTGCCAGGGGCATTGATTAGTTAAATGAATTGTCCAGGGTCACCTGGTCAATATATGTCAGAAGCAAGACGTGCTTCCTGATTATGAGGTCAGCTCTCTATCTAACATGATCTGCTTTAGTGAATAGAGTATTAGAATTGTACTGCTTGAATATATGCACATGTACACACATATATTTCTATATAAAATATATTCAAATTCAAGTTCTTGACTACTTGATTACTATATGCCAAGCACTTTGCTAACCTCTGGGAATAGAAATAAAAGAAAGCAAGATGGTTTCTGTACTCAAAATAGCCTATATTTTATTGAAGAAAGACAACACATTGAGAGAAACTGGAAGGTGGGAGAGAGGTGTACACGCTTAGTGATATGGTGGAGATGTCTAGGAAGTACTAAGAAGACCTGAAATTGATGAAAATTAGGGGAAAGCTGGCCTATCAAAATTCAGGGGAGTTCCGTGGGCCGGGTGGAGTCCAATTTTCTGGTGGAGAGGAGCAGGGAAATTATCATTTAAGGGGAGCTGAATTGAGATGCCATGACCAGAAATGTCTTGGAAATGAACTTATTATTTTCATGACCCTAGAAAAGTTGGCTAGCCACTTTAGGCCTCAGTTCTCCCATCTACTAAAAAGGGCATAATAATATTACTTACCTCAAGGTTGTTATGAGGATCAAATGAGGTAATATGTGTAAAGTTTTTTCTAAGTCTTAAAACGTTACAAAAATGTTAGCTATTAATAATATTGGTAGCAACATAGGTATACAAAAGACAGCCTTTGGACGGTGAGGTGCAGTTAGCACTGAAGTCTGGACCTAGGACCTAGAAAATACAGGAAAATCTGTATGTAGAATTAGTCCTCAAAAAATTGTGAAGTCAGCAAAGGATACCTTTGTAACCCTCTCCCCTCCCTTTCAATAGGCTCCATTTCCCTTCTTGGAGAACTTCCATATTTATATTCAACACATATTGGATATCCCTTTGAAATAAGGCACAAATTCCCTTTTTCTCAGATTATTCTGTGATTCTGTTAGAGCAGATACAGTATTCACTAGAATGGATCAGAACCCCTCCATGCCTTGTCATGCTCTACAATTCTTGTCTATTTTCCCATAAATTCCCCACAAAGAATATATACAATGTTCTGTAGCCCTTTTCCTGTTTTTGACATATTAAGAGTACAAAGGGGAATAAATTTTTGTTCAGGGTGTTCTTCAAATCATATTACATAAATGGCAACCTATTGTGTCTATTTGTAGGACTAGCCTTGTCAGTGAGTCACAGTGTGGGAAGAATTATTGGCTGCAATTTACTTCTCTATCTCTCTCTCCATTCGCACAGTTGTCTATTTCATGTATATATACATATATATATACACATATATATGTATACCTATGTATCTTCTGTTATGTATTTATCCGATTGTCGCAACTCTATCAATTTATCAATGCACCCATTTTAGTCCAACTCAAAATTCAGATACCATCATTATTAGATACAGATCATTATGCTATATGGTAGCTAATGTTTTATATTCATAATACAATTAAAAGACAAAGTTTACAGAGTGGCTTCTTTTTTGGAAACACAATCATTTAAAGAAGGTAATAAAATTAATCTTATTCCAATTTTACAGAGGAGTAAATTGCAGCCCAGGAAGTTTCACTGACTTGTCTACAGTTCGGTATCAGAACACGACTCCAAATTCCAAGTCCAGTATACTTTCTACTACACCAAGTTGCAGGATGTGTAAATATTTATTACACATTTATATAAATCTGAGAGTCAATTTATATCACTCTCTAATTGTTTCATATGTTAGCGCTTATCTCCCAAATGGAATGTAAACAGTTGGAGGGCAGGAGGGGAAAGGGCCTTATGTATCTCTGTGTTCCCCAAAGCGCCTAGTATAGCATTCTGCACACAGTAGGTATCCAGTGACCATTTGTTATAATGAATTGATTGTCCATTGGGGAGGTAAATTTTATGAGTTACCTCGAATCTTGTGGTGATACATGATTCCAATGATGTATTTATTCCCTGCACTGACATCCCTTCACTGCAAGATAATCTTATTTCCCCACCCCCCTGTCCATCTAGCATACTATTGGCTAGCATACCAAATCATTAAAAAAATTAGGGCTGCTTTTCCCCATCTCATCCAGACAGGAAGCACAAGGGCCATTCATGGTCCAGGGGCCTTTGACATGCTACATTTCCAACCTAGGCCAGTTTGCCTCTTCTTTAGGTTATCTGGTGCCTTCCTGCTCCACGTCGATTCTGAACCCAGTGTAGAGTTGTACAGATCAGAACTCCTGAACTCAAGAGATCCAGTGTCCTCAGCCTCCTTTGTTGTTAGGATTACAGGCATGTGCCACCACACACAGACAGTGTTGACTCATTTTAATAGTAGCTTTTGGGGACAAGAGTATCCAGAAAGGAATTTAAATCTGCAGCTGGTGAGGAAAAAAAGGAACAATAAGAAAGAAAAGAAAAGGGAAGGGAAAAAAGGGAAGGTAAAGGAAGGAAAGAGAAGGGAATAGAAAAGAAGGGAAGGAAAGAGGAAGGGAAGGAAATCACCACCATCTATATTCCAAAGACAAGTCATTATCTTTGGATGATCTGCTATTTCCAATTTTCAACTCCACTTTTGATATCCTTTCTACATCTTATATCCTTGTCTCTATACTTTCTAGAAATACAAATATTTAAGAGTTAATTGTGGGGGCAGCTAGATGGCACACTGAGTAAAGCACTGGCCCTGGAGTCAGGACGACCTGAGTTCAAATCCAGCCTCAGACCCTTGACACATGTACTAGCTGTGTGACCTTGGGCAAGAAACTTAACTCCAATTGCCCTGCCCCCAAAAAAGTAATACAAAAAAAGAGTTAATTGTATCTTACATTGATACTTGTCATCATTTTATTTCTTCATATTTGTAGTTCTTTACATTATGACCTTAAGAGACATCAATATAGTTATTTCAATATACAAAGAATAGAAAAAAGAGATCACTTGTGAAATGAGAAACGTCCATTTTGCAGTTTTTCCATTAATTTCACATGATAGTAACTAAACTGCCAGTCTGTGTTGTCTTCTAAATTTCTCTTTGCTCTCTTCTCTGTATTTTTAAATGCTTTATGTTTTCTCTTTTCCTTTTTTTGCATCCTTATCACTATGCCCCACACCCCTTCCTCACAGAACCGTCCCACCCAATAAAGATAAATCCTCCTTTGTAACAAAGGAGTATAGTCAAGTAAAAAAAAAGTCTACATATTGGCCATGCCTGACATGTTTTATTCTGAACCTCTAGGACATCACTTTTCTGCCAAGAGGTGGGGCGCATGCTTCATAATTTGTTTTCTGTAGTCATGACTGGTTGTTGCATTGATCAGAATTTTTAATTCTTTCAAAGTTGTTTTCCTATGTATTTTTGTAGTCAATGTACAAATTGTTCCTCTGGCTCTTTTCAGATTCATTCTGTATCAGTTCCTACAAGTTTTCCCATGTTTCTGTGAATGTCCCTTTTGTCACTTATGACACAATAATATTCTATTATATTTATATACCATAATTTGTTCTGCCATTCTATAATTGATGGGTGCCCACTATGCTTCCTGTTCTTTTCTACCACAAAACAGTGCTGGCATAAATATTTTGATACATGTGGACTCTTTTTCTCTGTCTTGGATGTCTCTGGGCTTTATGCTTACTGTAAAGTTTATTTTAAAAAGATAATGCAATTTTTCTTTAACATGTTCTTATTTTTAAGTTGTTCTTTGATGTGCTACTGTTGTCTGAGTTATCGCTAAAATAAGACAAATTTGGACAGGGAGGGAGCCCTAAGCTTTGGAATAGAGATTACCAAGTGGGTACCAGGCAGTCTAATCTATACTAGTGAACCGCCAAAACGAAATGCAAGAGAAGATTGCAATGGCCCATCACGAGGTGCTAAAAAAGTCTTGAGGCCTTCATAAATAAAAAATGGCCCATCTTGACCAAAGCAACACGGGTGGGCCTGGCTGCTTGGCAACAAGGTCAACTCCCAAATTCTTCATAAAGTCTTTAGGCCTTTCTATGACATCTCCCTTTCTTTTCCCTTCCCAGGCTACTCTTGTTTATACAATCATTAAATCTATAGTTCAGAAGGGAGAGACGATCTAACCTGATCCTTTCCCAAATCATGAATCTTATCTACAACACAGTCCTGATGTAACAGGTGCTGATCCTGAGATGTTGAACTCGCCACTTGCTGAGATGATCCATTCCACTCTGGACAACTCCAATTGTCAGGAAGTTTTCCCTGATGTTGCTTTAAATCTACTTTTTTGGTAACTTTTACCTTTTATCCTACTTCTCTCTCCTAGGACCAAATAGATCGAAGTTAATCCCTCATCCCCACAAGACCCTTTCGAATATTTGAAGTCACATAGCATGCATGGCCCCACTAAGTATTTTCCTTTACACATGAAAAAATTCCCAGCTCTTTAACTCTTCCTTTTACTGCCTAGTTTCTAGCTCTCCCACTGTCCTGGTGATCTTCCTCTGGACATGTACCAGCTATCAACAACCCCTCTAAGGTCCAGCACAGAGAACTGGACACAAATGGTATGCCAGATGTGATGTGGTAGGATGAGAAGAGTAGAACATAAATATTACTTCTCTCATTCTGGATATTATTTTTCGATGAATACAACATAAAACTACAAGTGGCAACATGGCATCATGGAGAGAGGACCAGCCTTAGGGTTAGGAATATCTGGGTTCAAGTATTGCCTTTGATGTGTTCCAGCTGTGTTGCCATGGATAACTCATTTAGTCTCTTTGAGCAGCTCTCTAATATTATTGAAATCAACAGATTTGAATTATCATTTTTTTTAAAAGGATTGCTCTTTTGGCTGCCTTTCACACTGCTGAGTCATGTTGAGTTTGCAGTCCACTAAAACATGTATTTTTTTGTTTGTTTTATTTTGACAGCTTTATAGCCAGGTCTCCCCAACCCTGTATTTGTGAGACTGATTTTTAACTCCTTTGATTTCCTCTTTAGTTTCAGTGCATTTCTTCAATATGGCAAGATCAGTTTGGATTTTGATTATGTCACCCTACCTATTAGCTGCCCCGCCCCTGCTCTGCATCATCTGAATACTTGATAAGCATTTCATCCCCACCTTCATTCAAGTCATTGATAAG
Source organism: Trichosurus vulpecula (assembly GCF_011100635.1). Classification (NCBI taxonomy): domain Eukaryota; kingdom Metazoa; phylum Chordata; class Mammalia; order Diprotodontia; family Phalangeridae; genus Trichosurus; species Trichosurus vulpecula. The sequence goes on from NC_050576.1 coordinate 125,684,916, forward strand.
ATATTGAACAGAATTGGGCCAAAGGCAAAGCACTGCAGCCTGCCTCCTTTCAACAATCCATTAATCAGCCCTTTAGTTTGGACAGTCAAATATTCTGAAGCCATACTATTGTGCCATTGTTCTGCCTGCTTCTCTACTCTGTCTTGTCCACAAAGATGCCATGAAAGTTATTTATTCATTTTTAACCAAATGTCTTTCTGAAACTCAGATATTCTAGTTCCATGCCATTTACCTATCCACTCATCTAATTTTACCTGTCAAAAAAGACAATGAGGTTATTGTGGCATGACTTTTTTGGTCTTAAATACATTTTATTAAATTAAATAATCAATTTAAGTAAATACATTTTAAAAAGATTTATTAAGATTTTTGTCTTTGTTTCTATCATTTTCAGTTTGGAGACACTATTTTTCAACAAAGAAACACTCCGATAGCACAATGGCTCTTTAATCTCATGGATGTCGGTATTCTCTCCATTGATGCAGATCTTAAACCAGGCACATTTGCCCATTCTGTGTAACTTTCATCTGTGTCCTCCCATAAGTTCATCACAAGGGTTCTAAGCAATGTGCTAAGGACCTTCTTCATATTCTCTTTACATTGCAAGGAAGCACATGGGATGTCTGTCTTTCCCTTGCTCTACTTATGTGAGAAGTCCATCTTTCTTTTTCAATCACTGATTTCTTTCATGGAACTCTTTCACCACTTCTGTTGTATGTGATGTGTCACAGCCTGCTCATGACAACCATGCACCTTTCTATTGTCTTTTGGATGATTCTTGACTTTAATTCAGAGATCGTTGTTCCTGTATGACTTTAATGCAGAGATTCTTGTTCCTGTATGACTTAGAGGCACACATCACCAGAAGAAAATTGGTATTAAGCATGCTGGCTTTTGTTTCAGAAAACAAAACCAAAGTTGAGCCTGAATGATTCCATTTTTTTGGTCATCCATTAACATCAGCTCGTCTGCCACTAGTAGTGCTCCTACCTCGTTCTTGTTCTTCTTACCTCCATTATAGCAAAGAAAACTCTTTTTGTAAACGTCAGTGCTTGAAAAGTCTCTCTGAATTCTCAGCTTTAGTCTTCCTGACACGTTTTCCAGGATCTTGTTATTCTTTGAATCCATCTTATTACCTGTCTTGACTGCCATTTCTTGTATGATTCCCTTTAAAATCTGAGTTTGTCAGTGAACTCCCTGTGTAGTCATGTTGTTCTTCTGGTACTCCTCTCCCCTACCTGGAGGAGTTTCACCTATACAAAATGCTATTCTATGTATGTAGCACATAGTATTGCAGGATCATAGCTCTAGAGTTGGAAGGGACATATTGAATCTATTTAAAGCCATCATTTAATAAATGACAAAACTGAGGCACTAAGCAGTTATATGGCTTGCCTAGGGTTACACAGTTTGTAAGTAGTTGAAATAAGACTTGCATTCAGGTGGACCCTTATTCACTCTGCCATGCTTGAAACTAACCAAGATTGGTTCTACTTGCTCCTCTTCCTAGGCTTTCAGCCTCCAGAATCTTAAGCCTTCTCCAGATACAAACCTCTTATGGCAGAAACTTGTAATATGAATTTATTCAAAGCAAAAGCTACTGAAAATAATACATTTTCAGAATATTTTCATATCTATTCATTTATTTGTTCCCCATAAAGATTTTAGAGAGATGAGAAAGCAGTCATATCAGTCAGTATACGGGCGTTTTGGCCATTAGGTAGAAGAAATGCCTTTCATCTTTTCTATCAGTTTGACATTTTGCCTACATTGAAATTTATTGAGAACCAATCTCTGAGGGACTTTAAAAGTGCATGGTCTCCAATGTGGAATTCTTCTTTAATATTTGGTCATCCTCAGCTATTTACTTTTCTTTCTTCTTCTTAAATGCCAAAGAGATCAAAGAAAGAGAAAAGAAAAAGGCTTGTGCATATAAAAATATTTACAGCAGTTCTTTTAGTAGTAGCCATAGGCTGGAAACTAATATGGTGCCTACCGACTGGAGAAGAGCTAAACAAACTGTGGTATATGAAAGTAAGGGAATATTACAGTGCCATAAGACATGATGAAATGGATAGTTTCAGAGAATATTGGGAAGACCTCTATGAACAGATGCAGAGTGAAGCAAGTAGAACTAGAAAATCTATACAATGACAACATTCTAGAGAGAAACCAGCTTGAAAGATTTTAAAACACTGACCAATGCAATGATAAAACATGAGCCCAGAGGAGACATGCGATCCACCTTTTGCCAAAAAAGTGATGATTTTAGAATGGAGAATGAGACACACATTTTTGGACATGACCAGTGTGCAGGATTTGTTTCACTGGATTATACATATTTGTTATGAGAATCTTATTTTTCATTCAAAGAATTGTTCAGTGAGGAGGGTCAATGGGAAAGAGAAATCCCTGTAAAAATAAATGTTTTTTAAAAAGAAAAAGTAAGAAATTATGGCTGAACCTCACCAAGTACATAAAGAAGAAATTTATATTGTAAGCAGTTCCAATTTTAAAAGAACCCAGGGATTGATTCTCAAGCTATCTTGATTCCAAAAAAGGAAAAAAATGGTGCCTATATCTACACTAGTGATTAATAAGACATCTCAACTACCGACTCATGGCCAAATTTTCAGTCTCTGAAGCATCTTTCTGAGAATGATCCATGCAAATATAGAGGGCATCCTCAGTGAAGACAATAGGGTGGCTATTCCCTCAATGAAGGGAGTAGGCATGCTTTTGAACACAATATTTTTCAGCAGACCATATCTTTATGATCACAACTAGATTGAAATAAATAACTCATATAAGATCTTGCTATATAGGAGCCATCCATGATGTATCTCTGACACTACTTTTCTAGGCTTATTTAGTACTATTCCCCTTGCCTTATTTTCTATTCCAGGCAATCTGGCTTATAAACTACCCTGTCAATGGTCCTCCATCTTTTGCCCCTATATAATATAAGAATAATAATGATAACAACAACAACTAGAATTTATGTAGTGCCTACTATGTGCCAAGCATTGTGCTAAGTGTATTACAATCATTGATTCATTTGATCCACACAACAGGTCTAAGAGGTGTGTGCTATTATTCCCATTTTATAGTTGAGGAAATGGAGACAAACAGAAGCTTAATGCCTTGGCCAGAATCACATAGTAAGTGTTGGGCCACATTTGAACTCAGACATTCCCTACCCTATGCCCAGAGCTCTATTCAATATACTGTTCCCTTCCCCGTTCCCCCTTAGAATCCCTAGCTTTTTTTCAAAGCTCAGATCAATGCAGCTTCCACCTTCTATATGAGGCCTTTCCTGATATCCCACGTGCTGGTGTTCTTTCCTTTTAGAACTTTCCATTCCATTATATTTACTTTATAATCCTCAGGAAAATATAAACTTCTTGAGGATAGGGACTGTATTTTTTTTTTGGGAGGCTCTTGTTTTCAGTGATTTTACAATAGTGCCTTGCACATAGTAATTGTTAATAAATGATTATTAAATTGATAAAAGATCAAAGGATATAGACAGGCAGTTTTCCAAAGAAGAAATCAAAACGATTTATAGTCATATGAAAAAATGCTCTAAATCACTATTGAATAGAGAAATGCAAATTAAAACAACCTTGAGATATCATTTTACTATGAGATTGGCTGAAATGATTCAAGGGAAAGTGACAAATGTTGGAGGGAATGTGGAAAAATTGGGACAATAATTCATTGTTGGTGGAATTGTGAACTGATCCAACCATTTTGGAGAGCCATCTAGAATTATGCCCAAAGGGTTATTAAACTACCTGTACTGTTTGACCCAATAATACCACTACTAGGTCTATTTCCAAAGATGATTAGGAAAATAGGAAAAGAACCTAAATATTCTAAAATATTTATAGCAACTCTCTTTGTGACAACAAAGAACTGGAAATTGTGGGGATGTCTGTCAATTGGGGAATGGCTGAACAAGTCATGTTATATGATTGTGATGGAATACTACTCTGCTATAAGAAACGATGAGCTCAATGATCTTAGGAAAACATGGATAAACTTGCATGAAATAATGAAAAACAAAATTGGTAGAACCAAAAGAATCTTGTATACAGTAACAACAATGTTTTAAGAACAACTTTGAGTGAATAAGTCATTTTCACTATCATAAATACCCAAAATACCTATAAAGGACATATGCAGGAAGACTCTATCTGCATCCAGAGAAAGAACTGATAAATAAAAGTATGTATAGAATGATTTTACATATATATATACATATTATATATATACATACACATACACACACATATAGTGTCCAATTGTAGCCATCTCTAGGGTGAGGGTGGAGGGAAGAAGGAAAAAAAGAAATTTATATAACCTTATTATATATATATATATAATATATGAATATTATATATTTAAAAGGAATAACAAGTTGTACATAATAAACTTGCAATAGATGTGTAATCATCTTTTTATTATGCTGTGTTATGCTTATTTTAATTTCATAAATTAAAACAATAAAAATTAAAAAAATAAATCATTGTTAAATTGAACTAGGTTGGGTTTTGTTCTTCACTAACAAGGACAGATCTGCTAGGAAGGATTTATAGAAAACTTTGCACAAGAATTGCAGAGCCTGAGAAGTATATAGATGTGTTGTGGTCTGTGTCTGTGAAGCATATATTAACTTGATAATGCAAATTACAAATTTGAAATGCCCTTCTTGGACAAAGCATGCCCCACACATACATCAAAATTAATTAAGACTGTATGACAGCTGTAACTGTAGGAGGAAGGTGAAATGGTGGAAAGAGATATGGCTTTGGAAGTAGAGGATCTGGGTTCAAATTTAGCCTCTGACAGTTACCTTGGACAGACCCTTAACCCCTAGATTTGAGTTTTCTAAAATATAGAATGAAGGGATAAGATTTGCCAGTTTCAGAGATCTCTGTTGGCTCTAGATCTATGATCTGTAGAAATAACTTTGTTCAATTAATCGCTGAGTGTTGACATTGAGAGAAATACTAAATAAGGTTAGGTATAAACAAAAAGTATCAGTAGTGCTATGGGAGAAATCCTGAATACCACCTAAAGAAAGGATTTTCAATAAAGAAGTAGCATGGTGTAGAGAGAAAGGTATTGACTCTGCAGTCAGAAGCCCTGGTTTCACACCCTTACTCTGACAATGTATTTATAACCTTGAGTGAGTCAGATAACTTCTCTTGCCTCAGTTTTCTCAAATACAAAATGAAGATTTTTTGCCTTAGATGACCTCTAGGGTCCCTTCTATCTCTCAGTCTCTGATTCTATGATGCTTTCTTTGCTTGGCCCAGAGGAAAAAAAAACAATACAATGTGTAGAAATCGCAGTTATTTTGGTGCTCAATTAAAAAAATCCCTAACACTTAACAATTAGAGCTTCTTAACAATTAAAGTACTATTGGCTTTCTGGAGAGGTAATGAGTTCCCTATCACTACATAGCTTCAAATAATAGGCTAGATGAATGCTCATGAGGAATACTGTAGACAGGCTCTGAGTTCTCTTCCAAATTTGAGACTCTAAGATTCTCTTATTCTAAAAGCCTGGAGTGAGTGGAGATTGGGGCTTGGTAAAATGATGTCAGGGGATCTCTTTCAGACCTATCCTTCTTGTTGATCTTGATTTTGGCTGAATGGGAAGGGGAGGGCAGATAACAAGCCATCATCTCCAAGGGCTGTAATTTGGCTTGTTGTTCAGTGAATACTGATTCTCTAAATATTTCTCCGTGAAACATTTCACCAGCCACCAAGAGGAAATAGAGCCAGCAGGGATGCATAGAACCATCAACCACAAAAAGTCCTGTCTCTGCCAGCACATCACATCTCCCAAGCCCTCAGTCTCCCGCTTTGAAAAAAAAAGTGATGATGATAATCATAATAACCCAAATTCTGAATCATGCTTTACAAAGTACTTTCCTGACTATAAATTTGTGAGATAGGTAGTAAAAGGTGTTTTTCGGGGGGGACATACTTTATGGGAACACAGTCACATTTTTTTTTCTTTGAAAGTGTTGGCCCTGACCTAATGAAGCTCTAACGGGTGGAGTGGGGTGGGAGGGTAGGCTAGTGACAGTCAGGGGTGATTCTCAGCAGGAACCAACGTAGCATATAATTATGAGTCAAGCTCTCTCCAGGGATGTAAGATTACCAGAGAAAAATGAAATAACATTACATCCCACAAGAATAAAGACACATTAGAGAAAGCTGACTCCTGAGAAAGAATACACAGGCTAAGGAAGTTCCCAGCATTAGAATGTCTCATGATGTTTCTTTCTTTTCCTGATCCTTGGGTAGAGAAACATATACTGTGCATGGAATTTCATGAAAGCTGTCCCTTACTAATAGGATAAATTCAAATTCTAGCCTTTTAAGCAAATGTATCAGAAAGTGATGCATTATCCTTTGCTGACTCCAAAGCAAACAGATTACTAGGGAATGAGAAGTCCCTGCCTTCTGTGCCAACACCTAAATGTCAATGGGTTTGGGTTTTATTTGGGTTTGATTTATGCCTCTTCCCCTTCTTTACATCCACTGAAGCTAATGACAATTAATAGAAACTCTCATAGATAGATGGGTTTGGTTATCAATAGAACATCCATATATAGTAGGGATGATCAGAGGAGCCCCTGATTTCTGGTCTAGGGAAACTCTCATGGAGCTGGATAAATGATCTGCATGTACTGAGGGACCTGGGCCCCATTAGGATGATACAGAAACTGGGTCCTAGTCACTGGGAGACATTTTAAAGATGAATGGAGTCTCACCCAAGCGGTTGGTTTCTCATCCCAGCAAAGTGTATGGACCTTACCAGAGAGCCAGACTCCAACTCCGTGCTAGGTGCCCTATTTCCCAAGACAGGCCTTCTTTTAATCACCTCTACTATACACCATTTAGATGTAGAGGAAAACAACAAAAATAAATTCAATTATAGTTGCATATTCCATAAGTCAGGCATTTCCTTTTAACTTTTGTCAGTCACTGAATGTCGTTCGGCATTCAGAAATAATATTATAAATCTTTTTCCCACTTTTGGTCTACACCCGAAGCAGAATGAGCATCAGTGGTACCAGTTCTACCCCAGGGTAACTTCAGCTTCTCCTTACCAGCTCCCTAGCTGATAAAATTAATCTGGGGATTTCTGATTGACTTGCCAAAGAAAAGGCAGTTGTAGGATAGCCACACAATGGGTATGTGGTTAGAAGAATAAAAATAGAGTGAAATCCCCTTGCGATGATTTCCAGAAGGCAAAGCAAAAGAAATGGCAAAAGGAGGAAATGTTCTAAGTGAGAAACACTAAAAGGGACAAAACATTCAACGAAGCCTTTTCTGAGGAAAACAAGGTGGTGATAAGTGGCCTTTGTGGTGGAACCTAGTAGATAAAGAAACCTCACTTCGAAATCACATAGGACGTCTTTCTGAGGTGGTGGCTGAGACTCACTTTGGAGGAAACCAAGCCTAATGGCTTGTTAGAGATTAGTTTCTACTTGAACATAAAAGTTCATTTGGGGATGGGGAAGAGAGTAGTGTTTGATGACAGAGGAAAAGGAGTATTTGAAAAGAGCAGTGGAGGTTGGTTTCAGATCAATCCCAGGGACATAGTTTCCTTTAGAAATAAATAACATTCCCTTTTGGTATGAGAGGAGAATGCTTAAAATGATGACACATAAACCTTTCCACTACTATAATAGGAGTTTTGGAGAACTGGGTCCTGCTGCTCTGAGGTGCAAGCCCTAGTACAATAGTAGTAGCATAAAGCTTTAGGGACCCAGGATTTAAGTGGTCCAAGTTTTTTCATGCTTACTTGACTTGAACCCTGCCTAGAACCCTGGGGAATATTCCCCACTAGACTGCTCAAAGGTCTGGCACAAACTCACCATTTAATCAATGATTACTTACTATGTACCAGGTGCTTTACTAGGAACTGTGAATGCAAAGATAAAAATAATACTGTTCCTGATTTCAAGGAACTTATATACTCGGGCAGATAATACGGAAGAGGCACTATGGCAGAATGGAAAAACCACGGACTGTGGAGTGCTAGGAACTGGGGGTAGACCCTGCTTCTGATGCATTAGACCTAGTGACTTAGGTCAAGTACTTAGCTTTGCTGAGCCTATTTCCTTACCTATAAGATGATGAGATTTGGGCTTTATGGCCTTTGAGGCTCCTTTCAGCACTAGGTCTGTGATCCCAAGTGCTATGCACAGTACTTGGTATATAGTAAGCACTTATTGACTTGACTTATGCATACATAGGTACATACTACACACATACGCGCACACACACACAAGATATATATGTGTGTGTGTGAATGTGAGCACATATACATGTGTATATGTATATATAAATATATATTTATAGTAATTATGTTACATGATATATCATGATATATATTATACACAAACACATGCATGTATCTGTATATACATATATGCATATAAAGTATACATACACATACACATTCTTACATATATATCCACACATATCCATATACACAGATATACAAACTTAACATGTGTACGTATATGCATGTATATACACATTACACATACACAGTGTAATATGCAGCTAGATGGCTGAATAGAACCTGGAGTCAGGAATATTTGAGTCCAAATCCAGCCTTAGAGACTTAACTAGCTCTATGACCCTGGGCCAGTCACTTAACCTCTGTTTTCCTTAAACCACTGTAGACGGAAATGGCAAACCATTCCAGTATCTTTGCCAAGAAAACCCCACAGACAGCGTTGGTGTGCTATGATACAAGGAGTTACAAAGCATCGGATAAAAGTGAACAACCGAACAGTAACATACATATATACATATAGATATAAACAATAACTATGTATGTGTATGTGTATATCTATGTATACTACTATTATTATTATTATGAGGATGGAGAAGGCACTTAGTCATAGGTTCTAGAGCAGGAATTAAAGAGATCATCCATCTGATCCCCTTATTTTATAGATGAGAACATCGAAGCCCAGAGAAGAGAAATGATGTGGAACTGGGAAAGTGACTCGGAGATTGGAAGCCAGATGCTGTGACCACAACATCCAGTCTTATTTTCTCTTTGTAACACTGGCAAGCATATGGGTCAGAGTATCTTTCTTTCAAAAAGAAAACTCAGAACCAAGAAATAAATAACCTCAAAGATTCTAGCTCAAAAGTTTCCAAGAATACTCAGAGCACCAGCATCACCAGGAAGAGACAAAAATGATTTCTCTATGTTGGTCTTTCTACTGAGCTGCCCAATATAACCCCAGTTGGTGGCTTGTCTGTGTTGCTTCCTCCTCTAGATCCCTGCATCACTCACTCTGTTAAGTAGGTCCTGATAGGGTGTAGGGCATTGGTGTCAAAATCAAATACAAACTGGGGGCCATTAAATGGTACATAAAGGTCCCTGTGGGCCACGCATATTGACTTAGAAAACCATGTATTAAGATTATTTATGTTCTATTGTATTTTTATTTATTTTGTTAAATATTTTCCAATTACATTTTAGTCTGGTTCGGGCAGCATTCAGGAGCCCTCCTTGGTTGACATCACTGGTGGAGTGTGGGTCACCTGGCTTCCCTGACCAAAGTTGAACAATAGTTAATAATAATAATCCTTATATCATACTTTAAGCTTTGAAAATATCCCATTTGATCCTCACAACTCTATTATGCAGATGAGGAAACTGAGTGAGGGAGGTTGAAGGACTTTTTGAGGATCATACATATAGTAAGTGTATAAAGCAGGATTCTAACTCAGGTCCTTGTTAGTTTAAGTCTTGTGATTTACACACTGTGCTGCCCGGCTGGCATAGGAAGCTCCTATGTTCTCACTAGCATCTCTTTTAAGCCCCTCTACCCCGTGACTTTATTGGAGACATGAAGCCCCTGCAGGGCGCTACTGTATTATAGAACTCCTACTTAAATGAACTTGCAATGACTTTTCCCATCATTCCAAGAGTGAGCTTAACACGATTTATCCCAGGAGGACTATACCTCTGTCCATTACCTCCACCCCCCACCCCGCCCACATAGGCATCACCCTCAGATGATTTACAATTCAAAGACCATTTGAGTTATTACAGTTGGGAACTAAATCAAGCGGTCAAATTTGATTATCTATGTAACCTATATAAATAATTTACTGTGTCATCAGATCATCATAGGAGTTTGAAAGAAGGTCCTAATGGAAGCAAAGAAGGGATAGTGCAGACTTCAGCCACAAGTTTCCCAGGCAGGCACCACCATGAAGCTAGAAGGTTAAGTTAAATATTATAAATAGTGCTCTTTGAAAACCTTTTGACACTACATGAATGTTGGCTAATATTATTATTATTATTATTATTAACACAATAAGGAAGGACTGGCAAAGTGGATAGAGAGTTGGTCTTAGAGCTAAGAAAATCTAGAGTTCAAAGTCTCACTTCTGACACATCCTGGCTGTGTGATCCTGAGTAAATAATGTTACTTCTCAGGGTTCTACGCAACTATCTAAGATCATATATTTAAAGAGAAGTAATGGTGATTTTGACCTACTCTGTTTTCTCAGCCTAGGCCAGTTTGCTCCCTCCTTAGGCAGCCTATGGCCCTCCACTCCAAGAGGACTCAGCATATTGATGCAGCTATCTGATTAGCCCTATGGCAGCTCAGAATTCTTAAACTCAAGCTATTCCCTAGTTTCAGCCACCCCAGAGGCAGGAACGACAGGTGTGTGCCTCCCTTCCTACGTGAACTGCATTGTTAGAGTCTCCTTACTGGGAGCTCCTTACACTGGTGAAATCACAGGTCCAGTTCTTTCCATGTCCCTAGGATGTCTATGTGGTGCCATATACAGAGTGCTAGGCCTAGAGTGAGGAAGACCTGAGTTCAAATTCGACCTGGGTTTAAATCCTGCCTTAAGACACTTACTAGTTGTGTGACCGTGGACAAGTTGCTTAACCTCTATTTCCATCAATTTCCTTCTCTATAAAATGAAGATAATAGCACTTATTTCCAAAGGCTGGTGTGAGAATCAAATGAAATATATGTAAAACTCTTAGCATATAGTGACTGGAGCAGAGTAGATGCTATATAAATGCTAGCTATAATTATTATTATTATTAGATACTATTGTATAGATTATATATCACCGTCTATTGAAAAGGATGAAAAAGCAGAGAAATTCAGTGAAGTCCTTGAGAAGATCCTCCAGAGCAAGTCAATGTGTATGTTGGGTTGGATATCAGTGGGGTGAAAAATATTTTAGAAAATATGATTCGGGTGGGGCGGAGCCAAGATGGCGGCTGGTAAGCAGGGACTGGAGTGAGCTCTGTAGGGAGCCCCTCCAAAAACCTATAAAAAATGGCTCTGAACCAATTCTAGAAGGGCAGAACCCACAGAACAGCAGAGGGAAGCAGGGCTTCAGCCCAGGACAGCCTGGATGGTCTCTGGGTGAGGTCTATCCCACACGGAGCTGGGAGCTGGGAGCTGGGAATGGAGTGGAGCAGAGCCCAGCCTGAGCGGCGTGGACCATCCAGACCAGAAGCCGGGTGGAGGGGGCCCTAACGCCTTGGATCAGCGAGCTGCGGCAGTTACCAGACCCCTCGACCCACAAACACCAAAGACTGCGGAGAAGGTTAGTGGGAAAAGCTGCAGGAGTAGAAGAAGTTCGCGGTTCCGCTTCCAGCCCCGGGGGCAGCGGAGGTTGGGCAGCTACAGCTGTTGTTACTTCTGGCTCCAGGCCCACCTGGTGGGAGGAATTAAGTGGCGGATCACAGCAGGGGTGCACAGCTTGCCGAAGATCTAAGCCCAGTTCGGGTTGGGGGTTGGGGAAGGAGCAGTGCTGGTGTGGCAGAGCTGGCACCTCCCCCCCCCAAACATGGAACATAGAACTCTGTAGTCTACAAGCAGTCATACCCCACTGAAAAACTCAAAGGTCAAGTTAGTTGGCTGGGAATATGGCCAGGCAGCGACAACGCACCGAGATTCAATCTCAGACTTTGCATTCTTTCTTTGCTGACAAAGAAGACCAAAACATACAGCCTAAAGAAGTCAATAAAGTGCAAGAGCCTACACCAAAAGCCTCCAAGAAAAACATGAACTGGTCCCAGGCCATGGAAGAGCTCAAAAAGGATTTGGAAAAGCAAGTTAGAGAAGTAGAGGAAAAATTGGGAAGAGAAATGAGAAGGATGCGAGAAAACCATGAAAAGCAAGTCAATGACTTGCTAAAGGAGACCCAAAAAAATACTGAAAAATACACTGAAGAAAACAACACCTTAAACAACAGACTAACTCAAATGGCAAAAGAGCTCCAAAAAGCCAATGAGGAGAAGAATGCCTTGAAAGGCAGAATTAGCCAAATGGAAAAGGAGGTCCAAAAGACCACTGAAGAAAATACTACTTTAAAAATTAGATTGGAGCAAGTGGAAGCTAGTGACTTTATTAGAAATCAGGATATTATAAAACAGAACCAAAGGAATGAAAAAATGGAAGACAATGTGAAATATCTCATTGGAAAAACCACTGACCTGGAAAATAGATCCAGGAGAGATAATTTAAAAATTATTGGACTACCTGAAAGCCATGATCAAAAAAAGAGCCTAGATGTCATCTTTCAAGAAATTATCAAGGAGAATTGCCCTGATATTCTAGAGCCACAGGGCAAAATAGAAATTGAAAGAATCCATCGATCGCCTCCTCAAATAGATCCCAAAAAGAAATCTCCTAGGAATATTGTCGCCAAATTCCAGAGCTCCCAGGTCAAGGAGAAAATATTGCAAGCAGCCAGAAAGAAACAATTTGAGTACTGTGGAAACCCAATCAGAATAACCCAAGATCTGGCAGCTTCTACATTAAGAGATCAAAGGGCTTGGAATGCGATATTCCGGAGGTCAATGGAGCTAGGATTAAAACCTAGAATCACCTACCCAGCAAAACTGAGTATCATGTTCCAAGGCAAAATATGGATTTTCAATAAAATAGAGGACTTTCAAGCTTTCTCAGTGAAAAGACCAGAACTGAATAGAAAATTTGACTTTCAAACACAAGAATCAAGAGAAGCATGAAAAGGTAATCAAGAAACAGAAATTGCAAGGGACTTACTAAAGTTGAATTGTTTTGTTTACATTCCTACATGGAAAGATGATGTGTATGATTCATGAGACCTCAGTATTACAGTAGTTGAAGGGAATATGCATATATATGTATATATATGTTTAAGTGAATGTGTATGTATGTATATATCTATGTGTATATGTATGTATGTGTATGTATGTATATATATATGTGTATATATATATACGTAAAAGAGAGAGAGTAGACACAGGGTGAGTTGAAGATGAAGGGAAGATATCTAAAAGAAATAAAATGAAATTAAGGGATGAGAGAGCAACATACTGAGAGAGGGAGATAGGGAAAGATAGAATGGGGTGGATTATCTCGCATAAAGGTGGCAAGAGGAAGCAGCTCTGTGGGAGGAGGGGAGAGGGCAGGTGAGGGGGGAATGAGTGAACCTTGCTCTCATCAGATTTGGCCTGAGGGGGAATACCATACATACTCAGTTGGGTATCTTACCCCACAGGAAAGAAGAGGGAGGAAGATAAAAAAAAATAAAAGGGGGGGGATGATGAAGGGGAGGGCAGATGGGGGTGGGGGTAATTAAAACAAACACTTTGGAAAGGGGACAGGGTCAAGGGAGAAAATTCAATAAAGCGGGATGGGTTGGGAAGGAGCAAAATGTAGTTAGCCTTTCACAACATGAGTATTGTGGAAGGGTTATACATAATGATACATGTGTGGCCTAGGTTGAATTGCTCGACTTCTTAAGGAGGGTGGGTGGGAAGGGAAGAGGGGAGAGAATTTGGAACTCAAAGTTTTAAAAACAGATGTTCAAAAAAAAAAGAGTTTTTGCATGCAACTAAAAAATAAGATACACAGGCAATGGGGCGTAGAAATTTATCTTGCCCTACAAGAAAGGAAGGGAAAAGGGGATGAGAGGGGAGGGGGGTGATAGAGGGGAGGGCTGACTGGGGAACAGGGCAACCAGAATATATGCCATCTTGGAGTGGGGGGAGGGTAGAAATGGGGAGAAAATTTGTAATCCAAAGTGTTGTGAAAATCAATGTTGAAAACCAAATATGTTAAATAAATAAATTTAAATTAAATTAAATTAAATTAAGAAAATATGATTCAGGCTTGTGAAATAAAAGTGTCAAGGCTTGAAGACCACTCACAGAAATCATGTTGTACACATGAATATTTTCTTCCAGAAGAGTGAGGTGATAGAAATAATGAATACCAAATATTAAAATATCACAGTGGATAGAGGTTGAAGATGTTTGGTTTAATAGAAAATGTAGCTACTCCCTATCAGCTGCCTCTCACCTTCAGGTGGATGGAGCCACCATTTCCAAACTCCTCCCTTCAGTGCACCTAGTGACTTAGTCAACCTTTTTACTCCACCCAGTGGTGTGTGTTTTTGTGTAGGGATAAATGTTTCATGACCGGCTTCCCCTCCTAATTTCCCACTCAACTCCCATCTGCTCTGCAAAAAATATACACACTATTGTCAAGTTTAATTTGTATTGCCAACATTTTCTCCATCAGCAAAACTATAAAGTACTGATTTTACAGTATCTGCCTATGCCAAAGTAGAAATGCTCATACTGATTTTTTTAAAGAAGAATTTATTTTCAATTTTGAATTCTCTCCTTCCCTCTAGCTCCTCCTCCATTCATTGAGAAAGCAAAAATTATCCATCTGAATTTATACAAAACATATTTCCACATGTGCCATATTGCCAAAAAAGGGCAGAAAAATAAAGTAAAAGAAAATTTACTTCAATCTATACTTTGAGTCTGTAAGATTTCTCTCCAGAGATGGATAGTAATTTTCATCATGAGTCCTTTGGAATCATCATGGATCATTGTATTGATCAGTTACTAAATCTTTTGCAGTTGATTGTCATTACGATACTCTTGTTACTCCATAAGATGTTATCCTAGATCTGCTCACCTCACTTTGCATCCATTCATACAGGTCTTCTCAGGTTTTTCTGAAGTCATCTCCTTGGTCGTTTATCATAGCACAAAAATATTCGATCACAATCATATACCACAATTTGTTCAGTCAATCCCTAATTCATGGTATAGAGTATCTAATGTTGGTCTATGCTTAGTTTCTGCCAGTCTACTTCCCAGTTTTCCCAGAAATTTTTGTTGAATAGTGAGTTCTTGCCCCAGTAGCTTGGATCTTTGGATTTGTCAAAGCCTAGGTTACTATGGTCATTTAGTTCTGTATTTTTGTGTCCTTAATCTATTCCATTGATCCACTACTCTATTTATTATCTAGTTCTAGATTGCTTTGATGACTACTGCATTGTGGTATAGTTTTAGATCTGCTACTACTAGTCTACATATCTGCACTTTTCCCTCCCATAAATTTCCCTGATATTCTTGACCTTTTGTTTTACCTGATGAATTTCATTATTTTTTCTAGTTCTATAAAATAATTCTTTGGTAGTTTGATTAGTATGTCACTAAATATGTAAATTTGCAAAGTATTGTCATTTTCATTATACTGTCTCAGTCTATCCATGAGTAATTAATAGTTCTTCAATTGTTTAGATCTGTCTTCATTTATGTGAAAAGTGCTTGGGAATTGTGTTCATATAGTTTCTAATGTGTCTTGGCAAGTTAACTCTCAAATATTTTATACTGTCTGCAGTTATTTTATATGGAATTTCTCTGTCTAGCTCTTCCTGCTGGGTTTGTTGGTAATATATAGAAATTCTAATGATTTATGTGGATTTCTTTTTATATCCTACAACTTTGCTAAAGTTGTTAATCATTTTGACTAATTTTTTTAGTGGACTCTCTAGGGTTTTCCAAGTATAATAATCATTTGATCTGCAAAAAGTGATAGTTTTGTTTCTCATTGCCTGTGGTCGCACCTTCAACTTCTTTTTCTTGCCTTATTTCTATAGCTTTCTAGAATTTCTAGTACAATATTGATAGTAATGGTGATAATGAACACCTTTGCTCCCCCCACTCCAATTTTATGGGGAAGGCTTCTAGTTTATCCCCCCTTACATACACTTGGTTTTAGTTAGCTACTACTTATTTTAAGAAAAGCTCAATTTATTCCTATGCTTTCATGTATTTTCGATGGGCATTGTATTTCATCAAAAGCTTTTTATGCATCTCTTGATATGATCATATTTTTTTTTGCTTTTGTTAATTGATATGATCAATTATACTTATAGTTTTTGTGATAATGAATCAACCCTGAATTCCTGGTATAAATGCCACCTAGTCATTTCATATTATCCCTGTGATATATTGCTGTAATCCCCTTCTTAGTGTTTTATTAAAAAAATTTGCATCAATATTCATTAGGGAAATTGGTCTATAGTTTCTCCATTTTCATTCTCCCTGATTTAGGTATCAAAATCATATTAGTGTCATGGAAAGAATTTGGTAGGACTCCTGATTTACCTATTTTTGTCAAAAAGCTTATATAATGTTAGAACTAATTGTTCTTGAAGTGCTTGATAGAATTCATTTGTAATCCATCTGGTTGTTGTCTTCCTTTTTTCTTTAGAGACTCTTTTATAACTTGTTCAATTTCTTTTTCTAAGATAGGGTTATTTAAGTATTCTATTTCCTCATCTGTTAATCTGGGTAGCTTATATTTTTTGAGAATATTCATCTATTTAATTTAGACTGTCAGTTTTATTAGCACATAGTTGGGCAAAATATCTCCTAATTATTGTTTTAGTTTTAAATTCATTAGCTATGCATTCACTCTTTTCATTTTTGATACTGGCAATTCAGTTTTCTTCTTACTCTTTAAAATCAAGTTAGTCAATGTTTTATCTATTCTTTTTCCTCCTGTAAAGCCAGGTCCTAGTTTTAGTTATTATTTCATTTTTTAATTTAATTTTCAATTTTATTAATCTCCCTAGGATTCCTGTTTTGGTGTTTAATTGGGGATTTTTAATTTATTCTTTTCCTAGTTTTTAAAATTGCATTTTCAATTCTCTGACCCACTCTTTCTCTCTTTTATTGATAATTGTTTAGAGATCTATTTTTTTCGCTAAGTACTGCTTTGGCTACCTCTTAAAAATTTTGGCATATTGCCTCATTGTTGTCATTATCTTCAATGAGATTATTTCTATGACCCACTCATTCTTTAGGATTTTCCAATTAATTTTAAATTTATGTTTAATAGGTCCTTTATTGAATTTAATTTTTATTGCATTATGGTACTTTAACAAAAGCATCAGGGAGGATGTCTTGTACAGGGTCATTCATTCAATCGATCAATATTTATTAAGTACCCAATATGTGCAAAGTACTTTGCTAAGTGCTGAGTCCAAA
Source organism: Trichosurus vulpecula (assembly GCF_011100635.1). Lineage (NCBI taxonomy): Eukaryota > Metazoa > Chordata > Mammalia > Diprotodontia > Phalangeridae > Trichosurus > Trichosurus vulpecula. The sequence goes on from NC_050576.1 coordinate 125,702,298, forward strand.
TGGAAAAGGAATTTCTTACAGATAGTGGGCTCCTTTAGATGCTCCTATTGGATCAAAGACCAGGTTATTACCAGACGTTCTAAAAGATATCCATGATTCAAATTGGCCTACCAATCCATATAGTAAACACAAAATGGAGGAAAATATCTATTTTTCAGACCTATAGCTGAATGTTCAGTCAATTGAGTTATACCTCAGTACATCTGGGATGGGCACTGAAGGTGAACCATGAGTTGGGCCTGGAATTAAACAGGAGGAAGACAGAAGGCTGTATTGCATTTGGGAAAGCAAGCAAGGCTGTTAAAACTTCCAAGCTATTTGGGGCTCAGGTTTCTGAGTAATTTCCTATCCATCTTCACAAAATAGTGCCTGTACTCTAGCAATCAACTTATATCCCTCCCACCAGAATTTTGGAACAGAATGCAGAAGCCCTCAGTCCCCCAGCTCAGACAGGTAAGTTTTTATCTTATCTTGTCAGGGCTCAGGTCTCTGCTTCTCCAGCTGTCTCCACACTATGCCATCTCCTCTTTCCAGTGTTTTTTTATGTGTTGTCTTCTCTCATGAAAATGTAAACTCTTTAAGGGCGGAGACTATCTGCCTCTGTTTCAGTGCACAGTACCTAGCATATACATAGAAAGCACTTAATAAATACTTGATTGATGTATCTATTTCTCTGCATTTAACTCTGTCATTTCTCTCTCTCATCTACTTTGGTGATATGGTATGGTTGTGATATGAAACCTCATCATTGTCAAAGACTTAAATTTGCAAGTGGGCCAAATGCATGGTGAATATAAGTAGGCTGCAGTATATTTTCAGGTAAGAAATAACAAATAAAAAGCAGAGATATAATTGGGGAAATGTATGATTGAAAGAACAGTTATAATGGTCATTCAGCAAAAGCAAGAAATAAAAGATGTTTAGCTCATGTATTGAATTGTTACTCACAAAATGTAAAAATACCTAGAGGAAGATGTCTTATACATTGAGCAGACCTCTACGGATTATTTATTGGTGGATATAGATGCTGCTCAGGATGAGGGGGTTTGATCTGTAATGTTAATTGGAGTACTCTCATAGAAGGACTTATACTTTGGCGGCTTTGTGGTGGATGGATTGGATGTCTTTGGATGTCTCTAATGGTTTGGATGATTTTAATTATATTAAGACTAAGTTTGCCTCCCTGTGACTTCCATCCATTGCTCCTAATTCTTTCCTTTGGGGTCACAGAGACATATCTATCGAACAATTGAACCTACCCATTGAAATATTGAAAAGACACTTTTCTTTAAATCTTGAAGGCTTTTGGGTATTGAAGAGTATTTCACAATGATGTAAATATCCTTATTTTTAAGCTATTGTATGGGAACATTTGGAAATGATTCATAGAAAGGAGTCAGAATAATTGACAGCTAGATGAGAGCAAGATAAATATATGGAGTGAGAGATGGTTGGGTCTCAGAAAGGGCAATGGGGCTGTGGAAAGGAAAGGGAAAGGGATACACACTTTGCAGCTTTTCCTAGGTTTGGCCCTTTTGCTGCAATCTCCAGAGAATCTTCAGACCACCTCAACTGTGCAACAGTGGCAGCCTATTGTGCAAAAGCTCTTTTCTGGCATGAACCAATACCGTGAACACATAGAATGGAAAATCTAAACTATCTGCAGAATGCTTTCAGTTTGTATCCTTGTCTTGATTACCCTGTCCACTTTTCTTCTAACAATGAACACACTCTCTCCAAAATGATAGTTGTCTCAGTCATGTAGGTCATCTTTCATTTTCAAAGCTACTTTCTAATATGTCAGAATTTCTTTCCCATTTTCTTCACTGGGTCAGTGTCTACACAAAGTCAAACTAACTGGTCAACCTAGGTAGTTTAATGGAAAGAAATCAGTCCATTGTATGGGGACTATCAGATTCTGTCCTGAAAACTTATTTTTTTCCCTTCTGGATTTAAAACTTCCTTTCAAATATTATCTTTTAGGCTTTGTAAGCATATTATTTGTAGGAACTATGCAAAATGGTTTTGATTACCTTTGGTAGCAATGATGTGGTATGAAACCTAATTAGATGGAGTCCCAAGGGAAAATGACTGAGGAAATATGAACAAGACCCATGAGGAAATGAAAAAAAAGAAATCAGTCTTAAGTTATGATGGGTGTCAAATAAGAGTCATACTTTTCATTTTGCCAAGTTGGACATGGATTCTATCATCATATGCAATTTCCAGGGTTGGGCAAGCCCGTTTCCGTAAAAGAAAAAGTGATTTTGTGTTTTTCCTCAAAGGCTGAATTGAATCAGATTCTTTTATGAGTGAGAAATAAGAGTTACTGATAACTTTTCCCCATTTTTTATTCATTCTCATGGGTTTCTTTCAGGTTGAATTTAAGCTGAAATGTAAATTGCTTGCATTTTTCTGAGAAGTATTTTTTAATGCTCCACTTCACACATAAGAACCAGCATTCTTATGTTTTGTTCATATTGAGGCAACTTTTCTCCTTTACTAATGTCTGCAATATAATTATTGCACCTGTCCAGGCTTTGTCTTTCCAACTAGACGTAAACTTCCTCATGATAGAGATATGCTCTTATACTTCTTTTCTATTCTCCAAATGGGAATTCCACACAGTTCTGGGTATGGAATGGTTATCCAATAAATACTCACATTTTGATTGATAAGGAGAAAGAGGGCAAACTGGAGTGTTTCCTTGTGGAAAAAATAATTGGATTGGGAGTCAAGAGACCTAAGCTTTAGTTCTTTCTCTGCCACTAACAAACTACATGACCTAGACCAAATCATTACATTTCTCCTGGGCTTCAGGTTCCTCATTTCTTAAATGAGGGGGTTGAACTAGATGATCTCAACATTTCTGCCCTAACATTTTGATTCTAGACCACTGTTTGGATAAATATAGTAATGATGGTTTGATTTCATGAATATGAGGTAGTGACTCAGATGGCATTTTTTTTGTCCTTCTGAAAGCAGAACCTATGGGAAACCACAAGAGAAAAAAAACCTGCCTCCTGAGTTTTTCAACCAAATATCACATATTTTGAAATATTTGACTAAACATCTGGGTTTCTAAAAACCTTTTGTCTTTTCAAAAGTGATTGTATCAATGACACTGACTAAGTGCCTATTATGTGATGGATCTTCTACCACATTCTGGGAAAGACACAGAAGAATCAGACAGCAAAATGCCTGCTGTTTGTTTCTAACTAGAGAGTTCCCAGTCTAGTTGCAGCAAATTTAGAAGAAATTACATCATGGTCTTTTTTATCTTGTGAGACTTAGGACATGGAACATTGGCAGTCATGAACACAATGAATTAGTTACTGTGTGCCATATCTGTACCACCAACCCCTCTCTGTTTCTCTCTCTTGTCTCTCTTTGTTTTTTCTCAGTCTCTTCATCTCTATCTTTCTCTGTCTCTGTTTTCTCCTCCAATTCATCAATCATATATAGTCTATGGAATCTAGACATAGATTTATATAATATAGTGACCTGTAATTTCATTAAGATGGGAAACTCTGCAGTGGGGAATTCCTCTAATGATGCAGGTAGGCACCTTCCCCGCAACTTTTAGTTTTAGAGAGCTGGAAATGATCCTGAGAAAATGAGTATATCACAAATCCACTATATTTGAGAAGCAAGACTTGAACTCAGGTCTTTCTGACTCCAAGCTGGTCTCTCTAATTTATCATTTGTATGTATTATATATGTACATATATATATATATATGTACACATACACACAAACATTTTATATGTAACTTACACACATATGTATATATACATGAAGGAAGGAAGGGAACTGGCATTTATTAGCACCTACTATGAACCAGACTCTGTACTAGATGGTTTAAAAAAATTACCTCATTTGATCTTACCAACAACCCTGGGAAGTAAGTTTTGATACCCTATTATATAGTTAAGGAATCCAGGGCAGACAGAGGTTGCCCCCAGCTGGATTTCAGTTTAGGTCTTCCTGACTCCAGCACTCAATCCACCCTATCACCTAGCTGTCTTTCACTTAAATGTACATGGAGTATGTATAGAGACGTATACACGTATAGGCATATGCCTATGTATCTCTGTATCTAAATCTATTTCTCTGCATGGTGTGGTGGTTATAACATCAACCTCAGAGAAAATCTTAGTTTGAGTCCTGCCTGTGATTCTTACTGGCCATATGACTCTAGGCAAATTACGCCTTCATTGAACTCTGGGCCACTCACTCATTCTGTACATTGAAGAGAAAATGCAGACCTACATTGATAAAAAGGGTTCTCTGTAATTTCTTACAGTCTTCCTACACACAACAGAAGTCACAGTTCTAGTCCCTATTCCTCACCTGTTAGATAGGTTGATAACTGGATAGACCGATAGGTCAATAGACAGATTGGTAGCAGATAGATAGTTAATGGGATAGCCATTAGACCATTGACTTTAGTGTTATATGGCTGTGCTATTTTCCAAATTTCCATTCTGTGCATGATATTACAGAATCACTGGGTAACCATATTAAACTTGGAGTCACGAGAGACCTGATTTCAAATTGTTTACCAGGAAATTTAACTAATTGTGTGATTGTGAACAAATAATATAACCTTGCTGAGTCTCAGGCATCTCTCTAATATTCATCTACTAATTTGCAGATAATTGCAATCCATATAGATAGAGTTCCCATAATCCAAAAAATCATAGATCTTCAAAGTATTGACATTGATACTGAATGATGCAGTGGCATCATTCCAATTAGAAGCATAATATAGCAGGTAGATCACCTTGGCCTAATCCAATATAGAGCTGTTATTTCAATTAGTTACTGGGCCAGAAAAGAGTCTCAAATAACTTGAGGTTTTGTGACATAATGGCTCTCACTCTGGAGGATTTTGAATTCTGTGAGCCAAGTTTAAATTTTCAAGAGATCTTTGTCTGACCTCTCTCTGAGGATTGCATAGAAGGAATTAACATATAAAGTTGAAATAGAGGCTCTCTAAGATTCCTTCTGACTTTATATCTTATGATGAATGAAAGACAACATTTAAAGGCAGGATCTGCATGTTTAGAATTATTTCATAAAAAATAGGAGGAAATTTCAGAGCGTCAATGAAATGGGATGTTTTAGGAAATATAAATCTGTCTTCTTAGCATCCAAGAAGGCCGGATCAGACGCAGGTGGTATTTGCTCAGAAGTGGGGCAAAGAACTTTTGGGATGGCTGGCGGTCCTGGTTCTGACTTATCATAGAAGGCATGAAGTCCAATCCCCTCATTTTATAAATGTGAAAATTAACCTTCAGAGAGGTGAAAGACTTGCTGAAAGCCATACAGGTTTTAAGCAGCAAAACCAGGATTAGTTCCACAGCTGCAAGATCTATATCTATGTTCAATTCAGTTCAATAAACATTTATTAAGCATCTACTGTGTGTCAGACACAGTACAAAGTGCTTAGGATACGTAAAGAGGAAAAAGACAGTACCTGCCCTCAAGCAGGTTACAGTCTAACAAGGGAGACAACGTGCAAGCAAATATATACAAAGCCAGCTATATATGGATAAATAGGAAATAATTAACAGAGGGAAAGAACTGGAATTAAGAGGGGTTGGGGAAAGCTTCCTGTAAAAGGTAGGATTTTAATTGGGACTTAAATGAAGCCAGGAAGATCAGTTGTCAGAGCAGAGGAGGGAAGAGCATTCTAGGCTTGGGGAACAGCCAGAGAAAATGCCTGGAGCTGAGAGATGGTGTTTCTTCCACATAGAGCAGCCAGAGGCTAGTCACTAGCTTGAAGAGTGGATATTGGGGATTAAGGTGAAAGAAGACTGGAAAGGTAGGAGGAGACTAGGTTATGAAGGGCTTTGAATGCCAAACAGAACATTTTGCATTGTTCCTGGAGGCAAAAGGAAACCACCATAGTTTACTAAATAGGATGTGTGTGTGTGTATGTGTGTTTCTGTATGGGTGATATGGCTGGACCTTTGTTTTAGGAAAACCAACCTAGTGGCTGAATGGAGAATGGATTGGAGTGGGGAGAGACTTGAGGCAAGCAGACCCCCCAGGAGGTTATTGCAACAATCCAGGTGTGAGGTAATGAGGTCCTGAACTAGAGGAGTGGCAATGTCAGAGGAGAGAAGGGGACATATTCAGGAGATGTTGCAAAAGTGAAATCAGTAAGCTTTGGCAACAGCTTGGATCAATGTCTGTATCTATCTATATCTGTATCTATATCTACATCAATCTACACTTGATTACCTTTGCACTGTGTCATGATTTCTCTAAATTTACTGGGGCCCTTTAAATCAGTTTGATAGACTCTCTGTTCCCCTCTTTCTGTCTTAGGAATAATAACATGAATTCATTTTCCTGAGCAATAAATAAGGAAAGATGGAAAATTACATTGCTAAAAGAAAAATAAACCATGACATTTATATTCTGGGTCGACAATCACACAAATTAACAGAACATATGTATATTACTGATACATATCCATTTGGGGATGTAGGAAGCAAGAGGATGTGGGAAAGCTGAGAGGACACATCATTGTTTACTGCTCAGGGGAAAGAGCCCAGTGTAACAGGCAAAGCAGCTCAGAGCAATTATAGACCCTGAGGGACACTCTGGGTAACCTTTCTGGCCTTTGTAGAAAGTAACTGGAAAAAATGATTCCACCATGGTTAACTCAGGCAATTGAAGAAAAAATAAAATCTAAGCTATCAATAGCCTTGTAAAAAGTGCTCTAAATCACTAATAATCAGAGAAATCCAAACTAAAGCAAATCTGGGGTTCTGCCTTAAAGCTATCGTATTGGCAAAAGTGACAAAAAAGGAAAATAACAAACGTTGGAGGCACTGCAGGAAAACAGCAAAGTTAATAATCTCTTGGTGGAGCCAAAATTGGTCCAGCTATTCTGGAAAATAATTTGTCCTCAATTATTAAAATGTGTATACCTTTTGACCCAGCAATATCACTTCTAGGGCTATATTCCAAAGAGATCAAAGGAAGAGGAAGAGGGTTCAGATATACAAACATATTTGTAGCAGCTCTTTTTATGGTAGCAAGAACTTGAAACTGATGGGGTAGCCATAAGCTAGGGAATGACTGAATAAATTATCATATATGGATACAGTTGAATGTTATTGTGTTATAAGAAGTGACAAAAGGGATGCTTTCAGAGAATCCCATGAAAATTCATATGAACTGATGCAGGGGTAAGATCAATAGGGCCAGTGTAACAATTTGTACATAAAAACACAGCAAGATCCAAACAACTTTGAAAGACCTAAGAACTCTGATCAATACACTGACCCCTCAGTTTGAGAAGACCAATGAGGAAGCATGCTTCCCACCTCCTAACAGAGAGGCAATGGACTCAGTATGCTGAACATGACACGCACTTTTTGGACAAGGTCAATGTGAGAATTTGTTTCAATTGACTGTATATTTATTACAAGGGTTGTCATTATTATTATTTTTTAAGAGAGGGAGAATGGATGGCATGGAAAGAAAATAAATTCTTATTAATTGAAATAAAATGTAATTTCTAAAAGAAAAACCAGTAAGTTGGCCATTTTAGCATTTATAAGCATACATATATTTAAACAACGGCATTCCAGAGTCTGTTTGCTATAGTATCTATTACTTTCATTGTTTTCAGACATTGGTGTGGCTTGCAGTTGTTATTTCAGAAGAGGTCTACAGCAGCATACAGATTAAAAGACACATCATTGGGAACAAAGTGGTGGGAATCACAATGTTGATCTGGCTGTTTCAACTGCTGAATCTTGAATTGTCTTCCTTAATATGGTGATGTGTGATTTGTAGGATCATAGACTGAGAGCTAGACTAACCAGAGATTATCTAGTTCAATCCCCTCTCTTTACAGATAAGGAATTTGAGACTCAACGCAGTTAAGTGACTTGCCCTAAGTTACATGGGTAGCAAGGGATCGAGCCAGGATTTGAACTCAAGTTTTCTGATTCTAAGTCCAGCTGTCTTTCCATTAGACCACACAACCTCCCCCATTGTGCTTTGGGTACTCTAGATCACTTGATTAGACCTTGAAGCAAATGAAGAGGAAGGCAATAGATTACTTTCACCCAGGGACATTTCTTTACATGCATCTAGATTGCATGGAATCCCAGCTAGCCATCTTGCAAACATAGCTTTGTTCACAAAGAATACTAAATGAGGGCATGGCTAGATTGGCACAAACTGTCAGGCTCTTCACAGCTCCCTCTTACCCAGCCTCCCCTTTTTAGCCCACAACCAAAAGGCTTTAAAGTCTGGCCAGCTATGACTTGGAGTAAAGGGACCTGAATTCAAATCCTGGCTCTTTCACTGTGTGACCATAGGCAAGCCATGTAACTCTCTGGGTCTCAGTTTTCTCATCTATAAAATGAGGCAGTTGGTTAGATGGCCTCTAAAGTCTCTTCCAGCTCCAAATTTACAAGATGGAGTCAGATCTATATTTGAAGAAGAATGTTTTCATGGGTGACAATTTAGCATTGCTTTTGAATCTTGATGGCTACATTATATTCAGATCTTAATTTGTGAGTGGACCTATATTCTCAGCTTGAACTTAGCCTGAATTTTCATGAGTATTTTGGCTCCCTCTGCCCTGATGCAACCTTGCTGTCCTTACCCTTTCCAGCATTTATCTTCTTTCCCACCATTAATTTTTTTTTACCTCTTTCATTTTTTAATTTTTTTTTCTGTTTTTAATTTAAATTTATTTATTTAACATATTTAGTTTTCAGCATTGATTTTCACAACAGTTTGAATTACAAATTTTCTCCCCATTTCTACCCTCCCCCCCACTCCAAGATGGCATATATTCTGGTTGCCCTGTTCCCCAGTCAGCCCTCCCCTCTCATCCCCTTTTCCCTTCCTTTCTTGTAGGGCAAGATAAATTTCTACGCCCCATTGCCTGTGTATCTTATTTTTTAGTTGCATGCAAAAACTTTTTTTTTGTTTTTGAACATCTGATTTTAAACCTTTGAGTTCCAAATTCTCTCCCCTCTTCCCTTCCCACCCAACCTCCCTAAGAAGTCGAGCAATTCAACCTAGGCCACATGTGTATCATTATGTATAACCCTTCCACACTACTCATGTTGTGAAAGGCTAACTACATTTTGCTCCTTCCCAACCCATCCCGCTTTGTTGAATTTTCTCCCTTGACCCTGTCCCCTTTCCAAAGTGTTTGTTTTTGATTACCTCCAACCCCATCTGCCCTCCCCTCCATCATAGCCCCCCTTTTATTTTTTTTATCTTCCTCCCTCTTCTTTCCTGTGGGGTAAGATACCCAACTGAGTATGTATGGTATTCCCTCCTCAGGCCAAATCTGATGAGAGCAAGGTTCACTCATTCCCCCCTCACCTGCCCTCTCCCCTCCTCCCACAGAACTGCTTCCTCTTGCCACCTTTATGAGAGATAATCCACCCCATTCTATCTCCCCCTATCTCCCTCTCTCAGTATCTTGCTCTCTCATCCCTTAATTTCATTTTATTTCTTTTAGATATCTTCCCTTCATCTTCAACTCACCCTGTGTCACACATATATATACACATAGATATATACATACATACACATTCACATATATATATATATATATATATATATATATATATATATATATATATATATATATATGCATATTCCCTTCAGCTACCCTAATACTGAGGTCTCATGAATCATACACATCATCTTTCCATGTAGGAATGTAAACAAAACAGTTCAACTTTAGTAAGTCCCTTGCAATTTCTGTTTCTTGATTACCTTTTCATGCTTCTCTTGATTCTTGTGTTTGAAAGTCAAATTTTCTATTCAGCTCTGGTCTTTTCACTGAGAAAGCTTGAAAAACCTCTATTTTATTGAAAATCCATATTTTGCCTTGGAGCATGATACTCAGTTTTGCTGGGTAGGTGATTCTAGGTTTTAATCCTAGCTCCATTGACCTCCGGAATATCGCATTCCAAGCCCTTCGATCTCTTAATGTAGAAGCTGCCAGATCTTGGGTTATTCTGATTGGGTTTCCACAATACTCAAATTGTTTCTTTCTGGCTGCTTGCAGTATTTTCTCCTTGATCTGGGAGCTCTGGAATTTGGCGACAATATTCCTAGGAGATTTTTTTTTGGGATCTATTTGAGGAGGTGATCGATGGATTCTTTCAATTTCTATTTTGCCCAGTGGCTCTAGAATATCAGGGCAGTTCTCCTTGATAATTTCTTGCAAGATGATATCTAGGCTCTTTTTTTGGTCATGGCTTTCAGGTAGTCCAATAATTTTTAAATTATCTCTCCTGGATCTATTTTCCAGGTCAGTGGTTTTTCCAATGAGATATTTCACATTGTCTCCCATTTTTTCATTCCTTTGGTTCTGTTTTATAATATCCTGATTTCTCATAAAGTCACTAGCTTCCACTTGCTCCAATCTAATTTTTAAAGTAGTATTTTCTTCAGTGGTCTTTTGGACCTCCTTTTCCATTTGGCTAATTCTGCCTTTCAAGGCATTCTTCTCCTCATTGGCTTTTTGGAGCTCTTTTGCCATTTGAGTTAATCTGTTTTTTAAGGTGTTGTTTTCTTCAGTGTATTTTTCAGTATTTTTTTGGGTCTCCTTTAGCAAGTCAGTGACTTGTTTTTCATGGTTTTCTCGCATCCTTCTCATTTCTCTTCCCAATTTTTCCTCTACTTCTCTAACTTGCTTTTCCAACTCCTTTTTGAGCTCTTCCATGGCCTGGGACCAGTTCATGTTTTTCTTGGAGGCTTTTGGTGTAGGCTCTATGACTTTGTTGTCTTCTTTAGGCTGTATGTTTTGGTCTTTGTCACCAAAGAAAGAATCCAAAGTCTGAGACTGAATCTGGGTGTGCTTTCGCTGCCTGGCCATATTCCCAACCAACTAACTTGACCCTTGAGTTTTTCAGTGGGGTATGACTGCTTGTAGACTAACGAGTTCTATGTTCCATGTTTGGGGGGGAGGTGCCAGCTCTGTCACACCGGCACTGCTCCTTCCCCAAGAACCCCCAGCCCGAACTGGGCTTAGATCTTCAGCAGGCTGTGCACCCCTGCTCTGATCCGCCACTTAATTCCTCCCACCAGGTGGGCCTGGAGCCGGAAGTAACAACAGCTGTAGCTGCCCCACCTCCTCTGCCCCCGGGGCTGGAAGCTGAACCGCGAACCCCTTCCACTCCCTCAGCTTTTCCCACTAACCTTCTCTGTTGTCTTTGGTGTTTGTGGGTTGAGAAGTCTCGTAACTGCCGCAGCTCACTGAATCAGGGCGCTAGGGCCCCCTCCGCCCGGCTTCTGGTCTGGATGGTCCACGCTGCTCGGTCTGGGCTCTGCTCCACTCTGTTCCCAGCTCCCAGCTCCCAGCTCCGAGCTCCGTGTGGGATAGACCTCACCCAGAGACCATCCAGGCTGTCCTGGGCTGGAGCCCTGCTTCCCTCTGCTGTTCTGTGGGTTCTGCCATTCTAGAATTGGTTCAGAGCCATTTTTTATAGGTTTTTGGAGGGGCTCGGCAGGGAGCTCAAGCTGGTCCCTGCTTTCCAGCCACCATCTTGGCTCTGCCCCCAACCCCCCCATTAATTTTTTGAAGTTGAATTGATTTCCAGATATACACCTTTCTCTTCCTCCCTGCCCCATACACATTAAGAGTTTTCTCTTGGCTAAGTCTAATAGCATATGCAAGATTCCATACCTGTAATTTAGCTACCTTGCCAATAAATTGATTATAGGATAATAAGACAACAAATTTAGAGCCATAAAGGACAGTAGAGGTGACAGAGAGAAGTGGATGCTTGTGGCAACACCCAGACTGAGGAGGCCTGGGGGTAGGGATGGGAATAGGGCAGAAGACTGTGGTTTTACCTCCACTAGGAACAGCAGATAGCAGAACTTTGACAGGGAACACTAAAGCCTGCCAACTCTCTGAATACAAACACATTAAGGGAGGTGGATGCCAGTGGTAGAAGCCCAGAAAATTAAGGTCAGAACTAAAAAAGGTCATATGACCTCATCTAACAGTGTGAGATGAGACAGAACCTGACATGGGCACAAAAACCTAAATCAGTAACTAAAGGTAATGAGTAAGTAGAAGACACTGAACAATGGAGAAATATTATGAATCAAGAGTTACTCAGAGGTTAAACTCTGAAAAAGAGAACAACTCCACAATTATCAATAGCTTCAGAGAAAAAGAAATAGTTTGGTCACGAGAGTAACTGGAAGAAATAAGAGAAAAAAATAGAACTATAAATAAGACGAGTTCTGGAAGAAAGAATTGGAAGCAGAATAAGGAGCTTAGAACAGAGTGGAGAAAACCTTATGTAAATAACACTATACGAAAATCAAAATAGACCAAATAGAACTCAATTGTGTCATGAGGTGACAAGAAATATCATAACAAAACCAAAAGACTGAACAAGTAGAAAGAAATGTAAAGTATTATCAAAAACTGGTGACCAGGAAAATAAGTCACAGAGAGATAATTTAAGAATAGAAAGGAATACAAATTTCTCAGATGTACATGATTCCTTGGGCTAGCGCAGGAACACAGAAATATTTAACACATTCTTTTCTAACCACAATGCAATAGAAATTGTATTCAATAAATAGTCCTCGAAGAAAGGATTAAAAATCAGTTGGAGACTAAATAGCTTAATCCTAAATAATTGGTATATCAAAGTAAATGGCAATAATGAGACAAGGCAAAATGTTTGGGATGTAGACAAAGCAGTCTTTAAGAGAAAGTAAATAATATAAAATATTCATCGACAAAAGAGAAAAGATTAGATCAATGGAGTAGACATTCACCTATAAAATCCTAGAAGAGCAATAATAAAAATACCTCAATTATACATAAAAATAAACAAATCTGAAAATCAAATAAGGGATTAACACAATTGAATATAAAAATACATTAGATTTATAAATTCAGTAAACCTCGGAGCCCTTTTGGAAAAATAAACTAATCAAATGGATAAATCCTTAGCTAATCTGATTTTTAAATCAAGAAAAGAAAATTTTAATTTAAAGAGAGGAGTGAATTAATAATATATATATAAAAGAATTTCACAGAAAATGAAGAAGAAATAAAGGAAATGCCTAGAAATCATTTTGCCTAATTATACATCAACAAAATTGGTAAATGAAGTGGATTAATATTTACAAAATATAAAACACCCAGAATAACAGAATAAGAAATTGAAATTTTCAACAATTTCAGAAACAGAAATTGAACAAGCCATCAATGTACTACCAAAGGGAAAATATACACTCATAATCTGATGAATTTACAAATGAATTTTATCAAACATTCAAATAGTAACTAATTTCATCATTATATAAACTACAAAAAAGAAGGAACATTACAAAATTCTTTCTATGATACAAATATAGTCCTGATACATAATCCAGACTGAGACAAAGCAAAAAAAAAGTTATAAACCAATATACTTCAGGAATACAGATGAAAATATATCATCTAAGAGACTATAACAACATATTGAAAATGATAATCTATGATTTGCTTGAATTTATAACAGGAAGGTAAGTTTGGTTTGATATTTGGAAAAATATGAGTGCAATAGACTATATTAATAAGAAAATGATTATTTCCATAAATACAGAAAATACTTTTAATAAAACACAGCATTTACTTTTGCCATGACATCAAAAAGCATAAGAATAAATGAACTTTTCCTTGATATGACAAATAATGTCTCTCTAAAACCAAGAGCTAGCATTGTTTCTCTGTAGAAATGGAAGAAGTAACAATAAAATTCATCTAGGCTTAAAAGATCTAGAATATCAAGGGAAATGATGAAAACAATTGAGATGGAGATGGGATTGGTACCAGATCTCAAGATATATCACAAGAGCTTAATCATCAAAAATATTTGGTAGTGGTTAAAAAATAGAAGTGTTGATCAGAGGTGTTGATATATTTGGGAATTCTTTCAGTTATATAATAATAATGGATATTCTCCAATAGAAAAAAGACAAAATATATGGATAGATGATTTTTCAGAGGAACAGCAAACTATCAATAACAATATGAAAATACTCTCCAAATCAATAATAGTAATAGGGGTACAAATTTAAATAGCTCTGAGGTTCCATTCCATACTCATCAGACTGGCAAAGATGATCAAAAAATATTTAGTTGTTTGGAGGACCGCAAGAAAAGAAGCATATTAATGGACTATTAGTACAGCTATGAATTGGTATGGCCATTCTGAAAAGCAATTTGAAACTATACACCCAAGGCGACTAAAATGTACATAATCTTAACTCAGGGTTACATTGACTAGGTATATACTCAAAGAAATAAAATATGAAAATATGTAAAGTACATAAATATTCAAAGCACAACTTTTGTTATAGCAAATAACGGGCTGTCAAATCAACTGAAGAATGGGTGAATAAATTATGATGCATGGATGTAATGAAATCCTATATTGTTGTAAAAATAATGAAAAGAATGTTTTTAGAGAAGTCTAAGAAGACCTGCATGAACTGATGCAGAATTAAGAGAGTAGAACCAAGGAAATAACCTATGCAACAAATGCAACATTTTAAAGAAAAAAAAATTTGAAACACTTAGGAATGTTAATTAACTCAATAGCCAACCACTGTTCCAGAGGACCAATGATGAAGCATGCTTCTCATCTCTTGAACCACTGGTGGCACAGTAAATAAACTGCTGGGCCTGGAGGCAGGAAGACTTGAGTTCAAATCAGATCATAGTCATTTACTACCTGTCTGACTAGCTGTCTGAGTGAGTCATTTAACCTGTACTGTTTGGCCTGGCTATCATAGCCTGTTTTGAGAGAGACTGGGGGTTTGAAAGGTTTTTTGGGTTTTTTTTTGAGGTGAGGATTGAGAGGGAGAAAAGAACAGTGATAACCATACCAAAAAAGGCAGAAAGAAATAAAGCATCTAGATAAAATGTGCAGAAGAGATCAGAAGGAATTTCTGATGGCAATAAAGACCAGTGAGCTAGTTTTATAACTAATATGCTGAATTGATAATATTCTTTAACAAATTTTTAACATTTTTATGTAAAGTTTTGAGTTTTAAATTCCATCCCACCCTCCTTCTCTCTCCTTCCCCTCTCTGAGACAGTAAGCAATCAGATATAGGTTATACATGTGTAATTATATAAAACATTTTCATATTAATCATTTTGTACAAGAAGACTTGAATAAAAGAAAAAAGAAAGAAAAAGAAAAATAACATGGTGGATAGTATGCTTCATCATTAGCCCTTTGGGATTGTTTGGATCATTGTGTTGCTAAGAATAGCTAGATCATTCACAGTCCTTCATTGAACAATATTACTGGGACTGTGTACAGTCATCTGGTTCTGTTCTGTTCACTTCACTATGCATCAGTTTCCAGGTTTTTCTGAAGTCATCCTGCTTGTCATTTCTTGTAGAACAATAATATTCCGTTGCAATCATATGCAATAACTTGTTGAGCCATTCTTCAATTGATAGGCATCACTTTGATTTCCAATTCTTAGCCACCACAAATAAAACGAGCTGTATGTAATGGGATTTGCAGGCTAATAGCCAGTATTTTTTCTGATCTTTGTTCATATTTTTTGATGATTTTCAAATTCAGAATGTCTAAATTTTTTTTTAAAAAAACACCAGTTATGCAAGGAACTAAAGACAAGCACCTTTATTCCCAGTCTAGGACTATAATATTGTGTCCATGAATGGCCTTCTTGGACAGAGTTGATTGAAACCAGAGGCACTGTTGCTAGTGCTTCACTCCAGGAAGGATGACTCAGGATTACTGGTTGAGGTGGAGGTGGAGTGGGAACAAAACAACACAGGAATTTTGCTCCCTTCCCCCTTCACCATCTCTGACCACGCTGACTACCTTTCTGCAATTTGGATTCTAATGAGAAAAAGAGAATAATAGTAGTAATGATATTTACACAGTGACTTGCAAATATTAGCTCATTTTATCCTCACAACAAACTTGGAAGGTGGGTGCTATTATTACCCCTATTCTATAGATGAAGAAATTGAGAAAGACAGGTTAAGGTACTTGCTTAGGGTGACACAGCTAGTAAGTGTCTGAGACTAGATTTGAACTCAGCCCACTGGAGGAGAGAAGGGAAAGAAATAAGTTCTGGGTCAGTTTATCCATCATAAAAAAGTGGGAAACACATTTAAAGACCCCTTTCCAGTGCCAGATCTAAGTCTCAGGTCACCTTGTAGCTTCCCTAACAACCCCCACAATTAGTAACCAAGGAAGATAAATGTAAAGCTAAAGGGGACTTTGGAGGTCATCTAGTTTAACCCTGTCATGTTACAGATAAATCAACTGAGTCATAGGGAGTTTGGATGATTTGTAATAATAATAATAACAACTCACATTTCTATAGAACTTAGTATATACCAGGAACTACAATAATCTACAATTGTGTCATTTAATCCTCACAACAACCCCCATTTTACAGATGAGGAAATTGAGGCAAACAGGGTTAAGTGACTTGCCCAGGGTGACACACCTAGCGTCTGGGGCTGGATTTGTATTCATGTGTTCTTGACTCCAGACTTGGCAGTTCATCTAGTGTTACTTTGCTACCTTGTAAAAAGGCACATAAGTAGTAAGTGGTTGACTTGAGATTTGAACTCAGATCTTCTAACTCCAAAGCCAGCACCTAATTTTGCTACACCACCACGTAGTCTCTCAGAAGTTCTTTATGAGAGAAAGACTTGAAACAATTGATGCTTCATGGTCAATTTGTCTAAAAATATAGATATTTACATTTCTAATATAAAAAATAACGTCTGCTGGGATGCTGTGCCTACTCTCTGTCCTGAACCCAGGTATGTGATCTGAGCCAGGTTCAGTTCTGAGGACTGTAGCCCCAGGCATGTTAAACCCCTGCCCTGTCATTCTAATGACAAATGTACTTCTAGCATAAGTTATGGTTCATGTCTAGAGTTTTCTCAAAAAAGTAGAGTAAAAAATATATTCAATGTAGAGTACTAATCAGTATAGCACAAGAAATTTATTCCTATACACAAAAGAAATGCTAAACAGAAGAGAAACAGGACATACATTAAGAGCATTACTTAAAACAGAATTCAATAATATAAAATAATATAATAGAATCTTTTGGTAGGTTGATACTTAAATCCTCATCAGAATATAGAAGAATGCTGATTTAGGTTTTCCATTCATCAGGATTTTGAATGGTCCAAACGACACTCAGTATGTCTGTCTGTAAAACCAGACTTGGGTCATTTTGCTACCGGTGTACTAAAGCAGTTGCCAAGGACTCTTCCCCTAATGCCATTCAGCTTTCACTCAATGGAATCCAGGACTTCAAGATTCCTTGAACTCACAAGGTTGCCTGTAGTCTTGGACTCATCCAGTTTTGGATAGATACTCATTCACTTGTGATCAGGAAGGAACAAAAACAGATAGGGCAGCCAGGGGATTCTCTTGCGTTAGCTGCCATGTGGACGTGTTCATTATGATTCTGGGGTAGCAAAGAACAGTCCTTCCCCACCTTTCACTGGAAGCCTCGGAATTATGTGATGTCCCCAAAAGAGTCAAAGGAAGAGAAGCTGAGTTAAAAGCTGTTGCTTCTTTTAACTAATGTAGCCCACTAACCACTTATTGTTGTTATGTGATAAGGAAGGAACAAATGATCAGACTCAAGGTTTACCAGATTTTTTTTTCAATGCTGTGTCACAACTTGTCCAGAAGCAGGCTCCAAAGCTCCCATGTAATTGACTGTAACTATGAAGTACAGCTCTAAATTTACTCCAGTGAATGACCTTTATTGGCTAATTCCATCTCTGGCTATACATTTTATGTACAGTTCCTTACACTTTCTTATTGATCCTCCCAAGGAAATGAACAAACTGTTCCACTTCCCTTTTCTCTTATTCTCAGTCATCTCTATACCATTCTTTATAAATCATGGTTGCCTTCATTCCAGAACTCATTCTTCACCTTTCAGAAGAACCAACATATACAGACCAAGGAAGAAAGACAGTATTCAGCCAAATTTATATTCTATTTGAAACATGCTACATTTCAAATTTAGATCAAACCTCAGACTTTTGAAAACTTTTGTTTCAACAATCCGGCTAGCAGCTGTTGTGGGGGTGAAAGACCAACAGAAGTCCAACAACAAGAACGCTACCAGCACGCTGCAAAAGCACAGGTTCTTTTGATCTGCTTAACTAAGGAAAGCTACATTAAGGGGTTGACAAGCTTACTTTAATTCAGTATACAAATATCATTCACTTAGTTCAGGGGAAAAGACCAACATACTGAACTTCAGAGCAAAATACAAAGTACAAACATCAACAGACGGACCTTGTCTGACTCAAGTCCCAATACATACTTACCAGAGTTTAACAAAGTCCCAGCATCCGGGTTACAAGCTGGAGGGCCCTTAGCTACAGCTGCCTGGGAGACTCCAAACGCCACCAAGAGTGAGAGCCCTGTGCAAATGGCTCTGTCTTCTCTTCTTATAGGATTTCAGACGTCATCAAATGTCATCTGAATGACCAGAACTTAGGCTCTTATGATTGGCTCTTGAGTTAGCCCCTCCCCTTAGGACCCTGGGAGGTTCACATCCACATAGGTTAGGTAAACACCTAATAGGGATTAGAGCCTGGGGCTTAGCACTTAGTAAGACTCAATGAAATACACTGAATTACTCAAAGGAAACAAAAGCCAAACTCTTCAAGGACACTTGTTGAACTAAGTGCTAAGAGCCCATTTTGCTTACCAACACACCTTTGAGATAATTTACTCAGTCAAGCAAAATAATACCTGACCTTTGGGGTATGGTACAAGATGTACCTTTATGGTTTGGCAAGCCCTCCCCTGATAGACTTCTTTCTCTCTCCACCTCTGTGATGTGAACTTTTATTTTTTGGCCCCCTGGATTTCATTTAATTGTGGTATTTAATTTTAAACCAGTGCCTAGAGGTCTGTGGGTGATGGGCTTGTTTGAGTACATCTAATAAATGTAGGAAAATAAATGCCCTGGGTAAAAAGTAAATGGCCTACCACTATTCAGAGAGCACCTCCAGCATGGTCAGCTGTTTTCTAGAGCAGAAGTAAATTTAGAACGAATAAGGAAAACAAATATGGTTGTTGAAAATAACATTAGCTCAATAAAGGTCCTGGACTCTTGCTATAACACTTTTTGGGGTCTACACCTAATAGGTGAGTTCTTGGCAATAGCTGAGTCCTTCAATCACTATAGCTCCACAACTGGGATCTAAGATAATGATAACTGGTATTTACATAGTGTTAGGGCAATTAGGTGGTACAGTGTATAGAGGTCCAGGCACAGTCAGGAAGGCCTGAGTTCAGATCTGGCCTCAGACTCTTATTAGCTATGTGACCCCGAGCAAGTCACTTAACCATGTTTGCTTCAGTTTCTTCTTCTGCAAAATGAGCTGGAGAAGGAAATGGCAAGCCACTCAAGTATCTTTTCCAAGAAAACCCCAAATGGGGTCACGAAGAATTGAACACAACTGAAATGACTGAACAGCAATATTTCTATAATGCTTTAAAGTTTACAAAATATTTTTGATCTATTATCTCATTTGATCCTTATAATAACTCAATGAGGTAGGTCATAGATGTATTAATATTCCTATTTTATAAATGAGAAAATTAGAGTTAATTTACATATTTGAGATCATATGACTTGTAAATGGTGAAAACAGATAAAGAATCCAAGTATTCTGGTGGGCTCAAATCCAGTGTTCTCCTTCCCTACTTCCCTCCAAGAACTAAGTTACCATGTGACTTTCAAACATTTAAAGGTACTGCAGAGAGTCCTAGAAAGACTGTGGGGTATACTTTAATTTAAATATTTTATCATAACTCTATAGTTTTGTCCAGCCATCATTCAGAGAATCCTTATGGAGATGTCACCTGGCCCAGAAAAGAAAGTTCTTGTCACCAAAGTCCATGGCACCATCTAATGGCCCAACCCTAGAAACTTATTCCATGAAAATGATACTAGAGATGCATTGACGTCCCCCTTGCCATTGTACAATAAGAGATATTAGACATTTCCATCTGACTTTCATCTGAAATCTTCTATGTGTTAATTCCCCCATCAAAATGTGAGCTCCATGTTTAATCTTTCTATTTGCATTCTTGAATTTAGTGCTTTGCCCATAATGAAGTTTAATAAATAGCTTTCATTTGTTCATTCATTGATGATATGATGATATGATGATATGTCTTGGAGCATTGTTTAAAAACTTGAGACATTAATGACTTTTGTTAATTGATTTATAGAAACATATTTTGTATCTGGGTGTATATGTAAATATACCCATATGCTCAAACAACTATGGACTAGACAGGCACACACATCCAGGTACCCTTGAGAGAAAAATCTGGAATTAGTTACCCAAAAGATGAGGTTCACTTGACTGACATCAGGAAATGGGGATAGATTTGTGGTTTGAGACTCCCCTAGGTCCTGAAGAATTTAACCCCTACCTCACTAACCCATCTTGGGTCCTTAGGGCCTCATCCACCACTCACTGTAAGGATTGAATACACAAGGTTTCTTGATTTGCTGGATGGGAATCCCAAGGGATGATAGTATTCCAATTATTTTGTGATGGCTGCTTGTAGCATAGGATCCAGCATTAGAGCTGGAAGAGGCATCACCAATCATCTAGTCCTATCTACCACTGTCACCGTCATCTATCCAGAAATGGGACTTTGTGTATTGAGATTACTTTTGTTTATATTATAGTGAGTTTAGAACTCTGTAGGGAATTTGTGGGTATGAGTGAGGAGGTGGTATGAAAGCCAGTGAGCTCTTATTATATGAATATATTCAGTAATCCAAGCTGTTTTTCACTCTCCCCATGTTCTAGCTTCTCCTCTTCTACCCAGAATCTTACTCTCATCACGTTTGTGATATTACCATCTTGTTGTCCAGACATATAGCTTCTTTGGAACTGAATTATTAAGAACATCAACTAGGTCCATCCTTGATGCTCATAACCTCATGAAACATGTAGTCAAATCTGTCACACAAAAACATGTGCATATACACATATGCAAATGAAAAAATATCCATATTATACATTTGTATATTTTTGATTTTGTCATTGTGGATGCTCTTCCCACCAGTACAGATTGCAAAACCTCTATTATCTTAATAGATGATATTCAAGAGTTTCTGTGGCCAAAACATTTATCACTTTGTGGTCAAGTTGATGATAAAACTCTCCAAATTTATTTCACTCATCCCTCTGAAAATAGACATGTTGCTAAGCCATGCCTGAAGCCTTTCCAGATTCATAATATTCTCTATAGATAGTGGCCTGCTGGTAGAGCTTTCCAGGGTCATCTCAATGTGTGTTGAGGTACTGGAGTAGTATTTCAGTGGAGAATATACATATATGTAGGTAAATATCATTTTTAATACTTGTGCATACTTTTCAAAATATAAATGTAGTGTTAATGGAGTTAAAGACCTTCCCTGCCCATTCAATAGGGACTTTACTTACACCGTTTACTTACTAGGTATGAGGCCCCAGATCCATATACTTTTGCTAATTAGGTCACGAGAGGTGTGAAACCCTCAGGGCCCTAAAGAGAGGTGCTAAGACCAGAACCAATTGTGTGTGCACTGAGTTCTAGCCAATCAGATGTGCATAAATTCAGCTAATCAGAGATTGTCTCATGTTGAGATCATATGCCAGCTAGGACTGTATATAAAGAGAGCCCAGAGTGTGAGAGAGGCAGAATTGAGAAGCAGATTTCAGAAGCAGACATCAAGAAGACATTGAGGCAGTAGATCATCAAGAGGACATTGAAGAGCAGACATTGAGAGAGAACCAGTATTGAGAGAAACTTCAGAGCAGAGAGTGCATACTAGAGAGTTGCGAAGATCAAAGAGCTGAGGATCTACATCATCAGAGCTTGGAGAACTGAGAATCCAGAGAATCCAGGAGACTGCAAGGACTTTGAGAACTTCAAGGGCTTTCAGAGCTGTGGTTGAGGGTGCAGGCAAGTAGACAATTAGGATTTGTGAGTGATTATTTATGAGAAAGCCCTAGCAGGGGAGAAGGTTATGGGATGACTTGGTTCCTTGCTATAGTACTGTCATAGTTTCCTTGTTGCTACATTGAGGTGAGCTTACTGGTATTGGAATATAATTGAATTGGAGTTATTGGTCCTGGGATTGGCTCCTCTGGTGTCTAAATAAATGCTATACTTCCTCTGCCTCCTACCTAGAAAGTTTTTCATACTTTGCAATTCCAAACCATACAGGCACGATCATGGTCATCCTTGTGGTCATGAATCTTGCCTTACTGATACAATAAATAATATCCCTTTATGGGTTTGCTTGTTGTTATGAACACTCTTTAGTTTAAGAAAGTTTGGGGAACATAATTTTACATAAACACACACAGAAATCTTGAGAACAACACAGAGAGGTCTGTAAGTATTTTCTGCTCTGGGGATGTAACAACAATGTTGTTTGCAGTTGCTGTGGAGGTGTAAGACCAATAACACCAGCACACAGGAGGGCTACTAACACAGATCCTTTGATCTTCTTTTCTAAGGAAAGCAACTTAAAAGAGTTTACAATCTCACTTTAATCAAACATACACATATCATTACCTTAGTTCAGGGGGGAAAGTCAGTACCCTGAACTTCAGAGCAAATACAAACAGAAATTACATAGAAAATATAAACAGATCAACAGACAGGTTTCTAGCTGTCTGACCAAGACATTACATACATAGCTACCAGAGAGAGAAGCACCAACATTTGGGTGGGGGGTCTCCTTAATGGCTACCCAGAGTCTCCACACCAACACTCTTCCAATGAGTGAGCCCCCAATGAAATACTAACCTCAGAGTTTATACACATTTCTTCAGTCAGAGTGCTTCACAGCTCTCAGGGGTTTCACACCTCTAGTAACCTAACTAGCAAAAGGGTGTGGGCCTTCCTACAAAGTCAAGACTCAATCAAAGGTACTTTACTGCCCCAGTGCTGAGAAGCACTACAAAACAAAAGATGACAAAATTCCCACTTTGCTAGCTCTTAAAGGGGATTACCATCCTTACTGTCCTAATCCCACCAAATCAAATAAACAAAACCCCCCAAAACAAAGGCAAGTTAACTCCTCTTTCAGTTAACTCCTCCTATGGGAGTTAACTGAAAGAAAAAAAATCATTTTTTCTGGTGAGTTTAGATTTATAAGGCAGACAAATGGTGCAGTTGATAGGTTGCAGGACTTGAAACCAGAAAGACTTGAGTTTGAATTTTGCCTGGGAAGTCACTTAAACGTCTCTTAGCCTCAGTTTGTCTATATGTAAAATTAAGATAATAAGAATGCTTGTTGCTTATAAAATGAGGATAATAATAGCACCTACCCTGTCTCTCCTCCTCCATCAGGATTGTTGGGAAAATCAAATTCGATAATATTTGTAAAGAATTTTGCAAACCTTAAAATCATACATAAATGTTGTTGTTACTGCCTTATAAAGGAGATGAAAACTAGAAGTAAAAATCAAGGAAGAGTAAAAATGAAAAGTGTCTTCAAATTGTAAAAAATGGAGGCAAGAAGGCTAAAGTTCAGAATGATCTGGTTTTCCCAAAGTGCTAAAGACTACAAAAGAGGCTTTTAAAACCTATGCATAGAACAAAATGAACAAAGAAAGGATAAGACTCCTGCTTAGGGAAAGATAGAGGACAGAGAGAAGACCGAACTTCTCATCTCCTTTTTTTTTCCAAGTTGGGTCATGACTCAGTACTCCGAACAACAGATAGTTCCTCTTGAGAATTTCTGTCAGGTCACTATGACCAGAAGATTACATGAGGTGATATTCCCATTCTGTGTGCTCTAAAGTGAAGCCTTTTTCCTAATTTTCCAAGGGACAACAAATTTAATCTGTCTTGAGAAATCATTTTCAATATCTAACTGAGACTTCTTTTCTTTTTCCAAACAAAAGTTCATTTGTTTTTCTCCTGGCTTGCTGCTAAACTCAGAACAGGTCAGCCATATTTCCCACTGTTTTTGTGAAGTGCTCTGTGTTGCTTCTCACATTCCCATTTAAGGGAAGCATTTTCAATCATTAAGGGAAAAAAGCTTAAACCCAGAATTTCTCTCCCTTATTTCTGTCAAAATAAAAATATGACTGTAAAAAGAGAATATATTTATATTTAGAATTTAAAAATAAAAAAAATCAAACACATTTCATATTTGGTGGGTAAACTACTGGGTTTGATTGTTTTACAGGAACAGTGAAGATTGAGACCTAGAAGAGCAAGTGTTATATGATATGACTTTTGAAGCCAAGGGAGCTATTTTACATAAAAGGAATCATACTTGGGGAGTATATCATTTACTAAATAATGATGGAGGGCAAGTGTCTTGTAAATTACAAAGCTCTACAAATTGCAGCCATCAGAGTGGGAGTCCAAATATTATAGAGGGTGTGCATATTTTATCTACTTAAATGGCCTGGGAGTCATTATTTTTCATAAGATTGTAACCAGGGAGTGTAATTCTAATGCAATATAATGGCAAGGGACTCATAATTTTAGAGTATGGTTTTCACAAATTCTCAAGGTGTTGGAATTCAAGAAGTTTAGATGAAGACACTTGGGGAGTCAGACCCTAAAGAGAAACCAAACCTAATGATTGGAAATGTGTTTATCTGGGATTTTTCAGCAGATGTCTTCCTGTTGGTTACCATGGCCACGCTTATTTTTTTGGTTCCTTTGATAGGCCTTGCCTCACTCATCCTTGTCTTCAGAAATTCCAGCTAGAGCTCCATGCCCACATTACTAAAATCATGGCAAGCTGTGCAAAAACTATTGGGATGTACAAAGGAACCATGCAGAGGGGAGATGGAATCACTGATTTGGATTGTATCTTTAACACAAGGATCTAGTCTCATGCATATGATCCTTTGTTTGGAATTTAACTCAATTCACACCTATAGTCATAATTTTTAAAAACAATAGAATACCTTTCAAAAAATTGTTTTGCTGATTTTTTTTACACCTTTTCCCAATACCACCCCCAACAAAACTTCCTGTATTACAAAGAAGTTCAGACAAATAAAATTTGACACACTATGTTTGACATCATGTGCTTCCATATCTATAGTCTACCATGTTTCTGTCAAGAGTAGGGAGATGCATTTCCATAATCACTCTTCAGGAGTCAAGGTTGGTCATTGAATTCATATGAGTTATAATTTCTTTTAGTCTTATTCTCCTACAAATTATATTGGTCATGGTATTTCCTGTTATCTTGGTTTTGCTTTCTTTACTCTGTATCAGTTCAAAAAAGTCATACCAAGTTTTTCTGAACTCTTCATATTTGTCATTTGTTAAGGCACAGCATTATTCCATGACATTCATATCATGTTCCGACATTACCAACTTTGTTTTGAGTTTTTTGCTAACACAAGTAGTATTATTATCAATATTTTGTATAGATGGAACATTTCTCTCTGTCTCTGACTTCCCAGAAGTTTCCCTGGGTCAATGGATATGGCTTATTTAGTCACTTCCCTTTTGTTAAAATTTAATTTAATTAATATTTTTGGTTACATTTTAAGTTCTGAATTGTCTCTTTCTCTCTCTCCACACCCTGGGTTAAAGGTATAAATCTGACCCAGATTTATAAATACAAGTAAAACCATACTATACATACTTCTATTTATCAGTTCTTTCTCTGGAGGTACATAGCATCTTCCTTCATAGGTCTTTTGTAGTTTGAGCATTTACAATACCAGAATAACTTGGTTGTTCACAATTATTCTTCAAACAAAATTGCTATTACTGTATACAATGTTCTCTTGGTTCTGCTCATTTCACTTTTCATCATTTCATACAAGTCTTTCCATGTTTTTCTAAAATCAACCAGCTCATTATTTCTTACAGCACAGTAGTATTCCATCAAATCATACACCATAATGTGTTTAGCCATTCCCCAACTGATGAGCATCCACTCAATTTCCAGTTCTTTGTTACCACAAAGAGAGCTGCTATAAATATTTTAGAACATTTTGCTTTTTTTCCTTTTTCCATGATAACCTTGGAAAACAGACCTAATAGTGGTATTGCTGGGTCAAAGGGTATAGGCAGTTTAATAACTCTTTGGGCATAATACCAGATTGCTCTCCAGCATGTTTGGATCAGTTCACAGTTCCACCAACAGTGTATTAGTGTCCCGATTTTTCCATATATCATCCAATATTTGTCATTTTCCCTTTCTATTACTTTGGTCAATCTGGTAGGTGTGAGATGATATCTCAAAATTGTTTTAATTTGCATTTTTCAAATCAACAATAATTTAGAGCATTTTAATATAATTACATGTAGTTTTGATTTTTTTCATTGAAAAACTGCTTGTTCATATCCTTTGATTATTTATTAATTGGGGAAATGACTCACATTCTTATAAATTTGACAAACTTCTCTGTTTATTTAAGATAGGTGACCTTTAACCAAGGTCCTCTATAAAAATTTCCCTATTTTCTGCTTTCCTTCTAATTTTGGCTATATTGGTTTTATTTGTACAAAACCTTTTAAAATTTAATGTAATCAAAATGATCAATTTTACATCTCACAATGCTCTCTAGCTCTTGTTTATTCATAGATTCTTCTCCTACCCATAAGTCTGGTAGTTAATGTGTTTCATATTCTTCAAATTGTCTTATGATATTTACTTTTATACTTAGGTCGTGTATCTGTTTTGGTCGTGCCTTGGTAAATGGTGCATGATATCAATCTATACCTAATTTATGCCAGACTGCTTTCCAATATTGCCCAACAATTTTGATCAAATATTGTATTCTTATCCCCAAAGCTTGAATCTTTACATTTGTCAAACACAAGGATACTACAATAATTTTCTACTGTGTATTGTGTCTACATTGTTCCACTGATCCAACTTTCTATTTCTTGGCCAGTAACAGATAGTTTTTGATAATTGCTGCCTTATAAATAGTTTAAGATCTGGTACTGCTAGACTTTCTTTTGCATTTTTATTCATTAATTCTTTTGGTATTCTTGACCTTTTGATATTCCAAATGAATTTTATTATTATTTTTTCTATGCAATAATTTTTTTGTAACTTAGTCGGGTTGGCATTAAATAAGTAGATTAGTTTGGGTAGAATTATCATTTTTATTATATTGGCTCTGACCATCCATGAACAATTAATATTGCTCCAATTATTTAAATCTGATTTTATTTGCATACAGTGTTTTATAATTATGTTCATGCATTCCTGAGCTTGTCTTGGCAGGTATACTCCCAGATGTTTTATATAGTCTATAGTTATTCTAAATGAAGTATCTCTTACTATCTCTTGCAGGGTTTTGTTGGTGATAAATAGAAATGCTGATGATTTATTTAGGTTTATTTTATATCTTGCTATTCTGCTAAAATTATTAGTTGTTTCAACTAACTTTTTAGTTGAATCTCTAGGATTTTCCAAGTATATCACCATATCATCTGCAAAGAGATAGTTTTTTTACCTCATTGCCCATTCTGATTCCTTCAGTTTCTTTTTCTTCTCGTATTGCTATTGCTAGCATTTCTAATACATGATTCAATAATATTGATGATAATGGGCATCCTTGTTTCATTCCTGATCTTACTGGGAAGGCTTCTAGCTTATGCCCATTACAAATAATGCTTGCTGATGGTTTTAGGTAGATGTTTCTTATCATTTTAAGGAAACATCCCTCTGTACCTATTATTTCTAGTGTTTTTAATAGGAAAGAGTGCTGTTTTTTTTGTCCAAAGCTTTTTCTGCATGTATTGATGTAATCATAAGATTTTTGTTACTTTTGTTATTGATATAATCAATTATATTAATAGTTTTCCTTATGCTAAACCATATCTGCATTCCTGGTATAAATCCCACTTGGTCAACATGCATAATCTTTGAGATATTTTGTTTTAGACTTCTGGCTAGTATTTTATTTAGGATTTTTTGAATCCATATTCATTAATAAAATTGGTCTACACTTTTATTTCTCTGTTTTTACTCTTCCTGGTTTAGGTATCAGAGCCATATTTATTTCATAAAAGGAGTTTGGTAAGACTCTTTCTTTGCCTAATATTCCAAATAATTTATTTAATATTGGGATTGGTTGATCTTTAAATGTTTGGTAGAATTCACTTGTAAATCCATCTGACGCTGATGCTATTTTCTTAGCAAGCTCATTTGTAGCCTGTTCAATTACTTTTTCTAAAGTATCTTTATTTAGATAGTCTATTTTCTGTTAAGCTATGTAGTTTATATTTGTATAAGTATTCTTCCATTTCACTTAAATTGTTAAATTTATTGGCATATAATTGGGCAAAATAACTCCTAATAATTGTTATGATTTCATCTCCATTAATGATATATTCACCCTTTTCATTTTTGATACTAGTGATTTGGTTTTCTTCTCTCTTTTCAAAAATCATATTAACTAATGCTTTATTTATTTTCTTGTTTTTTCATAAAACCAACTTCTAGTTTTATTTATGAATTGAATGGTTTTCTTACATTCAATTTTATTAATCTCACCTTTAATTTTTAGGATTTCCAATTTGGTAATTGGTAATTGTTTAATTAGGAATTTCTAAATTTTTCTTTTTCTAGTTTTTAAATTTAAAATTGTATTCCCAATTTGTTGGTCTGCTCTTTCAACATATTATTGATGTAAGCATTTAGAGACATAAATTTTCCTCTGATTACTGCTTTTCCTGAATGCCGTAGGTTTTGATATGCTATTTCATTATTATAATTCTCTTTAATAAAATCATTTATTATTTCTATAACTTGTTCTTTAATCCACTCATCCTTTAAGATTAGGTTATTTAATCTCCAATT
Organism: Trichosurus vulpecula; assembly: GCF_011100635.1. NCBI lineage: Eukaryota > Metazoa > Chordata > Mammalia > Diprotodontia > Phalangeridae > Trichosurus > Trichosurus vulpecula. Next base: position 125,731,185 of record NC_050576.1, read on the forward strand.
AGTTTTTATGTGTGTTTACATGGTCTATTATTAAATATAATTTTATTGCATTATCATCTGAAAAGGATACCTTTAATATTTCTGCTTTTGGGGTCGGAGCCAAGATGACAGCTGGAAAGCAGGGACTAGAGTGAGCTCCCTGCCGAGCCCCTCCAAAAATCCATAAAAAATGGCTGTGAACCAATTCTAGAACTGCAGAACCCACAAAACAGCAGAAGGAAGCAGGGCTCCATCCCAGGACAGCCTGGATGGTCTCCAGGTGAGGTCTTTAGTGCACAGAGCTGGGAGCTGGGAGCTGAGCAGCAGAGCAGAGCCCAGCATGGGCGGAGTGGACCAACCAGACCAGGAGCCGGGTAGAGCGGGCCCTAGCGCCCTGAATCAGTGAGCTGCAGCAGTTACCAGACTTCTCAACCCACAAACACCAAAGACAACAGAAAAGGTTAGTGGGAAAAGCTGGGAGTGGAAGGAGTTCACGGTTAGGCTACCGCCCCACCCTGGGGATAGCAGAAGTGGGGCTGCTACAGTACTACAGCTGCAGTTGCTTCTGGCCCCAGGCCCACCTAGGGGGAGGAATTAAGTGGCAGATCAGAGAAGGAGTGCACAGACTGCTGAAGATTTAAGTCCAGTCTGGGTTGGGGGTTCTTGGGGAAGGAGGAGTGCTGGTGTGGGAGAGCTGGCACATCCCCCCAGGCTTGGAACATAGTTCTCTTAACTCTACAAGCAGTCATACCCCAATGAAAAACTCAAGGGTCAAGTTAGTTGGCGGGGAATATGGCCAGGCAGCAAAAATGCACCCAGATTCAGTCTCAGACTCTGGAATCTTTCTTACCGCACAGGAAAAAAGGAGGAAGAAGATTTAAAAAAAGGGGGGAGATGATAGAAGGGAGGGCAGATGGGGGTGGAAGTAATTGAAAACAAACACTTTCGAAACAGGACAGGGCCAAAGGAGAAAATTCAATAAAGTGGGATAGGTTAGGAAGGAGCAAAACATAGTTACTCTTTCACAACATGAGTATTGTGGAAGGGTCATACATAATGATATGCATGTGGCCTATGTTGCATTGCTTGACTTCTTAGGGAGGATGGGTGGGAAGGGAAGAGGGGAGAGAATTTGGAACTCAAAGGTTTAAAAACAGATGCTCAAAACAAAAAAAAAGTTGACTGGGGAACAGGGCAACCAGAATATACGCCATCTTGGAGTGGGCAGGAGGGTAGAAATAGGGAGAAAATTTGTAATTCAAACTCTTGTGAAAATCAATGCTGAAAACTAAAATATATATATATATATGTATATATATATATATATATATATATATATATATATATATATATATATATATATATTTCTGCTTTTCTCCCTTTAACTATAAAACTATTTTTGCCCTAATATCTATCATGTATAGCTTATCTGAGATTCCATTAGTCTCCTTCCCTACTTTTTATTTGTTTTTTGATTAGATTTATCTACTTCAGAGAGGGGAAAGTTGAAGTCCCCCACTATTGTAGTTTTGCTATCTATTCACCTGTAACTCATTTAGCTTCTCCTTTGTAAATTTAGATGCTATAGCTTTTGGTGCACATAGGTTCAGTAGTGATATTATTTCATTATCTTTTATCATGATGCAGTTTCCTTGTTTATCTCTTTTAATTAAATCTATCTTAACCTTAACTTTGTTTGAGATCATGACTTCTACCCCTGATTTTTTGCATCAGCTGAAACATAATAAATTATGCTCCAGCCCTTTATTTTTACTCTACATATATCTCTAATTTTTAAATGTATTTCTCCTGAACAACATATTGTCATATTCTAGTTTTTAATCCATTCTGCTTTTTCCATTTTATGGCTTAGTTCATCCCATTCACATTCAAAATTATAATTGGTAATTGTGTATTTTCCTCCATTCTATTTTTCTTCATTGTTTATCTCCCCCCCCCTCTTTTTTCCCTATCCCTCCTCAGATGTCTAAGTAACTTTCAAATACTACCTCCAACCCCTTGAATCCCTCCCTTGTTCTCTCCCCTTACAGTATTGCTAATGTATTTTTGTTTAATTTGAAGATCTTGTCATCCATTAATAGGCCCATGTACCCTGCTTGGGCCACATGGAAGCCTAAGCTACATGAAGCCTATGGTGGAAGGGGCTTGCTGAAGGGGAACAGTAGAAAGTTAGAGCAGTTAGAGCTGGAGGGTTGTGATGCCCTCAGACCCTGAAGAAGTGTATATATACTCTGAGGTTAGAATTTTGCTTTGGGGCTCACTCATGGCAAGAATGTTCATGTTATATAGCCAGATGAGACTCTGAGTAACCATTAAAGATCCCCACCCCCTGGCTTTGAAAAACCCGGATGTTGTCTTCTCTTTCCAGACAGTTAGAAGCCCTATCTGTTGATTTGTGTTGATTTCTGCTTATAATTCCTGTTTGTGTTTTCTCTGAAGCTCAGGGTGCTGACTTTTTCCCCTGAACTAAGTGAATGGAATATGTATGTTTAATTAAAGTGAGAATGTAAACCCCTTCAAGTTGCTTTCCTTAAAAAAAGCAGATCAAAGAACTTGTGCTAGCAGCCCTCCTGTGTGCTGGTGTTGTTGGTCTTACACCTCCACAGCAGCTGCTCATAACATTGGTATTACACTTACCCTCTTATTTTTTTTGAAATGCACACCCTGCTAAAAGTCCCTTCCTTGGGGGGGAAAATGGTGGCGGAACTGCTGCTGCTCAGCGAAATCGCCGATCTCGTTTCTTTGCCGACAACCTGCTCAGCGCTGAGGACTGGGACCTCACCCTCTATAATTGCCTCGATGAAGTGGCTGAGGAGCAAGCCCAGCTCTTCAGATGTCTGGAGCAAGATGTCCCGTTTGATAGCGGCTCCCTGGACGTGGGCATGGACATCACCTCCCCTGAGCCCCCATGGGACCCGCTGCCCATCTTCCCAGGTGAAGGATGCCTTGTGCCCCGTCTTCCTTAATTACCTGTGCACAATCTCCTTCCAGATTTCGGAATCTACTTTCCAAGTACTTCCCAATGCAGTTTCTTCCCAAGACCTAATCTTTTGGGGAGGCGCCGTATCTTGCCCCCACCCATTTTCTAGAAACCCTTACGTTTTCCTCCATTTCCTCAGATCCCTCTTTGTACCCCTTACCCCGAGGCTCCCGAGATCCTTCTTCTAAAGGCTCTTCTCCCCTCTATTTTTCCATCCTCCCAAAGACTTTTTTAGTTCTTTTTATTTTTTGACATAATTTTTATTGGTAAACGTTGATACCAGCGTTAGAAATGTCAGTAGAAAAATAAAGTTTCAGTTGTTTTCTCTCATACAAAAAAAAAGTCCCTTCCTTATCCTATCCCCTCATTTAGTCACTTTCGAGTATTGTTTCTAGTATAATTCCAAATTGTTTTCCCAAATGGAAATTCATAGCTTCACCAATGGGATATTAGTGTTTCCCCATAGCTACTCCAGGGTTGACTATTTCTATTTTTTATGACCTTTGATACTTTGCAAGGTCTGAGATAAAAGCTCAGACCTGTTTCAATTTGTATGTCTCTTATATTTAGTGATTTGGTCAATTTTTCATATGTTTGTTGATAATTTGAATTTTTAAAAAGAAAAATATTTGTTAATTTCATTTGACTACTTATTTCTTGGGTAATGACTCTTGTTTTTGTGTAATTTTTAGCAATTCTTTATGCTATATATCTTGGATATCAGATCTTTATCAGAGTTATTTAATATGAAGATTCTTTTCTCTCAATGCATAATTTCTCTTCCTATTTTTTTTGCAGTTCTAAGCAAGCTGATTTATTAACTCATGATAACATGCCAGCATTTATACAACGCTTTAAGTTTTGCCAAGAACTTTACATATGTTATCTCCTTTGATCCTCTCTACAACCCTGGGAGGTAGGTGTTATTGTTATCTCTCTTTAATTTAATTTATTTATTTAACATATTTAGTTTTCAGCATTGATTTTCACAAGAGTTTGAATTACAAATTTTCTCCCCATTTCTACCCCCCCCACCACTCCAAGATGGCGTATATTCTGGTTGCCTTGTTCCCCAGTCAGCCCTCCCTTCTGTCACCCCAGTCCCCTCCCATCCCCCTTTCCCTTCCTTTTTTGTAGGGCAAGATAAATTTTTATACCCCATTGCCTGTGTATCTTATTTTCTAGTTGCATGCAAAAACTTCTTTTTGTTGTTTTTGAACATCTGTTTTTAAAACTTTGAGTTCCAAATTCTCTTCCCTCCTCTCTTCCCACCCATCCTCCCTAAGAAGTCAAGCAATTCAACATAGGCCACATACATATCATTATGTATAACCCTTCCACAATACTCATGTTGTGAAAGACTAACTATGTTTTGCTCCTTCCCAACCCATCCCCTTTTATTGAATTTTCTCCCTTGACCCTGTCCCCTTTCAAAAGTGTTTGGTTTTGACTACCCCCATCAGCCCTCCCCTCCGTCATCCCCCCCATTTATTTTTATCTTCTTCTCTCTTCTTTCCTGTGGGGTAAGATTCCCAATTGGGTATGTATGGTATTCCCTCCTCAGGCCAAATCTGATGAGAGCAAGATTCATTCATTTCTCCCTCACCTACTTTCTCTTCTCTTCCTTCAGAACTGCTTTTTCTTGCTACTTTTATGCAAGATAACTTACCCCATTTTATCTCTCCCTTTCTCCCTCTCTCAATATATTCCTCTCTCATCCCTTAATTTGATTTTATTTCTTTTAGATATCTTCCCTTCATCTTCAACTCACCCTGTGCCTGCTCTCTTTCTCTCTCTCTCTCTCTCTCTCTCTCTCTCTCTCTCTATATATATATATATATATATACATACATATAAACATACATACATACACACATATACATATATATATACATAAAGATACAGATATAGATATACATATTCCGTTCAGCTACCCTGATACTGAGGTCTCATGAATCATACACATCATCTTTCCATGTAGGAATGTAAACAAAACAGTTCAACTTTAGTAAGTCCCTTGCAATTTCTTTTTCTTGTTCTTTTTCTTGATTACCTTTTCATGCTTCTCTTGATTCTTGTGTTTGAAAGTCAAATTTTCTATTCAGCTCTGGTCTTTTCACTGAGAAAGCTTGAAAAACCTCTATTTTATTGAAAATCCATATTTTGCCTTGGAGCATGATACTCAGTTTTGCTGGGTAGGTGATTCTAGGTTTTAATCCTAGCTTCATTGACCTTCGCAATATCATATTCCAAGCCCTTCGATCTCTTAATGTAGAAGTTGCTAGATCTTGGATTATTCTGATTGGGTTTCCACAATACTCAAATTGTTTCTTTCTGGCTGCTTGCAGTATTTTCTCCTTGATCTGGGAGCTCTGGAATTTGGTGACAATATTCCTAGGAGATTTCTTTTTGGGATCTATTTGAGGAGGCGATCGATGGATTCTTTCAATTTCTATCTTGCCCTGTGGCTCTAGAATATCAGGGCAGTTCTCCTTGATAATTTCTTGAAAGATGACATCTAGGCTCTTTTTTTGATCATGGCTTTCAGGTTGTCCAATAATTTTTAAATGATCTCTCCTGGATCTATTTTCCAGGTCAGTGGTTTTTCCAATGAGATATTTCACATTGTCTTCCATTTTTTCATTCCTTTGGTTCTGTTTTATAATATCTTGATTTCTCATAAAGTCACTAGCTTCCACTTGCTCCAATCTAATTTTTAAAGTAGTATTTTCTTCAGTGGTCTTTTGGACCTCCTTTTCCATTTGGCTAATTCTGCCTTTCAAGGCATTCTTCTCCTCGTTGGCTTTTTGGAGCTCTTTTGCCATTTGAGTTAGTCTATTTTTTAAGGTGTTGTTTTCTTCAGTATATTTTTCAGTATTTTTTTGGGTCTCCTTTAGCAAGTCATTAACTTGTTTTTCATGGTTTTCTTGCATCCTTCTCATTTCTCTTCCCAATTTTTCCTCTACTTCTCTAACTTGCTTTTCCAAATCCTTTTTGAGCTCTTCCATGGCCTAGGACCAGTTCATGTTTTTCTTGGAGGCTTTTGTTGTAGGCTCTTTGACTTTGTTAACTTCTTCTGTCTGTAAGTTTTGGTCTTCTTTGTCACCAAAGAAAGAATCCAAAGTCTGAGACTGAATCTGGGTGCGTTTTCACTGCCTGGCCTTATTCCCCGCCAACTGACTTGACCCTTGAGTTTTTCAGTGGGCTATCACTGCTTGTAGACTAAAGAATTCTATGTTCCACGTTTGGGGGGATGTACCAGCTTTGTCACACCAGCACTACTCCTTCCCCAACAACCCCCAACCCGGACTGGGCTTAGATCTTCAGCAGGCTGTGCACTCCTTCTCTGATCTGCCACTTAATTCCTCCCCCCAGGTGGGCCTGGGGCCGGAAGCAACTGCAGCTGTAGCTGCCCCACCCCCACTGCCCCGGGGGCGGTGGCCGAATCGCAAACTCCCACTCCAGCAGCTTTTCCCACTAACCTTCTCTGTTGTCTTTGGTGTTTGTGGGTTGAGAAGTCCGGTAACTGCTGCAGCTCACTGATTCAGGGCGCTAGGGCACACTCCACCAGGCTCCTGGTCTGGTTGGTCTGTGCCGCTCATGCTGGGCTATTCTCTGTTCAGCTTCCAGCTCCCAGCTCCCAGCTCTGTGTGGGATAGACCTTACCCAGACACCATCCAGGGCTGTACTGGGCTGGAGCCCTGCTTCCCTCTGCTGTTTTGTGGGTTCTGCAGTTCTAGAATTGGTTCAGAGCCATTTTTTTTTAGGTTTTTGGAGGGACTCGGCAGGGGAGCTCACGCTAGTCCCTACTTTCCTGCTGCCATCTTGGCTCCGCCCCCTCTCTTCCTATTCTAATTACATTTATTTTGTTAATGTACTTGTGGGTGTTCATGTGATCAGTCAGTCAACAAGCATTTGTTAAGTATTTACTACATATCAAGCTATGTGCTGGGAATAAAAAGAAAGGCAAAAACATCGTCTCTGCCTTAAAGCAGCTCAAATTCTATTGGGGAAGACGATAAGTGGATAACTATCACATACAAGCTATATGCAATGTAAATGGAAGGTGATATTAAAGGGAAGGCAATCACAGGAAGGTGGGGGATGCTGGGAAAGTTTAATTAAAGTATTTATGTCTTTTATGACCTCCCCTATACTTTTGTTTGTTATGAGTTTTTCCAATGTATAAGTTTTAAAAAATGCCTCCTATCATTTTCTTGTAGTTTTTCTTTTTGATGTGACTTTTAATGTTAAGGTCACATCCATTAGGAGTTATTTGGATATAGGATACATGATGTTCTAAGTCTAATTTTGCCTATGTGGTGAAGTGGAAAGAACATTGGACTTGGAGTCAGGTAAGACCTGAGTTTAAATCTGGACTCTGAAACTTATTAGCTCTGTGACTCTGGATAAATCATTTGATCTCAGTTTTCTCATTTAAAAAATAGGAATAAAAATATCACCTACCTCTCAGTGTTGTTTTTTTTTTTGGTTATAAAATGAGATTATATTTGTAAAACTCTTTGTAAACCTTAATGTACTATGTAAATTTTTTCATTCAGTCATGACACTTTGTGACCCCATTTGGGGTTATCTTGGCAAAGGTACTGGAGTGGTTCCTTCTCCAGCTCTTTTTACAGATGAGGAAACCTGCAAACAAGGTCAAGTGACTTGCCCAGCTAATAAGTATATGAGGTCTGATTTGAACTCAGGTCCTCTTGATTCCAGACTTGGTACTCTATCCATTTTGCCACCTAGTTGCTGCCACTATGTAAATACTAGCCAGCATTTATTATTTCCCTTGATGTTTTTGCCTTTTGAGCCTCCAGATGAATTTTGTAACTATTTTGTCTAGTTGTATAAAGTACCCCGCAGCAAAGTGACTGGTATCACATTAAATCTGTAGACTAATTTAAGTTGTATAATACTTGTTATTTTATTGACACAGTTGGCAGAGAGATGCAGACATTCTCACTAGATCTGGGAAAAACATATATAATTACAGAGAGTGTCAAATATCCTTGACCTTAAAGTATAGACTGTAATTCAGAGAGAATAGAACTCTACAGGAAACCATACATCCCCATGTAATCCAATGAGCACTTTAGCAAGAATCCCCTCAACAACATCCCGGATAAGTGGTCACCCAACAGCTTCCTCCTAATGACCTCCCTCCAGCAATGGGGAATTCACTCCATTTTACTGTTAAAGGACTCCAATTGGTAGCAGATTTTCTCTTACCCTTGATCTAAATCCGATTCTTTGTAACCTCCACCTCTTGTTTCTAGTTCTGCTCTCTGGGGCCAAGCAGAATATGCCTAATCCATTTTCCACTTGGTACTCCTGGAAAAATACTTGAAGATGCCTGTTATGTATCCTTTTCCTTCTTCTTCTCTCCTTCTACCTCCTGTTGACCATCCCACCCCTCCCCAAAGTCTTCCCCTCCCCAGACTAAATAGTCCTAGCTACTGGAGCTAATCTTTATATGGTATGTCCTCCAAGATTCCTTTCAGCTCTAATCTATGATTCTTGAATCTATGTTGTTGTTGTGCAATCATGTCAGACTCTTTGTGACCACATTTGGGGTTTTCTTGGCAAAAGATACTGGAGTGGTTTGCTATTTCCTTCTCTAGCTTCATTTTATAGGTGATAAAACTGAGGCAAACAGGGTTAAGTGACTTGTCCAGGGTCACATAGCTAGCAAGTGTCTGATGACAGATTTGAACTCAGTAAAATGAGTCTTCAAGACTCCAGGTAGAGTGTTCTATCCACTGCACCACCTACCTGCCCCTCTATGATGTGTATCCTTCTCAATACGTTGCTATCGGAACTGAACATAGCACAATATGACCTGGAATACTTTGAATCTCTCACCTCCTTTGTCTCAGGATATACTAGAAACAGTGTTTGGACTTGTAGTTCCACTGGTCCAGGGGCCGAGGTGTTAAACATGAAGCCTAGGGCCGCCTGCATCAGATTATAATGTAATTGGGAGGTACTTGACAAAATAAATAAAAATACGATGAAACAGATTCTTTTCCCTTCTGTTTCTCTTTGGGTGGAAAATCTCTTCCTTCATAAGTCCAAGTTTTTCCATATTTTTCCAAGTCTACCAACTCATCATTTCCTACACCGATCAATATTTGAATGTTATACTGTTTAGCTTTAAGTGGTCCAAAACAATGTTGATGAATATGACTGCCCAGAGTACTAAAAAGGTAAGGGATTTGCACAGGTTCACACAGTCAGTGTCTGGGAGAGGCTGGATTTGAACTCAGGTTTTCCTGGTTTCAAGGTTAGCTATCTACTATAATATATTGCCCCTACTAGGACATAGATAGACCTTAAAAAGTGCTTATTTATTGATCAATTAGATAATGCCTCTCATTGCAGCCTAGGATAGCATTAGTTTCTTTGGGTTGACATGTATTTGATAGTTTGGATTTCTTTGGTCTGTTGGCCCTATCATATCATGGACTCATTTTAAGGTCAAAGTCTATTACCCCCTTCCCTATGCCCCACATAAATCTTTTTCTCTACTCAGGCCTCTTCCATCCTGTTCCTGTAAATTTAATTTTTTGAAACCAGGTGTAGAATTTTTCCTTTATCCTATTTAAATATTATCTTAATAGTCTTGGCCCTATATTCTAGCCTGTTGAGACGTTTTCTGCATCTTGACTCTATCATGCAATGTGTTGACTATGGCTTCCAGCTTTATGTCATCTGTGAAGATGATGAGCATTCCAGCTATGCCTTTATCCAATTCATGAATAAAATTGCTGAAAAGTTCAGGGCCAGGGAAAGATCCCTGAGGCACTCCAATTTCAATAATGTGGTAGTAAGTAAGGTAGCCGTGGTAGTGTCTGTTTCATGAGCACACTGAAGAAGCATTATGCCTGAGAATGAGGAAAGAGATATAGTTTAAAAGAGGTCAATGAGACCTCATCATTGTATTGATTTGTTTTCTTGACTGTACTTATTTGTTACAAGAGAGGGCTTTTATTTTAGTGTGGAGAGGGAGGGTAAAAGGGCAGTACTGATAGTGACACCAAAAAAAAGAGAGTCAAAGAAATATTTATAAAAAATACAAAGAGAAATCACGGCAGTCCAGAAGGTGTTGTGGGCCAGGATGCTTTGATATAAGCCTGAGGAAGGTTGAGAGCCTGAGATCCCCCTTGCCTCTGGGGCCTTTTGTGAACTGGGATGCTGTGGTGTGGACCAAAGTCAATGTGAGTTGGCTCTCTGCCTCCTTCTCTCTGACTTCATTTTAGTGAGCCAGGAGGCTGTCGAGTAGACAGTTTGAGTGGATTTGGCCTTGAAGTAGATTGACCTGAAACCCAGCTGTAGGCCCATTGGGAGGTGGTACATAAGATCACTCTCTGAATGGAGGAAGAGGCTTCCTAAATGTTATGGAAAGTCCTTCCTGGCCTCTTTTACCTGGAGGATGAGGGGTCACAGTATGTTTTTAATAAACTAATTGTTTACTTGAACCCTTAAGCTCTGATTGATGGATTGCATCGGATGTAGAACTTCTAGGATAGAAGAGGACACAGGGGAACATTGGAAGTGCCCCATTAGATTTAATAAATACTTTTATCCAGAAAAACCCCATACCTCATAGAGATTCATAGCACCATATGCTAATAATAATTGTTCACATTTGTGTAACACTTACAGGTTTGAAAAACACTTGATATATAAGTCAATAAATATTACTTAAGCACCTACTAAATGCCAAGTACTGCCCTAAGCATGAGGGATACAAAAAGAGGCAAAAGACAATCCCTGCCCTCAAGGAACTTACAATCGAAGGGGGACAACAAGCAAGGAAATAGGGAGCGCTATGTACAGATAAATAGGAAATAGGAGAAGGAAGGAACTAAAATTAAGATGAGTTCCCATAGAAGATGGGATTTTAGTTGGGACTTAATGGGAATGAGGGAGGTCAGTGGGAGGAGATGAGGAGGGAGAATGTTCCAGGAATGGGGGAAAACCAGTAAAAATGTCGAGAGTCCAGAGATGGAGTATCTTGTTTGTGGACCAGCAAAGAGGCCAGTGCCACTGGATCAAAGAGTGTGTAGTGAAGAGTAAGGTGCAGGAAGACTAGAAGGGTAGGCAGGGGCAAGGTTATGAAGATCTTTGAATGCCAAACAGAGGCTTTTGCTCATGATCCTGGAGGTTAGAGGAAGCCATTAGAGTTTATTAAGTAGGGGGATGACATATATCTTATCTAATTTCATCCTTACCACAACCTTATGAGTTGGTACTATTATCATCTCCATTTTACAGATGAGGAAACTGAGGCAAATAGAGGTCACATTAATTTCCCAGGGTCACATAGCTAAGTGTCCATGGCTGGATTCGAATCAATGTCTTCCTGACTCCATGTCTGGTGCTTGATTCACTATCCTACTTAGCTGCCTGTGCAATCCTCTTTTTTATAGATCATCTCTGTATGAAGAAATGATCATGTTTATTGGTGTTCGCCCAGTTCATATTTATAAAAGATTTTTAAAACATGAATCTATAAGGAAACTTCTAGTTATAGCAGAAAGAGTACTCTGAGGCCTCATCTTGGTGTGGAGGTGACCCTAGATTCTGAAAGGCTGTGCCAGGCAACCACACACCCTGGCAATTCTTTTTAAAGTAGAGAGGTATTGATTAATAATCTAGTAAAGTTCCTGGCCTATGGGGGGCCACCCCAGAGAAATCTGGAGAAGCTCATCTCCAGAAGGATGGTCACCAGGTTAAGAGCACTGTCTCGGGTTGTAGAACATAGGCTCAGATTCTGCCCCTGATGCTTGTTTCCTGGCACATCACTCAACCTCTGTGGGGATAAGTTTTCTCATCTGTAAATGAAGGGTTTGGACTAGGGGGCCTCTACCATCCTTCCAGCCATGCTCATATTTACTCTGCTGCCAAGGATTGTTTCTGCTTCCCTTTCTACTGCTACCATCTGTTGCTAGCAACCATTGCTTTTCTCCTTCCTCTTGAGCTCTGGGGAACAGAACATAGTCTAGCATGTTCTCTGCCATCTTCCTGTTCCTTAAGCAAACACCCCCACTTTGTGGTTTCTTAAGGTTTTTTTTTTAATCTACTAGCAACAAAGGGGAAATGAATAGGGTTTCTTTATCTGCCTCACCCCAGCCTTTTCTTTTTTTCTCCACTTAGACCTTAGACCCTGGTAGGAATGAAAAAGGGGCATATATGTGATAATATGCACATTTGGCTATATTTAAAAAATTAATTGAGATGCATCTACTTTTCAGAGAAAAACTATATTTAATGCTAAGCATTTTGATGCAGGGTCTAGGGCACTGGGGTACTCCACAGATTGGTGCTTTAGCAGCAGGGGTATGATATGAGCAGATAGGATTTGTTCTTGTTGTTGAGTTGTTTCAGTCATGTCTGACTCTTTGTGAACCCATTGGGAGTTTTCTTGACAAAGATACTAGAATGGTTTGCCATCTCTTTCTCCAGCTCACGTGACAGATGAGGAAACTGAGGCAAGCAGGAGCAAATGTCTTGTCCAGGGTCACAGAGCTAGTAAGTGTCTGGTGCTAGATATGAACTCAGGAAGATGAGCCTTCCTGACTTCAGGGCTGGTGCTGTATCCACTGAGCCACTAATTGCCCCACAAGATAGGACAGGTAAGGATAACATCCCTGTCCAGCGTCTAAGGTGGGAAAACAGTAGTGAGAAAGGAATAGGTCATTTTTCTTGTTCTCTCTAGAAAACAAAGCCACCACTCTGGATGACTTCTAGACCAGTCTTGGGACAGGAAGGGAGTCTTTTCTTTAAGACCTTCCAAGAGCTGGGAATTCTCTACCTCCTAAGAAAATTCGTCCGTTTTTGGATAGGGAATTTTTAGAGATTTTTTTTCTTACAAGCCCCAAATTGCTTCTTTGCAAATTTTACCCACTACTCCTGGTTCTACCTTCCAGGGGCCGAACAGATTATGCTGGGCATTGTTGTACCTGGGAATTCTTCAGATACTTGAAGAGAGCAATCATGTCCCTGGGTTAAATGTCCCCATTTCTTTCTTTGGCATTCTTTCTAGGCCTTTCAAAATCCTAGGTGTCTTATTATCAACCTAGAGCTCTTATTATCCAGATCTGTCCTAAAATGCATTGCACTGGGCTCCAAGTGTGGTCTGATCATAGTGCAGCCAGACCATTGTCTTTCTCATTCTGGACACTTGTCTTTCATAACCCTAAGATCACATCACTTCTCTTAATTGCCATATTATACTGTGGACTCATATTGGGTCTGCAGTTCACTAAGACTTCTGGAAGGAGTCACAGGTAAAGAGAAAGCTCATTCCAGGCATGGAATATAAGGGTACTCCATGGGCTATGGGTGTTGTGTGAGGGACGGAGAGGTTAGTTTTGGTGGATCAGAGAGTGCAGAGGGGAGTAATGACCAATGAGGCTGGAAAGATAGTTTGGGATCAGCTAACTAGTGGAGCTGCTATTCTAGAGGCAATTAAGAAGCCAGACGAATTGGTTGATTATGGAAGTCACATGATCAGACCTTTGCTTAAGGAAAGCTACTTTGTCAGCCGTGTGAAGGATGGAGTAGTGAGAGTCTTGAAGCAGGGAAACCATTTGGGAAGCTATTTTAATAATCAACTAGACATTTTTCCTATGCAGTCATCCCTGCTATATCATGGGGGTCCTGTGATCTGGAAACTCTGCATAAAATTTTTTGGCCCTCCCTTCATGCCAGAGAAGGTCTGAATAATTATGGCATTAAAAATAAAACATGTTCACATCATATAATATTATACATACATTTTATGCATTTCTGAGTATCTAACTTTTTCTGTGTCATCTGCTGGCATGTTGTCCACAGCTTCTGCAAAACTCCCCCAAATTTCCCTTTTAATTTTATTTTACTGACCTGCAATATATCGAAACTACGATAGGGAAAGTTGGATGTGGAAGGGATAACTGTACATTCCAAGTAGCTATCTGATTCTTTCTTTTCTCCTCTCTTTCTCTTTTTTTTGTAGTTTAATAACCCATAAACTCTTATTCTGAGCTTTTCTTTCCATCTTCAGCATCATCTGAACTTTAAGGCAACTGACACTCTGCTCAGGACTTTGCCATGTTTTTGTCATTCACCTTTTATCTTCCTCATATTTTTGTTTGTGTCTTTGAAAACTCTAGATTCATTAGAGTACTTCTTAATCCACACTAATCGTTTTAGATAATAACCCCTTTTCCTTCTTGGAGGAATGCTTTTTGTATTGCCTTCAAAATTTCATTCTTGAGAGCCTCCCTTTTGGACTGACTTCCCCTATAGAATCTCAGTCCATGGCTCTGATGATCCTGGATTCTTCCTCTGAACTCTTTGAAGGCTGCTTTCCCAAAATACAAGGCACTGATTGGCTTATGCCCAGCATTCTTCTTTCTTATCACAGATTCTAAGATGCATATTCCAATATGTCTATTCCCTACATCATTCTCATCACTTCCACCCTAGTAGCTTTCTTTAGGATAATTTTCCTTTCCTTATATTTGAGAAAATGGAGTAGAGGGTTCAGAGTTGGAGTGGATGGATAATGAAGGTAAATCTCAATAAACAAAGACAGTGGAATAAGCCTTGGCTTTGGAATCAAAGGACCTGGGTTTGGATCCTGAGTCTGCTACTTATTATTACCTGCATAATCTTATACATGTCCCTTCCCCTCTGTGAATGTCAATTTCTTCAGCAGTAAAACAGGGGGATCAGATTAGATGAACTTCAACATCCCTTATAGTTCTGGATCTATGATTTTAACAATCTCCTATTTGGGGTAGAAGGATGGTGTTCATTTGGTTTGCCTTATGAAACTGCTGTCAGGACTGAGTGAGATGATGAATGTGAAAGTACTGCTGGAAGTTGTAGACTTCTCTATTAACGGGATTTATATCCCAGAGAAAGAGATGTAACCTAACATTCCCAAAGGTGATGCATATCATCTAGCCTCCTTGTGAGTCAGCCCACCACATTGCAATAGGAAAATAAGAGCTTGGGAGTCATAAGTACTGGGTTTTAGCCCTAGACATATCCAATTTTACTGTGTGAGCATGGACAAATTAGCTAACTTTACTGGGTCTCAATTTCCACATACTCAAAATGAAAAGGATGGTTTAGATGATTTTTGAGGTCTCTTTCAATTCTGAATGCCAATGAATGCTGCTAGGACCAAGGTTAAGAATCTTAACCTCCATGTGGCCCATCATTATACTGATGCAGCTTATCCCTCCTACCCTTACCAGCTACCTCCCAAATATATGCCAATGATCACAAGGGGGCCTTGGTGAAAGTGTGTGGATGAATGAACTCAAACCCATCTCTACTGGAAAAATAACTCAAAGCACATACTTTTAAAAAGTTCTCAATGTTAGTGGTTGATAGTGGTTGACAGTGATTAGCACCCTAGTCATCAGGGAAGATCTCAAACTCCATTTTAGACAAGATTCAGTTCTCCTAATGTGGTCTTTCATTGGGACAATGGGTTTGGACTCAGGCTTTCTAACAGAAAGGAAATGCACTCAGAGCCCAATAAATCCCACAACACTTCAAAATCTTTTTTTTTCTTTCTGGGCTTTTACCACAGATGCAACTTCCTGCAGAAACTGGGAGGTCATCAATCTTATCTGCTAGCACATATGGTTGATGCAATGCAACTATACAGGAGTAGAAGGCCAAAGAAACCTTGGGCTCTAGTACCAGAGTCAAACCTAACCTTCATGACTTTGGGCCAAGGTATTAAGTACTTTGTACCTCAGTTTCCTCAAATGCATTGTGAGAAGAGTAGTGTTGGATGGTTAAATACCTCTCATGGATTTTATAAGCTTATCTGAGGGAAGATGAGTAGGACACTTGTATATCCTTCAGAGGAAGAACAATTTTACTGAAATCTCACTATTAACACTATCTTTAGGGTCCACACTATAAGACTATGTTATAGGTGAGTCTTAGGAAATCAATTCAGACTTTGGATGGGATCCTAATATATTATGAATTCTTTTCTAAAGTATATTGTTAGAGTAATATTCCAGGGTACATATATTTTAGAAATTATGAAGGTATTGCCCTTAAAATTTTCCATGAATTTTCATGAATCCTTTAACAGAGCCATAGCATCCCCTTGTCAAGTAGGCCAGTGAGATGATACTCTGTTTATCCACCAAATAAAAAGATACAATAGAAGTTTTTGAGGTCTCTGAAACATTCTCTCCCTCTTACTTCTCCACTCAATTTCTAAATTTTCTATCTTGTTAATGCAAATGGAGGAGCTAAAAAACAAAATAGCATAAGATGGCAAGACTTTGATTTCACATTTTCAGGGAATGTTTTATTTGGGGGAAGCTGATTGTTGTGGTATATGGGAAAGAGCACTGGAGTTGGAGTAAGGAGACCTAGATGGAGCTTTTGTCATGTAATGAATAGCCATGAAACTTGAGCAACTTTCTGAAACTAATATTTCTCATCCTCAAAATGGGAAAAATAATACTTTTATGTACTGCCTATCTGGTAAGGTTGTTGTGGGGTTCAAGTGGTGTATGGTATATGCAGTGATATGCAAATTAACTGGGATAAAGGAAGGTAATTAAACATATTATACAGTAAGTCTGACAACTTATGCATCTTTACAAAATTAATATACAATACCTTCTCCTTTTGCTGCAATCAGTTGCTTTATGGGATTTGGCATTGCGATCATAATATTTTGACATGTACTCTTTAATTCGTGAAACCACTGATTTGTCACATTGTTCATTGTACCTTTGACAATCAGTACATTTTTGTAAGCGTAACCTTGATTATACCTGTAGGTCTATAATGGAGTTCAAACTGGCAAACTCCCAGGCCATTTGCAGCATGCTTATCTCCATCTTCTGGATAAAAATTTTCAATTACTTTGATATGCAGCATGGCACAAGGTTGTACTACAGTTTTCCATTTTCATTTGGGAATTTTGTGGATGTTTTAGAGTCTGGTGAAGATGTACAGCTCTGATAGTCTCATTGGGGCTTGTTCTGATGATGATATTAGTATATCCTTGACTGAAAAAAACCCAGATTTTCCTCATTAAAAATGGCCATTTTCCAATCTTCAGTACTCCAGTCTTCATACTGTCTTCATGCCAAGTGTTTTTTTTTCTTCATAGCATCAGCTAGTTTTTTAGTGGTCTTCTCACTGTTCTTTCAACTGCTATCCTCTGTAGAAGAATCACTAATAACTCTACCCCCAGTTTCCTCTGAAGGTCTAATTTTTTCCCCTGAGGATTAATTAGGTTGTTTTCAGCAATAGCTTGTCATTTCTTGGCACTAATTTTTGACCACATTTTGCCTTGGTCTTTTGTATGACCAATCATGTTTCATTACGGGTTAGAATGATTCCTGAAATACATGACTTCCTCAACCTAGCACTTGTTGCAGCATCTCTGTTGTTGAAGTGCACTCTTTAAGAGTGAGAATTTTTGCATGTTTCCCTTTAGTTGCATCTTTTCTTCAAAACTACAGAATTAAAAACACAGAAAACGATGGCAAGGAAACCACATCTGTATGGGGCAAAAATGGCATTCAACGAACAGTACTAACTAATGGTGAAAAAAAAACAACTTAATCTGGTTTCATCTGGTCAAGATCCAATTTTCTGAGTCAGCCTAGTGTTATTAGAAGAGTACACACATGGGAAAGAGGGAAACAGAATATTCATATTTGTTAAGTGCCTACTATGTGCCAGATGCTGTGCTAAGTACCTTACAAATATTATCTCATTTGATACTTACAACAAACCTGGGAGGTAGGTGCTATTACTATTTCCTTTTCACAATTGGGGAAACTGAGGCAAGCAGTTGTTAAATGACTTGCCCAGGGCTACAGTAGATGTCCAAGGAGAGATTTGAACTTAGGACTTCCTAACTTCAGGCCCAGGTTAAATCTTTTGTAGGCTATTGCGTTGACAGTGACACAACGTCAGCAGCTAAGCTTTGCTAGGAATTCAGAATGGCTCACTCACTTGATAGGGGGAATCCACAGCCTCACAGGATCTGGAGTCCAAAGGAATCTCAGAGATCTTCTAATCTAAGCCATACCTGACTGAAGGTACCTTACAAAGCATCCTGCACAAACAAATGCAGCCATGTAACCCTTCAGAAAGCCTGTAGTGAAAAGGAGCCCAGCAAAACCTGAGGGAGTCTAACAATTTCTGAACAGCTTTCCCTCTTAGCAAGTTTTCCCTCATAAATTTCGATCCATCTCTTTGGCACTTCCAATCATTTTTCCTACTTCTGCAGTCTAGGGCCAAGCAGAAAAAGCCTATTTTTTCCTATGTACTTAAAGTTAACCATCATGCCCTTCTCCAATTCTTCTCTTTAGACCAAAACCTCCAATTTCTTCAATCAATTCTCTTATGGTCCTTGCATAATCCCAGTTACCAGTCTTTGGATCTGGTCCAGTTTCTCAATGTTTTTTCCAAAAATGTGGTGCCAAGAAGTGAAGTATTATACTTTTCTTAGCACACTAAAGAGCCCAGGCAACTTAGATAGTTTTGTGCAATGGGAGTATCTCTAAAACAGGTTATGTTTATAAATTCATAGGTCTTTACTCCTCAACCTAACATCTTGGTGGAGAAAGATTATAGAAAAGCATGGCTTCCTGTATTGTGCCTGAGTCAGGGCTTGGGAAATTTGGCCTGAGGACTGTCTTGTTGTCTCCCCTTTCAGGCTTTCTTCAATTTTTAGCAAAACTGTAATTTTCAAACATACATTCCAAGAGGGAAGGAAAGAAAAAGTTTCCCTTTTCAGGAATGCTTTTGTACTTAACACCTCTGTGAACTCTGTGACCAAAACCGTCATCTGGAAGGTCTATTCAGAGGTGGCTGAGCAGACTGCCAAATTCAGACTCCAAATACTATCTTCTCCACATTATAAATGGCCTTTTCTGACAGTTTGAATTAAATGTTTGCAGGCATTTGGATTAGATTTGAGCTGTTGAGTCAAACCTTAACTACCCCTCTCTATATATACATTTGACAGACACCATATAGCCAAAGTAGAAGCAATGGTCTGTACTTATACAACCAGCCTAAGGGAATTCATAATTTCCTGAGTCAAGTTCAGCTCTAGCTATCTTGAGGAAAATCAGACACTTATCCTGGTTGCTGCTTACCTTTGCTAACAAAGACTATTACCTGTTATATCCTCCCTGGTCATTTTCCTATTAACATGACTTCTGTCCTCCACCTTTTTTGAAGTTGGTTCTCAAATTTAAAGATAAAACACAGGCAGGGTGGAAAGAATAGTGGCTTTGGAATCAGAGGACTTAGGTTCAAATTGTGCTTCTGTTGCTAACTCCCTGTGGGGGCAGGGCAAGCCAATTATCTTCTCCAGGCTTTGGTTGACACACCTATAGAATGAAGGGGTTGAGGCAGCGAGGTTGTGTAATAAACAGAGTATCAGACCCGAGTCAGGAAGACCTGAGTTCGAATGTGTCATTAGACACTTTACTAATTGTGTGACCCCAGGGAAATCACTTAATCTCTCTGTGCCAGGATTTCCTTATCTGTAAAATGGGCATTAGGTAGCTAGGTGGTGAAGTAGGTAAAGTGCTGACCCTGGAGTCAGGAAGACTCATCTTCCCAAGTTCAAATCTGGCACCAGACACTAGCTGTGTGACCCTGGGCAAGTCACTTCACCCTATTTGCCTCAGTTTCCTCATCTGTACAATGAACCGGAGAAGGAAATAGCAAATCACTACAGTATCCCTGCTGAAAAAACCCCAAATGGGGTCATGAAGAGCCAGAGCTGATTGAAAAATGACTGAACAACAAGAAAATGGGCATAGTAACAGCACCTACCTCCTGGGGCTTTTGTGGGGATAAAACGAAATAATATTGTGAAGCACTTTGAAAACCTTCGAGTGCTAGATAAATGCTAGCTATTATTAATATGATTATTGGTAGTTTCTAAGGTCATTCAAACTCCAGATCCATAATCCTAATTCTTCTCCATGTATCCATGTGTTAATCATTTTTGTATACAGTTGTCCTTCTTTCCTGACAAATAAGCTTACATCCCATTGGGGTCATACTTTTAACCCTCATTGCAAAAAAATGCTTTTCCTCTCTCTGTTATCTCATCTGGTCCTCACAGCAAAGGAGGTATTACACATGTTATTGTCCCCCTAGAAAATGAGGTCCAAAGAAGTTAAGTGTTTTTAATGTCAAGTCTATCCCTCTATCTGCTACTGTTCAATCTTTTTTCAGTCATGTTGGATTCTTTGTGACCCCTTTGGGAGTTTTCTTGGCAAAGATACTGGAGTGGTTTGCCATTTCCTTCTCTAGCTCATGTTACAATTAAGGAACTGAGGCAAACAGGGTTAAGAGACTTGCCTAGGGTCACATGGCTAGTAAGTGTCTGAAGTCAGATTTGAACTTAGGAAGATGAGTCTTCTTGGGCCACCTAGCCATAAGTCTATCTGCTACAACTCCATGCCTTTGAGAGGGAATCATTTGTTGGGGATGGGGAGAGGGGGGGGAAAGCAATGATTTATTCCAGAATTCCATGGCATCGATGTTTTATTGAAGATGGCAAACATTATTGACAACCCTGAAGAGGACTACATGACCCAGACATAAAAACATTAGAAACATACCCTAAAAATCTTAGACATAAAAAATTAGGATCTACTATTATGTTCCATGCTAGACATATACTAGGCATATGCTAGACTATATATTATACATGACAACTCTTAATTTTCTTTAAAATATTTTTGATTTTATCATCCATTTCTTTATCTAAATAAGTACTTTGGGATTTAATTTAAGTGTTTACTTTTCCTTTATATCCCTAATAAATCTAGATTTAGATAAAGGTATCTAAAGCATATCTCTTCACAAAGAAAATCTCTTAATTGGGTTATATATTTTTTTTCTAGGCAATGGGCTGAGATCCTTGATACAAACCTTCTTGGAGCTTTGTTTTCAGCTAAGAGACAGAGTCAAAGGGAACAGAAGTCTATATATTTGCTACTCATTTTTAAAAGTAGTTCTTTCAATATGTCTCCATTTGTACATTTAGTACAAATATTTGTACATCAAATACATCTAGAGAATACATCTTGGTGACTCAGTGTATGGCATGCTGAGCCTGGAGTCAGATAGACCTGAGTTCAAATCTGAAACTGAATTTCACCTTTGAACTATCCTGTCTTTCGGAATTGTTGTGAGGAAAGTCCTTTGTTGATGACAAAATGCTAGTGACAATATATGAATGAGGGTAGCTAGGTGGCGCCACAATGCACAGAGCACTGGATCTGGAATTAGGAAGACCTGAGTTCAAATACGACCTCAGATACTTTACTAGCTGTGTCACCCTGGGCAAGTCATTTAACCTCTATTTGCCTCAGTTTCTTCAATTGTAAAATAGGAATAGTAATAGCACCTATCTCACTGCCTTGTTGGGAGGATCAAATGAAATTGTATTTGTAAAAAGTGCTAAGCATAGTGTCTGGCACATACGAGATGCTTTATAAATGCTTATTTATTTCCGTATTCCCATCTAATATGTACAAGGTACTATGAAATCTTTATTTGTACATCTGCCATCTACAAAGTAATGTGGCAGATGCAGGAGACACGGAAGTGAAGTGACCCAGTCCTGCCCTCAATGACCTTACAATACATAACCTAGCTGGTTGCTAACTGTGACATTGGAAAGTTACTATTCTCTCTGTCTCTCTGTGTGTCTCTGTCTCTCTGTCTCTGTCTCTCTCTGTCTTTCTCTGTCTCTCTGTCTCTGTCTCTGTCTCTCTGTCTCTCATATGCAAAATGGGGACAATTGTTTCTGCAGCAAGAAACTCACAGGGTTGTTATGAGGACTGAATGAGATCATTTATGTGAAATATTTTGCAACCATAAAACCCTATATAAATATGACTAATTAGGGATTAAGACACTGCTACCCATGTCATGTGTATATTTTCTTTTCCTGACCTTTTAAAAATAGAAAGTGCTGAAAACAAGAGGTTATTATTGCTGTTACAAGGAAGAAGGAGCAATTTGTTAAAAATCTATGTTTCTATCTCCTCTCCTCTGCTCCACCACATCCCCAGGAAACAAGGACTGATGTGTCCCTCCCCTCCTCATCCTCAGTGTCACAAGACTGGGCAATCGGTCCTGCTGGACTGAAGAAGATAGATTCTCCCTAATGCTCCCATGCACCAATTCTGTCAGGGATCTCTGTTTGCTTTTGTGTCCCTGAGGGAAAACATCTGCTGTTTCTCCTCCTTTGCTATTTGTCTTCACTTTTACATGTATTTCTTGTTTTATTTGAAATTTCCATTGATCATTTCTATGGCTCTGCTCTTGATGCCTTTCTCTTTGTCGCCTGAGTCCTTTGGCTGGGCATGTCTGGGGATACACACTCATCTTTTCTTGACTCTTTGCTTCACCTTTTCCATCATTTATCTTATCAGGTGTTTTTTTTTGGTAGAGGATTTGCCAAATGTTCTGTCTGCTACTTCCCCTCTCGACTTCCCATTTTTGCACAATTAAAGCTCTTCTTCATTTCATAGATATTCTCTCTCTCTCTCTCTCTCTCTCTCTCTCTCTCTCTCTCTCTCTCTCTCTCTCCCCCTCTCTCTCTCTTCCCCTCCCTTTCTCTTTTTCTCTCTTATTTCTCCTTCTCCAACTTAAAAAAATATTTTCCCACTTTGGCCTGGCTCCAAAACTACCCCTCTAAGTTAAAGTGTTGTCATCTTCTTTTAACACTGTCTCCTCAACATATATTGACTTCCTTTTATGGGAATGTTGTTATTTTCTTTGGTTTCCCATTCTTGACAATCACGAGCCTTTGGTGTTCTTATTATTACAAGAATACTGCCATGAAGGAGAACCAAAGGATCAATTTTATTCCTACCCAGTCATCAAGAACACATATCTACTACCCAAGTAATCTCTGAAGGGCTTGGGCCCCAGGAAGATAAAATGATGAGGGGTAGACCCTCCAAGGGTAGACATGACAGCTTATCTAGAGATAATAGGCTGGAAAGGGAAGTATGATAGTTTTTGTTTGAGGCTCCTAGAATTTAAATTTATGCTGATCATGCCTCCTTTAAAGCATTAAATGGACATAAAGGATATGTCCTCATATGAATTTTAGTCTTGGATGTCATGTATCTCTTTGATCTGTTGCTTCATAATGTACTCAGTAATACTATTTGTTTGAGTTATCTCAGTGTTTTATGCCTCTACAGAATTTAAGCTCCTCAAGCTTATCATGGCAGGGACCATAAATTGTATATTCTATTACATAGATTATACGATCTATACATAGATTATACATTCATCTCCTCCAGTACCTACTATAGTGCTATCCACAGTGTTATCCATATAGTAGGTGCTTAATAAAGGTACATTGAATTGCATTGAATAGGATTTGGAAGTTGACAGTGTGATACAGACCCTTGTGGCCCAACAGACTCATTGTTTGAATGGCTAAATAGTAAGTGGGGCAGTCATTTTCTATCTTTTCAGTACAGCCTGAAACTGCCCTTTGGTAATATAGCTATCCCAGTTAGAAGTATTATACCCTCATGCTTCCTCTTATTATTTTAGTTAAAATTCTATGAAAACATCACCCTTTCTTCTTTCCTCCTCTCACTCAAATCATTGACCAGTCTAAAGTTGTTACAGAACTTAGGATGTTCTTCCCATTTTTAAGTTTTTGCCTCAGGTCAAATGATATCCTTACATAGTATCTTCCTAATCGTTTGAGGCAGACTGTTGGCTGATGTCCATAGTGAGGAAAGAAATTGCAGTCTCATAATTGAAAGGCTAGAGGGAGCCTTAGAGACCATCTAGTCTAGTTCAAACATGTATTTTGGAGATGATGAAACTGAGATCATGGAAAAGGGAAGTGACTTGACAAAGGTCACAGGGCTAGTGAATGGCAGAGTTGGGATTAGAACACAGGTTTCCTGACTCATAAATACAGTACTCTTTCTATCAATTCGATACAATTCCATTCAGTTATGCACAACTCATTGTGTTAGGGGTCAGAGATGTAAACATAAAGAAAAGGAAAGAGTTCCTATGAGAAGATTAAGTTACCTGCCCTTGAGGAGCTTCCATTCTATTATAGATTATGAAATTTATTATTTATTATTTAATTTATTTATTATATTATAGGTTTTATTATAAATTATGAAATTAGACTTGCAGATTTGAAATTAATTAGAAGTGATCAATTTATCCCAGAAGGGGCATCTTGTTCCCTGAAATGAAGAACAGACAGAGCTGCAGATAGAGACTAGAATATATCTATACCTCCCAATGAACCTCATTTAGACAAAACCATGTGGATATGTATAATAACTTACACTTGTACACAAGCAACTCATACACATACACATACTTGCAATTTACAAAGATAATTGATCACTTCTAATCTCGTCACCATGAGATACCACTTCTATTAAGACTCCTCTTCCTTCTGATTAGAGGGGCTGAAGGGTGGCATCCTAAACTCCTCCTGAAGCTTTCCATTATAGAGGGCAGAAATTTGACTTGCGGCTCCCTCCACTCTCCATCTATACCTCAGTCTGCTTTCAACTCCATGGAAAAAGATGCCCCCATGCCCCCACTGGCTTCCCTCTACTCCTTTTCCAGCTTCCTTTTTGTGTGTTGTCTTTTCCCATTCGATTGTAAACTCTTCGAGGGCAGGGATTATTTTTCTTATTTGAAACCCCAGCACTGAGCACAGTACTTGACACATAGTAAGTACTTAATATATTAATATTTATTGACTTGAAATTGCATTTATGAGTATGTGTGCATATGCATGTGTGTATACCCTAAATTTTGCTAGCCTAAGGGAATTTATTTTTAGGTTCAAGTCACTCTCCTGATTGCTATCCTTTAAACAGGAAGGATTTCACCAAGATATTTCCTTAACTCCCTCCCTACCTAATGCTAGTTACACAAAGACCAAAGCAATAGTAAATAGTGAATAAACCCATATATCCTAAGCTGATACTAAACATAAATCAAAGAAGTTATGTGGATTAGGACGTATCAGACAAAACAGAGAGAATGAATTCTCTCACTGCGAGTGAGATATTTCATCTTATCAGAGAGAGTCCCAGATTTCACATAAAATTTTCTGAAATCTTTAGCGCCACAAGCTGGAAATAGAGATATGTCAAGGTACCAGCTCCTCAACATGTTGGCTTCATCCCCAAGTCTTTTCCTCCTGGGGACTTTCCCTGAAAAAACCTTGGAAGTGAGCAGGTCCTTTCCTGAAGCTGGAAGCCAGAAGAAGAGCTCTTCTCTCCCAAGAACTCATCAGCTCTGTCCCTTGCCCAGGCAGGGAGCTTCAAATAATCATTCTTTTCACCAAGGATGAGAGCAAAGGTTTAGGCTTGAACCCCTAGTTACATGGGTTTCTAACGGATCCTCTATTGCCACGGCTGCCTGTTTCTGGAAAGACTTCTGTCTGGACAAGAACTATATTTTGCTGAGTCTGGCTGCTGTGAGAAGGGGAAGACTTTTAGAATTAACACAGATCTATTTACTATTGGCTGTACTCAAGCTTGAATTTGAATCCACATCATGGCAATAGAAAGTTAAGCAGAAACACGATCTATGAGCTATTGAGTGAACTAATGAGAGCAAATTCAGTAGTGGACGTGTGAGCAAGGTGATGATTACACTGCCAACATGAAAGCAAATTGAATGACTTCTTTTTACAACTACAATAATATTAAGATAATAAAAACAAGTGATATTTGTATAGTATTTTGGTATATTCTAAGGGATTTGCATTGATTTTCTCATTTGGGCCTCAAAACAAACTCTGTCACAGATGAGTAAATTTAGGCTCAGAGAAGTTGTGACTTGTGCTGGAATACAGCTGTCAAACAGAGGCTTCTGCCTCTAAGACAAACATTGTATTATGCTCTGTACTCAGCGGTAACCAAAAATCACAGGACTACCATGGAGTATCCTTGGAATCAGCTTTTATTAACTGGAAACTGTTTATTGGGTATCATTGTTTGTTCTTTATTTTCAAAGAGGACCAAAGACATCATACAGTGATGTCTTGACTTGTATGTAAATTGGACTTAAGTGAGGTAGAGTTGCACAAAGTCACCAGTCTATCTCTGTATTTCAGTCATCAAAGTCCAGTGGCAAGACAAAGGTCAGGTGCACTAGGGATGACCTGGGATGCAATGCATGACCTTGCCATCTTTGATGCCTGACAAAGCTTTAAGCACTCCATAGTGCCTGCTTCAGCTTCCTTCATGGCTGTTGGAATAAATTGTTTTTATCTGCCCATGACACTGGGGGACATCTTCACACACTTGGGGTAGACACCCCCTGACCCACCGATGGGTTTGTGGCCCCTCGCTTACCCTCAACCTGGTTTAGCCCATATGCTCAGAGGGTTTACTAGGTTGTGGCTGCTGTACATGCTACAGCTTCTTGGAGACACAGGTAGGAGTTGAGTGCCAGGTAGATACCAAAGATGGCTAAGCAGTCCTGAAAAGAACTCAGCAAACCTTCACACCAGAGGTGTGAGTTCCCCTTGAACACCCATACATTATTTATTGGGTGTAAATATGAAATATGGTATTAAAACACTTTTAGAAGTCTCTTTTCGAAAAGTCATCCAAATATGTTCATTTCAATTGCCAGTAAAACATTGTAACGACAAATGTGGAAATTAAAAATTATGTCCTGCTTTCTAATTTCTAAGAGCTAACGACAGAATATATGAATGATTCCTACATCAGCATTATAAGCAAAAACTGTGAAGTTTTTGTTCTGGGAATCATGTCTTATTTCATTAATAATAAGAATTTTCATAACACTTTGCTTTTGCTAAGTACTTCAAATAGGAGTAAAACAGAGAAATAATAACCAACTTCGTAACTTTTTTGCACAACAGAATCCCAAAATAATTGCAAAGTATATTTTGGAAAGTTATTTTAATGACCTTTATGGAAAACAATAAAAATGTCCTTCAATCTAGCCACAAGGCACCAGATTTGAACATTTCAGAATAAAATAAAATCCTGTTAAGTCTAATTTTGTGGATTTTTTAAAAATGCCACACACAGCACCTTAAAAATAACATGGTACATATAAATATAGTATCTTTGGATAAATATGACTTCTGGCATCTTAAAACAGGTTTACAGGATATATTAAAGACATTTGGAAAAGATGGAGCAACCCAGCACATTCAAAAGGTGAATATAGTAGATACTATGTAGGTAGCAGATCAAAATAGTTTCACTTAATTCTATAGTGTTGACTGTTGCAAAGTATTGAGCAAGGCCTCTGAATCATTTTAAGGATGGATCTTGTGAGATTCTTTATAGGCTACGCACAAGAGCTCCCTGCTTTTCAGAAGTCTGCAATACGTGCAAAATTAACAAACATGCATCATTTTAGATGCTTAACAGAGTCTCCTCAAATGGTACTCTTTCTCATACTTCTGGAACCTTGAGGTGCTACTGGCCTTCATCTATCAGAGCAGGAAGTATAAATTTAAAAGCACCAATGAACCAGAAATATATCAGATTAAGTTTCAATTGTAAAAATATCTGAACTAGACTAGGTATAGCTACACGTACAAATCTGTTTTACTGATTTCAGTTTTAAATACCAGATTTAGGGGAATGTTTGCAGATAAGTCTTTGGGTTCTTCATTATGCCAAATACCTCATTTTATGTTATTTTTTTTATTTTTTTGAAATGAATGAAATTTTCAACATTTTATTTGATTGGAATATTAACAAAGAACATATTCAATATGATTTCCATCATTTGTTTTTTTTTAAATTTCTTTATTTATTTTTAGTTCACCACACACGGTTCTACATAGTTTTGAGTTCCAGATTTTCTCCCCTCCCTCCCCCCTCCCTCCCCAAGATGGCATGGAATCTCATATAACTGTCATGTATAACTTCGCATTGAATTAATTTATGCACTAGTCAAGTCGTGGAGAAGAATTTTGACCAATGGAATGAATCATGAGAAAGAAGAAACAGAACCAAAAAAATAAAAAAAAAAACCAACCCAAAAAAACAAAAGAGAAGCAAAAAAAAGGCGATCATGTAGTGCGCCTCGATCTGTATTCAAACTTCACAGTTCTTTCTCTGGATGAAGATAGCATTCTGCATTGTGAGTCCCCTGGATTTGTCCTTGCCCCTTAGGTTGCTGAGAAGAGCGCAGTATGTCAGGGTTGGTCCTCACGGAATCCATATATCTGTGGCTGTGCACAACGTTCTCCTGGCTCTGCTCCGCTCACTCAGCATTATGTCGTGTAGGTTTTTCCAGGTTGTTATGAAGTCTGCATCATCCCCATTTCTTATGGCACAATAGTATTCCATCACCTTCATATACCACAGCTTGTTCAGCCATTCCCCAATTGATGGGCATCCCTTTGATTTCCAATTCTTGGCTACCACAAAAAGAGCTGCTATAAATATTTTTGTACATATGGGTCCTTTTCCCGCTTGTGTGATTTCTTTGGGATACAACCCTAGAAGTGGTATTGCTGGGTCAAAGGGTATGAACATTTCTATAGCCCTTTGGGCATAGTTCCAAACTGCTCTCCAAAATGGCTGGATCAGCTCACAACTCCACCAGCAATGCAACAATGTTCCAATTTCCCCACATCCTTTCCAGCATTTATCATTTTCCTGTTTTGTTATTTTAGCCAATCTGACAGGAGAGATGTGGTATCTAAGAGTTGTTTTGATTTGCATTTCTCTAATCAGTAGTGATCCAGAGCATTTTTTCATATGCTTGTAGATAGCTTTAATTTCTTCCTCTGAAAACTTCCTGTTCATATCCTTTGACCATTTCTCAATTGGGGAATGGCTTGTATTCCTATATATTTGGCTTAGCTCCCTGTATATTTTAGAAATGAGGCCTTTATCAGAGATACTAGTTGCAAAGATTTTCTCCCAATTTTCTGCTTCCCTCCTAATTCTTGTTGCATTGGCTTTTTTTGTACAAAAACATTTCAATTTGACATAATCAAAATTATCCATTTTGCATTTTGTAATGCTCTCTATCTCTTGTTGGGTCATGAATTCTTTACTTTTCCACAAATCTGATAAGTAAACTATTCCTTGCTTTCCCAAATTACTTAGAGTATCAACTTTTACTCCTAAATCATGAACCCATTTTGACTTTATTTTGGTATATGGTGTAAGATATTGGTCTATGCCCAGTTTTTGCCCTACCATTTTCCAATTTTCCCAACAGTTTTTGTGAAATAGTGAGTTATTAGCCCAGAAGCTGGCGTCTTTGGGTTTATCAAAGAGTAGATTGCTAAACTTGTTGATTTCACCTACTTGTGTACCTATCCTATTTCACTGATCCACACCCCTGTTTCTTAACCAGTACCAGGCAGTTTTGATGACTGCTGCTGTGTAGTACAGTTTAATATCTGGTGTGGCTAAGCCACCATCTCTAGCATGTCTTTTCATTAATATCCTAGATACTCTGGACCTCTTGTTTTTCCAAATGAATTTTGTTATTATTTTGTCCAGCTCAGTAAAAAAAAATTTTGGTAGTTCGATTGGTATAGCACTGAATAGATAGATTAATTTAGGTAAAATTGTCATTTTTATTATATTAGCTCAGCCTAACCATGAGCAACTGATATTTCTCCATTTATTTAGATCTGATTTTATTCGTGTGAAAAGTGTTTCATAGTTATGTTCATATAGGCCCTGGGTTTGTCTTGGCAAATAGACTCCCAAATATATTTTATGCTATTTTTGAAATCCCCATATGGGTATTTCTTTTTATTTTATTTTTCCAACTGGTTATTTTGGCAACATAAACACCTCTATGTTCTCCTTATGAAATTTTGGAAGAAATTTTCTTATCTACTCTGTGAGATGTAAATAGTACATAGCAATGTTATTAATTCTTAAGCCAATTTATTCTTTAAAAAACCTAAGTCTTATTAATGTTTTTTTTTGTCACTGTCACTTAACAACAGCCTGATTCCCCACTTCTCCCTAAAACAAAAACATATGACCAAGTAAATCAGACTGACACATTGACCATGTCTGACAATGGATACCCCATGCTGCACCTATGGTGCCCCAATCTTCTGCTGAGGTGAGGAAGGTATGTTTCACTGATAGTCTGCAAAAGTAAAAATTAGTCATTTCATTGATCGTGATTCTGACATCTTTTAATGTTGATTTTCTTTAAGTAAATAGTTCTCTTGTTTATGCTTAATTTTCCTTTGCATCAGTTCATATGAATCTTCCCATTTTTCTGAATTCTTCATGTTCCTGTTTCCTTATAGTGCAATGATTCACTATTAAATTCACATGGCACAATTTATCAAGCCATGTATTTCCCAATTGATGGTTACCTGTTTTTTTCTAGTTCTATGCCACCATGAAAGCTCTCCTATGAATATTTTTATGTCTATAAGACATTTTGAACCTTACATTTTGTCTTTGAAATCAATGGGCCATATGTACAGTATGATAGAATCAATGGGAATGAACAGTCTGGTGACTTTTCCAATAATAATTTATTTTTCAGAAAGGAAAAGAGCTATTTTTAAAGGAAGAATGAGCTCAATTCTCAAGACCTGCCATCCATTTCCAAACTTCCATGGTCTCCTAGAACTTCTACAGTGCGATCTGCCCTGGGACAAGATCTCCTCTATTTCCTACCCCACCTTCCCACCTGCACTCCCAGGGATTTTTATAGGTTGGACAAAGCACCGGTACCTCCTGACCAAAGTCCCATGCCTTCTTCTGTTCCTGCCTGATGTGAGCAGGTTTCCTGATGTCTCCCAATGCAAAACATCACAACCAGAAGGTTGGATCTGGAGGGAGGATGTCTTAAAAGACACCTCTTCAAATGCTGATATTCTTCCTATATTCACTTCTCAGTGGTTAGCATACTCTCATCATGTTTTATTAGACTCAGTCCAATAATTCTGAACTTCTCTCTTTGTTTTCATCTACTATCTCTTGGTACTTCTCCTATCTGAGTGGTCACCTTTCAGTCTCCTTTGCAGATTCTTTCTCGGCAACATGATCATTAACTGTGGGTGTCCCCCAGGCTCTGTCCTGGGCTTTCTTCATTTTGACTCTATACTATCTCACTTAGTCATGTCATCAACTTTCAAAAATTCAATGACCACTTCTGTGTAGATGATGCCTAAATCCATACGTACGGTTCTAGTATCTCCTCTGAGCCAATCCTGAATCATTAAGTACTCATTAGGCATCTCGCATTGGCTGTGCCGTAAGTATCTCAAATTCAGGATGTTCAAAACTGAACTTGTTATCTTAGACACTAAACTATCTCCTCTTCTTAACATCTACATTACTCTTAAAGGTAAGGTAATGAAATTTCTAATAAATTTCTGAAATTATGAAATAAGGTAGGCATGCCTAGTTCTTGATGGCAGTGGGAAGTGAAGTTGCAATCAGACTTTAATAGGGCACAGAAGTGAAATGGGGGATACAAAGACAGACAGTGTGGGAATGGGTTATGGGGTGGTGAGGGAAAACAGGCTGCATGGGAAAGAGGATCAGCAAGGTGAGAGCCACGGAAAATCACATAGGTAACCATGGATTAGAGTTAAGAGTGTGGACCCAATTGAGATACAAGAATTCTGGGGAGAGTGGAAGGAGTTTGAAGTCTCATTTTTAGGATTTTTCTGGGAACAGACCAACTCTTATCTGTGTCACCTTGGGGCTAGTTCATAAACATATCCAAATAATCTCAAAATTGTCAGTAAAATCTTAAAATGAGCAAATCCATGGGCTTCTCAAAGTTGTCAGTGCCATTTGGTGTTATGCTGGTCTTACTGTGGATATCTGGAACTTGTCTAAGATTTACATGTCATAGGACCAAAAATTCCTGACAGCACAGCCAAGGTGGTTTCCTGTGATTCAGCACATATCCCAGGATGTGATTTATACTTGATATATGATATAATTTGTAAATTATGTTCCTTTGGTCTTTGAAACAGTTTGTACGTGACTTCTAGGTTCCTCTTTGCATCTTACTTCCTTTTATTGCTACTTTATACTGTCTACTTCTAAGCTACTTACCATATTGACCAGAAGAGGGGAGGCTGGTCAGGGGGACCAAACCAAGATCCACCTTTAACACACTACCACTATCTTCCCAGTCGGTCCTAGACTTGGTGTCTAGGACCTTGGTGTCATCCTCAGTTTCTCACTCTCATGCATCCCTATTTTTCCAGTATTCTTATACTTCCCTCCCCTTCATAGATTCTATGATTCACCTACATTAGCTTACTTGCTACTTCTTAGACATATTATTGTTTTTTAATTGTTTCATTTATGTTCACTCTTTGTGACCCCATTTGGAGTTTTCTTGCATTTCCTTCTGCACCTCATTTTATGGATGAGGAAACTGAGGCAAACAGGGCTAAGCAACTTGCCCAGAGTCACACAGTATGTGAGTATGTAAGTATGTGAGGCTGGATTTGAACTCAGGTTTTCCTGACTTCCTGGCTTGGCGCTCTGTCCACTGTACCACTGGCTGCCCATTACCCATGATAGTGCATCATATATCTCTGTACCGGTCCCTTAGGCCTGGAAGGCTCTTCTTCCTTATCTTGGCCTCTTACTTTCTTTGGCTTTCTTCAAATCATGTGTTCCATCCCATTGCTAGTGCAGCAATCCTGAATATATCCACTCTGAATATATCTCACACATTCTTTTTATTTAAGTGTCTCCATGTCAGCTCCTAGAGGACAGGACTGTTTTTGCCTCTCTTTGTACCCCCAGCACTCAGCACAGTGACTGGCACATAGTCAATGTTTAATAAATGCATCTTGACTAATTATCTTACTTTTTGGAAACCAGGATTGCTTAAGTATGTGGAGGAAAGAGTTGTGCTACTTATGACTAAGTCTCCCCATGTATCTCAAGCTCATATTTGCTTTTGAATAATCTGCATAGGATTACAGTATCATACTCTGCAATCTGCTATGACCCTTCTCTAAACTGTTTCTATTTAGGGACAAAAGCCTGTATCCACTACAGGATCATGCCCAAATTTGAATATGTAGGGGTTGAACCCTTACTTTATCTCTACTCTTAGTTTTGCTTAATTTTTTTCAGAATTATATAATCAAATTTAAAAGGGGGTTTTATTTGGTTTACTTAGGAAATCAACAACATTTTGTATTTTTTTAGTACTACTCCTGGACTATAATAGACACTTAATAAATGTTTGTTCATTGATTGATTGCCAAAGCAAATGAGGAATTCGATGTTGATACCACCACCTTTATTGGTGTTTTAATGTGATCATATGCTTTACTTTCAAAGAGATAGAGAAGTTTGGTTAAAATTTTTCAGTCTTGAGATAAATTATTGAAAATGAAGGATAACTTTACTATACAATGCTAAGATCTTTTTATTTCAAAAGGACCTTAGAGATCTATTGGGCTGGAAATGATCTTTAAGACATCACCTGGATGGATTCACACCTCTCCTTATGCCTGAGATACATATATTTGTCCAAATTCACATAGGTTAAAATTTATTGTATCTTGATCTGGTCCCCCTGACCTGCCTTCCCTCTTCTAGTCAATATGGTAAGTGGTTTAGAAATTTGCAGCAACATCTGATTTTGAACCACCCGTCCCCATATCATGCTGTTTCTCTACAATCAAGTTGACATTCCATGGTATTCTCAGTCACAGTCCTGAGAATGTGTGAAGGTGTCTATTCTATGCACGTTGCTGTGGTTTGATAATAGCACAATGCTAAAACTAGTTATTCTGCAGATGGAAAATCCTTGAATGTTTTTTAATGATGTGATTCCCAAAATGCAAATGCTTTTTTGGAGGACTCTAAAATGAAGTAATCAACCCTGACACAATTCATTTTGGGACACATAACTCATGTCATGGTCAATTATCTCTGCTAGAGTCCACCACAGTGGGGACTATTGTCCATAAAACAACTGCAGGACTGGTATGGCCCACTGTGTCATCACAAAGGGAGTCTAGAATTTCCTCTAAGAAACAATAAAAACCCCAAAACATTTCCTCCAGTCTCAAATGGATGAGTCAATAGATTATATGGATTATAAGTATATAGAAATATACATATGTATATATACATATGTACAGGTAATAGAAACATATATTTGTTATATGGCAGAAAAGCAAAAGATGTTTTATATAAGAACACTGTATTACTTCAGACAATTCCAGGGGAAGGGTTAAATTTATTTTGTTCTTTTTTATGGCAATTTTGCTAAACAAATGAATGGTTTAAAAGAATTTCAGAGGGAATAATTAGCTATTAAAGTTGGCAAACGACTTTCAAGTGCACCTAAGGATCATGAGATAATAGATTTAGACCAAGAAGAAACCATCTAGACCTGGGGTGGGGAACCTGTGAGGCCTCATAGGGTCCTTTAGGTCCTCAAGTACAGCCCTTTGACTGAATCCAAACTTCACAGAACAAATCCCAACAGATAAAACATAGATACTGTATACAATGTTCTCTTTGTTCTGCTCATTTCTCTCTTCGTTATTTTCATGCAAGTCTTTCCATGTTTTTCTGTCATTGAGCTCATCATTTCTTAAAGCACAGTAGTATTCCAACACAATCATATGTCACAACTTGTTCAGTCATTCCCCAATTGATGGGCATCCTTGCAATTTCCAGTTCTTTGCCATTATGAAGAAAGCTGCTATAAATATTTTAGAACATATAGGTTCTTTTTCTTTTTTTTAATCATCTTTGGAAATAGACCTAGTTGTGGTACAAGGGCATAGGTAGTTTAACAATTCTTTGGGCATAATCCCAGGTTGCTCTCCAAAATGGTTGGATCAGTTCACAATTCCACCAATGATGAATTAGGGTCCTAGTTTTTCCACACCTCCTCCAACATTTGTCACTTTCCTTTCCAATTATTTTAGCCAACCTGGGAGATGTAAAATGATATCTCAAGGTTGTTTTAATTTGCATTTCTCTAATCAATAATTATTTAGTGCATTTTTTCATGTGACTATAAATTGTTCTGATTTCTTCAGTAGAAAACTGCCTGTTCATATCCTTTGACCATTTATCAGTTGGGGAATGACTCATAGAATTGCATGAAATAATGAAGAGTGAAAATGAGCAGAACCAAGAGAATGCTATATACAGGAACAGCAATATTGTTTTAAGAACAACTTTGAGCAAATAATTCATTTTGGCTATTATAAATACCCAAATTAACTACAAAGGACATATGAAAGAAGACACTATATCCAGAGAAGGAATTGATACAAAGAACTACGTATAGAATTAATTTACATATGTATACTTATTTGTGTCTAATAGTAGCCATCTCTAGGGTGGGGGTGGGAGGCAGGGAAGAAAAAAAGGAAAGAAAGAAATTTATATGATAACCTTATTATATATTTAAATGGAATAGCAAGTTGTACATAATAGATTTGCAGTTTCATGTGCAATCTTTTTTATTCTATGTTATAGAAAAGATTATC
This sequence comes from Trichosurus vulpecula, assembly GCF_011100635.1. Classification (NCBI taxonomy): domain Eukaryota; kingdom Metazoa; phylum Chordata; class Mammalia; order Diprotodontia; family Phalangeridae; genus Trichosurus; species Trichosurus vulpecula. The sequence goes on from NC_050576.1 coordinate 125,766,713, forward strand.
TTACTTCATAAATTAAAAATAAAATTTTTAAAAAAGAGAAAAGTTTTGTTAGCCTAATTTGAATTCTTATATGTATTTGAAATGAATTGTTTTCTCATAGCTCTCTCCATACTTTTCTACCTCTGCCACAGCTGTCTTCTTACCCTAGGAATGCTCCTTTCCCTATGGTCACCTCTTTCAATTAGTGAGTTGCAGTCTAGAACTTCCATTTGAGCTTTTCTACTTTCCTTTTTACAGGTATCTCCTCCCTGACCCCACCTTTTGAGCTCCCTTTCACATGTTGTCTTCCTTCATTGGAATGTAAGCTTCTTGAGGGTAGGGACTCTTTTTCTTTTTATTTGTATCCCCAACATTTACCATAGTGACTGGTACATGGTAAGTACCAAATAAATGCTTTACCTATCTTTATCTATTAAATATTCAATTTACTGGCTTACTTTTTATTATTTCAGCTTTACCTTTCCAATGATTAAATTAAAGCAGTGAAAATTCTTGATTGGATACATTTATTTTTTAGCTGCCACAGGGACTGGTGTATTGAACAGAACATAGAATTTGGAGTCAGAGGATCCATTTTCAAATCCTGGCTCTGCTAATGATCTTATGATTTCAAAACATTGGCCTCAAAGCTTTAACTTAATTCTCTTTTTTTACCATGGAAAGGCATTTTTTGAATGTCATAGAATCAGAGAATTTCAGAATTAGAATGGACATCAATGGCCATCTTGTCCCATCCAAATCTGAAAGAGAATTCCTTCTACAACATATCCCATGAGCAGTCATCCAACAGTTGCCCTCAATACCTCCCAAGTAGCCTTTTTCATTTTGGATAGCTCTCCTTGGAAGTTTGCAGACTTTATCATCCCAAGCTGCCAGCTGGTAATGTACATGGTCTGAAGGCCCCAATTTGGTGAGGATCTAGATCATGAGAGTCTTTGAAATGCTGTGCTTTCTTAAGAACCCTTTGTCTAAGAAGGGTTGCTAACTTTCTCCATTTGTTGTTGATGGGGTAATTTTTTTGGTCCTATGGGTTGTTCAAATTTGGGCCATTTCAAACTGATAGTTATACAAAACAGTCATTAGATTGGATTAGAAGTGCTTAAATTACCACAAGTTTAGGGAACTCTTGGTCAGAATGCTATAGGCACACCTTGACTATGATGGATAAAGTCAATCAATAAAACAACAAGGGTATATGAAGTACCTACTGTATTCCAGGCATGGGGGATATAAAGATAAAAGAAGAAACAGTCCTTAACCTACAAGAACTTGCAGTCTCACTGGGTGGAATACTCTATATTCACAGATAAGTAAAGAAAGGATCTATGCAAAACTATATTGGAGGCAGGGAAGTCACTAGTAGGAAGGACTGAGGAAGATCTCTTGAAGGTTTAAGTTTGGAAGAGAATCAGGGTTCTAAGCGGTGGAGGCAAGGAAGGAGAACGTTCTTGGGATGAGAGTTGTTTGTGTAATAGCTCAAGATGGAATATCATGTATATGGAAGAGCCAGGTCAGTCTGAGTGGCACATGGAGTGCATGAAGTGCACAACAGAGAGGTATTTGTCTTTGGCCTGGAAAGATAGGCTGACTTCCGATTGTGAAGAACTTTAAAAACCAAACAGAACAGTTTGCATCTTATCCTAAGGGCAATTGAGGGGGAGTTATAGCTCTTTGAGAGTAGGTAGGTGGCACAGTGGATAGTGCATCCGTCCTGAGGTCAGGAAGACTCATCTTCCTGAGTTCAAATCTGGCTTAAAACACTTACTAGCTGTGTGACTCTGGGCAAGTCATTTAACCCTGTTTGCCTCAGTTTCCTCATCTGTTAAGTGAGCTACAGAAGGAAATGGCAAACCACTCCAGTATCTTTGCCAAGAAAACCCCAAATGGGGTCACAGAGAGTCAGACAAAACTGAAAAAAATGGCTGAACAACAAAAATATCTTCTTGAGCAGGGGAGTGACAAGATTAGATCTATACTTTAGGAATATTGATTTGGCAGTTGTAGGGGGATAGATCGGAAAGAGAGGAAATATTGGATGAGGGCAGGCATGAGGTAGTGAGTGCCTGAGCTAGGGTGGTTGCGGTGTGAATGGAGAGAAAGGAGTGGATGTAGGTGAAGCAGAGCAGGTGGTGCTGACAAAGAATGGCAACCAGTAGGACATGGGGGGGAGGGTTAGAGTAAAGAGTTGTGAGCCTGAATGACTGGAAGAATGGCAGTATACTCAACAGGAATAGGAGGGTTATGAGGAGAGGTGGATTTAGTGGAAAAGGTAATAAATTATATTTTTAATATTCTCTGTTTGAGATGCCAATGGGACATCCAGGTGAGGATGTTCCACAGGCTGCTGGAAATGTGGGACTAGAACTCAAGAGAGTGAAGAAATTTGGAAGTCATCTTCATAAATGATGATTAAATCCTTGGGATCATGAATCTGATGAGATCACCCACATTGACAGCATAGAGAGAGAGGAAGAGAAGGCCCAGCACAGAGCTTTGGGTCTACCCAAACACATAGTGGTGAGATATGGATGATGTCTGCAAAGGAAACTGAGAAAGATCAATAGGAAGAGAAGCATGATAGAGCCATGTCAAGCAAATCCAGGGAGGAAAGAATATACAGGAGGGATCAAGGACAATGTCAAACACCGAAGAGAGGTCAAGAAAGGTGAAGACTGAGAAAAGACCAGTTCAATTTAGCAATAAATAGATAATTGGGGACCTTGGAGAGAGCAGTTTCAGGAGATTGCCAAGGGTTGAGAGGTGAGTGGGAAGTGAGAAAGTGGGTACAATGAATTTAGATCATTTTTTTTTCCTGGGAGTTTGGCTATGAAAAGAGAGAGATATTCTTCTCCTCACCTCCACCTCCTGTCCTCCTTCAAGACTCAGTTTAAATCCCCCCTTCTTCAAGACACATTTCCTGGCCCCTTCCTCTGCCCCAGGCTCTGCTAGTGTTTTTCCTCTGAGATTATTTTCCATCTCCTCTATGTACACCTTGTATGTACATTGCTGTCTCCTCCATTAAAATATGAGCACATGGAAAGTAGGGAAAATGTATTGTTTGGTTTTATTTTTGTTTTGTTCTTTGTCTCCCCAGTTCTTAGCACAGCATCTGGCACATGGTACTTTAAAATGCTTATTGACTTATGAGCAAACATACTGTAAGTCTAAAGGATATAAGTTTAATCTGATTTTCCCATAGAAACAATGTAGTCATCTGGAGTTAGCTTCTTGACAGAGAGACTGTTTATCTAAAGTTTTATAAAAATAACAATAAATCAGCTAAAAATATACTAGCATGCTGTTTAGTGTGGAGTATATATAAATTAATGAGACAGGATAAAACTGTTATCTAATCATGTGGGAATTTTGCTTAATATGAACATATTATAGCATATTTTCCAAAGGTCTGATATGGCTTCTTTTTTCACAGTACCTTGAATATTATAAACACTCAATAAATGTTTGCTTGAAATACTTAATTTATTAAATATTTAATTTAAAATATTTAATTGAATAAATAATTATTTCCTTATTTTATTGTAAGTCTTAAAGAACACCTTCATAGGGGTTAAGCAATTCAGAAATTTTCTTTGGAGTGATTTAAAAAGATTTTTTAAAGGAGGCCAAGTAATAGAATGGATTTTGGAATCAGAAGGCTTGGGTTTGAATCCTGACTTTGCAAGGAATTAATGAGTGATTGCAGGAAAGTCACTTAACCTCTCAGAGCTCAGGTTCCCCATCTGTAAAATAAATAGTCCCTTCCAGCACTAAATTAAAATATCCTAGTGCTTGAGTTTTATCCAGTATTCAGAACAATCTGTATCTTTCACCTTCTTGAGATGCATTAGTGTTTTTTTTTTGGCATGAGTACATGAAGCCAGCTCCATCTTTCAGCTTCCCTTCAATTAGGTGAAGATGGATAGCTGCTTACTGCTTACTGTCTCTAAGCAGGGGTGGTCCTCATGCTGCTGGGGTGTAGTAAGTGTTGGGGGGGGCTCTCTACATCGTGAAAGCTCTCTGTCTCACACCCCAATGTTTTTTTTAAATAGGTAAAATCTGATTAACACAAATGTCAAGGGCCATTTTGCATTAGAAAAGGAGAGATGGAGGAGATATTTCACTAAAAGGGCAGCGTGCTTAAAGGACGTGTTAATGTATATATATGGCAGGAAAAGAGGGATATATGGCTTGTTTCCAGGATGATTATGAGTCTATGAAGACATTTTAAAAAATCTTTCATAGCAGCAACTACCAGTGCCACTTCTTTCTTTGCCTTTTCTTTCTTTCTCTCTACATACAGCTTCAGCTACCTACTCCCCAAACAGCAAGGAGTCTCCTAAACACAAAATCAGGATATTTGCTCCCAATCATCTGATGTGCTTTGGAGATAGCTTCGCCTACATATTTTGTCTCTGGTCAAACACCAAGTGAACTTTCTACCTTTCTAAGAGAAGATCTTTTAATCCTGGTCTTCTTTTATCATAGTTGGGAGATTCAAAAGGTAGCATCCACTGAAACTTTAGGGGAGGAGGATTATGATAAATTGCCTAATGGGGGTCCTGTATCCTCTTATCCAAAGTGGAAACACAGACTTTTAGAGAATAGCAAACAGAGACGTCTAATTCTTCTACTTGTTTTCTTAAATGGTTTTCAGGTCAAGAGATGTTTTTATAATCATGGGTCTATGATCAGAGATTTCTGGACAGCCTCCAAATCAAAATATCAGTGAAGGAGAATGGGTTGAGATGGAAAACTGATTTATTCATTCATAGTCAATAAAGTAAGCATGCAGTAGCTGGGTTGTAAATAGCCCTGCGAAATGAGATTTATAAGACATAATATTGGAAGACAGGTTTATCCCAGTTGAAAGTGCATTGCAGCTGAAGGGCCTTTCAGTGGAATTTATAAGATGAGACTCTTACAAGATGAACAGGAAGATCCTGATGGAATCAGGCTCGCGAGATTTGCCAGGCACTAGTTAGACCTGCATCTTCAAGATGCTTAGTCAAAATATTTTCTGAAAATGTTACAGGCGAAGAAGAAAAGCCAGCCACCGCAGGGGCATCGACTGTTTAAAACTTCCCTTTATGCAGGATCATCGGGTTTATAAATCAAAATTATGTGTCCAGTGGGGAAATGAGAAGTAAAACTGTTTCCAAAAGAAAAAAAAAAGCCAAGTGATTCATTTTGGCCTCAATAATTGAAAATACAGAAATTCCAAATGACTGCTTGGCTTTGTGTTTATTTGTAATATGTGCTTATGTTACAGATTGTGTGATCAGGGCTGGGGAAGATGATCCGTTAGCTGCTATAAATCTTTAAAATATTTGGACAAATCAAATGGAGCTCAGCTTCTGAGTCCCTTCCCTGGCCCCACTTCCTCTTTACATGGGACAGAGACTCTCTTTTGATCATGGCCCGGCAGGCTGCTCTGCTCCTTTATTTAGCAAAGAAAACAGACGAGATGGGACTTCGCAGGGGCTACAGAGGCTGGCTTTTAACTTGAGCCCAAATGGCATTTACGTTTGATGTGCTTGTTATGCTGTGCGGTCATTTGCTCTTTGGCTTGGTGAGTCATGGCTGGATGATCCTTGGGCACTAGTCAGCAAGCTGACTGAGAAATCAAACAATCGGTAGATAATTAGATCATCTGCCCTTGAAGGCTCAGGGCCGTGGAAAAACATCACAGGCCAGAATGGGTTTTATAATTTATTTGTGTAGAGTGCAGCATAGCTTACTCTATGCTATGTAACAATATTTTCTACCGGAGCCCATGCAGACCATGTCAGTGACAGCCAACAAGTAGGCCTCCTAAAAAGACCAGTTTCTCAGGCTACTTCTGTCAGGAGACTGAAGGCTCAATTGAAATATGCTTCAAAAGCTTCACGGTCATTCAGTTAACCATTCAACAAGTCTTATAGGACTACTTACACAGTGCCAAACATCTGGATTAAAAACTAAAAAGAAGAAAAAAGATTTAGCTAACCATTTTGCCTATGTGGTTCCTACATAGGAGCATTTGGAAGATTCTAAGTAATTGATTTCTCTTTTTTCCAGCTTGATCTGGATCTTTGGTATTCTAGATGGCACCATGAATAGAGCTCTAGATCTGGAGTTAGAAAGACCTGAGTTAAAATCCAACCTTAGATACATGTGTGACCCTGGGCAAGTCACTTAACCTTTGTATACCTCAGTTCCCTCATCTGTAAAATGGGGATAATAATGACACCTAATTTTCAGAACTGTTGTGAGGATCAAATGAGATAATATTTGTAAAGTACCTTGAAAACTTTGAAGTGCTCTAGGAATATTCATTATTTTTGTCTTTGTTATTATTTTAATTAATAATTAATATTATGTTATTTATTATTATATTATAATTATGTTGTGTTATATTTAATTACTACTAATATTATATATATAGTCATTGTTATTACTCTCTAGATGTAGGCCCTGAGAATCCACAGAAGACAGGGTACAGTCTCTGGTTTTTGAAAGGGAGAAGAGAGTAAAGATTAAAAAAATAGATCACGCCACTGCCCTTAGGGAGTTTATGCAATATTTTGTAGCCTTTCAACCTGAGAGGGAATGGCTAGGAAGCTAAACACAGCATCTCTTGTTAGGAAGTCTCTAGCCTGATGTGTTCAGATTCTTGCAGGGGCAGGAATGAAGAGAATATCTCTGGGGAGAAAGAGCTCATCAAAGTAGAAAATTAAAAAAAGATAAACGAAGGCTATATCTTGTTGCCAAAACTTTTTCGTTGGTATAGTCATCTTTTTGTTTTTTTAAATCAATATTGACAGAAGGGGAAAAAAAGAACTGAGATTTTGAATTTATTTTTGCAATATAAGAAAGGGGAGGATAATATTTGCAAACTGAGATTCTGGGAAATCAGCTCACTTCAAATTGTTGAGAGTACCCAAAACACTCATTACCTCCAGAGGTGCACTGGGGGAGCATTGGCCTTTCTATTGGATTCACTATTAGTGATAGGCTATTACAGATGAAATAAAGATAGTTATAAGAAAATAGTTTTGTTTTAATAATAAATATGATCCTTTGTACATAGTGAGTACTCAGTAAATCATGTTTAATGATGGTTTTTTCATCCTTTCAAACCTCTAATGTTCCCTATAAAGGATCTATGCTAGAAAGGAAAATAAGCAGTGTTGATCCTGACTGAAGATTTGAGGCAGGCAAAGTTTGTATTTTATGCCTTCAGCTACCCCTTCTAATTCCTTTACCCATTTCACCCTCCCCCTTCCCCTCACCCCACATTTCAGCTATCAGCATTCTTTTCCTTTCTTATATCAAATCATTCTCTAAGGAAAGAATCTGGCATTGATCATTTACAACTTAGTCCAAGTTTGAATCAAAGCTTTTGCTCTCCCAGGGATATCTACATCAAAAAAAAGTTTTCCAAGCACCTAGGGACAGTATCAAGAGGCATTTATGGGTAAGTCTATTATTGGCCCAAATAAACTGATAATTGCAGGGTCGATCTAACATCATCAACAACTTCCATGGCTAGGCCATCACTGATTACCATCCAGGTATATCTGCAGAAGTATGGGCAGCAATTATTTCAGAAAAGGCTATTGCTATAAATAGCAATAATAGAATACAATCTTCCTAAGGGCAGGTAATTTCATTTTTGACACTAGATCCCCAAACCTAAAATTATCTTGACCATACTAGATACAATAAACATACCAAGTTGAATTATCACAGAAGCAGCACCTATGTTTGTGGAAGTAAAAGGGCCAGACATAGCTGTAGTAGATGTTTCAGAGGAGAGGAGAGGGCATAATGTATCAGCCTCTCACATAACACCTATTTCACCTCCCTACTGATTTACCTCTGTCTCTCTGACAGTCAACTCAAGAGCCACCTCCAATGAGATCTTTTCTGACCTCTCCCAAGAAGCAAATGCCTACCCATTACCTTGCATTTATTTTATATATACTTTTATATATATTTTACATATAATTACTTGTAATTATTTATCCGCACATTATTGCCTTCAACAGAATGTAAAGTTCCCTGAAGGCTGGGGCTATTTCTTTTCATACCTTTTTATCTCTAGTGCCTGTCCCACTGCTGTGGGCAGATAGGTGGCACAGTGGATAGAGCACCAGGCTTGGAATTAGGAAGATTCATCCTCATGATTTCAAATCTGGTCCCATACACTTACTAGCTGTATGACCCTGGGCAAGTCACTTAATCCTGTTTGCCTCATCTGTAAAATGAGCCAGAACAGGAAACGGCAAACTACTCCAGTATCTTTGCCAAGAAAATCCCAAATGGGGTCGTGAAGAATTGACTGAAATGACTGAACAACAACAAATTATCACAGTACTTGGCACATAGTAGGTCCTCAATAAATGCTTGTTGATTAATTGAATATATGCCAAGCATTGTGGCACAGTGGGGTGGGAGGATATATCCAATCTGGGAATACAAAGAAAAACATGAAACAATGTAGTATGTAGTATTGACTACAATAAATTTATATTCTACACAGGGAAACAGCAAGTATTCAAATAAGTGTATACAAAATAGTTATGTACAAAATCTTTGTAGCATAAACTGTTCAACAGTTAGGTGGTTTGGTGGATAGAGCATTGGGCTTGGGCAAGTCCTGGGCAAGTCACTTTATTTTTGTTTGCCTCAGTTTCCTCAATTGTAAAAGGGGCATAAAAATTGCATCTACCTCCTGGAGTCATTGTGAGGATCAAAGGAGATAATATTTATAAAGCACTTAGCATCGTGCCTGGCACATAGTAGGTGCTTTATACTTGTTTGGTTCCTTTCTTTCCATAAATACAAAGCATATATTAGATGCTTAACATATGACTGTTGACCAATTGAGATGGTGCTGCAATTTGTTGGGGGGGGCAGGTTTTATTCTAAGCCTCAAACAATTATTTTTATGTGGCTTGCCTTTTTTCCCCCTTTAGCAACGACAATAACAATAACAACACAAGAACAAACAGTGTATTTGTACCTTTTTCCCCCCTCCATGTGATTTCCTGAAACATGACTGTGGTTTATGAGTCCTCCAGCTGGGCCTGTCGCCCTACTGTAATATAGATTAGATAGCATTCCTTTTTTTAGAACTGCCTGAGTCTAGTGCAACTTCCCCCTTTAATAGCCTGGGACTATACAAGTCAGAGTTTCAGTCTTTTAATTTATTGGCCAGTAAATTACTATTGGAAAAGCCAGATTCACTGTTGGATATTTTCCACCCTGGGGGCCATAGAAATCAGGTGGGGGTTGGCTGGGGTCCGGCAGCCAGGCATTTGGTATTTGACTCATCCTTCAGGTAGCATTATGTCTGTGCTGGCAAAAAAAGGGAAAGTAGTGAAAGGTCATTTTCTGCCCAAATAAATTAAAGTTGTTTTTTTTAAATAAACATCATTTTTCTGCTACTAGAATTTTGGATCTTTTCATAAAATAAATAATTTGAATAAGAATCAATTTATTCCTAGTAAGAAAAGGGGGGGGGGTGAATCAGGCAAAAGTGGAGAAAAAAAATTAGAATAAAGATCATCTAATATTCTTGGAATAAACGATTTCTTAGATTTTTCTGCCTTCTTTTGTCTCCATTCCACTCTTTCATTAGACTGTGAGCTCCTTGTGCACATACACTGTCTTCTGTTTTTCTTCCTATCTCCAGTGATTCAGAGTGCCTGGCATATAGTAGGTGCTTAATAAAAGCTTCATGATGGACTGACTGAATGAATGAGCTTCTCTTTAGCTGGCAGAAAGAAACAATTAGCAAATTTGTTAACTTGGCTTTTCTTGATACTTCTATTCTAAGGACTAATTGGTAATTGACTTGTTTTGTTAAGGTTGCTTAGCTCATTCCCAGAGGTATCATAGGCAGAAAATAGATAACTGTGGAAATCCAAGCATAGCTGTGAGGTGCAAACCATTTTCACTGGTGAATGGCTGGCCTGTAATCAGAGTAAAATTCTAATCTCAAATAAGATGGTTAACTAGATCATAGCTGAGACTCCCATTTAGGAAGGCTTGGATTCAAATCCTGCATTGTGTAGCTGGGTGATGCTGGGTTTCAGTTCCTTTGAGCTTCCATTTCCTCCCCTGTAAAATGAAGATGAAGGCCCAGTGAATAGAATGCTGGGCCTGGAGTCAGGAAGACCAGAGCTAAAATTCACCCATAGACACTTACTAGCTGTATGACCCTGGGCAAATCACTTAACCCTATTGGCATCACATGTGCTCAATTGTACTGTTGTGTTATTTTTCCAAGCTGATGTTAGCCTCCTCAAGGTCAGAAACTTTCACATCCCCCTGTGGTATTTACTGCAGGACTTTCTCTAAACTTTGTGGATTCATTGCCTAAACACAACATAGTTTTTCACTTTGAATATGAAAAATATTTTCAGACTCTAATCTACTCTCACCAGGAATGTGCTACTGAAATGGGCACCAAGGAAAAATTTGTGGGAGGATACTACTGTCCTTCTTGAAATAAACCGCAAAAGATAGATATGTGTCCCAAACATGCCTAATTTGCTGTAGTTAATAATTACAGAGCTATAATCCACAAATTCATCTAAATCTTATTGGACGTAATTATATCTTATGTAATTTATATATTTCCTTAGGTTAAGCCTAGTAGTTTGATTTAGTGCCGTCCAAAATCAACTTGTGCTCCCAGGGGTGTCCCCTTGTGGTATTCCGGGATCTGATGGAAAAGTCCATGTTTTCTCCATTCATGCCACTGGTGACTCTATAGACTTTGCTGTATCTTCCCCAAGTCTTTGTCTTTCTTTAAAAAGTACTTAACTCTGTCCTCATGAGCAAGTTCCCCTATCCCCTTGGAAAAGGTTCATAGAACTTCAAGGAAAATGAGTTTTGGTCAAGAAGCCAATGATGAAATGATGCAGAAGCCTTCTAATGATGCTAGGCATTTGTTTCTGGTTTTAGTTAGGCTTGGGATGCCAAGGTCTCCTACAGCAGGACGGGAAGTTTTCAATTAGTGGAAAAAGCACCTGGGATTACCCTTGCTGCCTATGATACTACCACTGCACAACAAGAGATTCTCCTTGCAATGCATAGTTAAGAACACATTGTTAGGCTGAGAAAGAAACATGAACACTGCCCAAGCATGGTTAGCTAGAGTGATTGGGAATTGCTCTCCTATGGATAACCCAAATCCCCCAATAATCCCTAAATCTTGTTTATGTCAAAACTTAAAGCTTCCTGTCTTATTGCACATTTTTTCCTTATGCTACAAACAATAGTGAAAAGGCTAAAAAACTGCCAGCAACAATAAAACAGTGAAATGAGGGACCTTGATATGATGCAAACACTTTTCTTCTTAGACTGGATGGTGTTTAATATACAGCCTTGTACACAGAATCATATGATTTAAACTCTATGGCAGGTATTCAACACACATTCATTGAAATGGATTAATAAACAACTGGTGAGCCAGCTTATATAATCAACAGCTGATCTAATCACTCAAGCAGAAAGTAGGATTCAGAACTGGAAGGGACCTTAGAGATCATCTAATCCAAGTACAAGGCTTTGGTATTTTCAGGTGTTTTACAGTCTATGACAAGGCATGTCTCCTTGCTTTTGTTGTAGCAGCTTCTCTTCCACTTAATCTTTTGTCTTTTACTCTCCTTTCCCTTGCCTTTATGAGGGTCAGCTCCTAAATCATGTCCATTGATGCCCACTCAAGAGGGATGCCCTCCAGTAAAGAGGGATCTCTTGATATTTTTTGGTATCATGTCTCCAGGGGATTGCTTATTCCATTTTCAAGTCACTTTCCATGGCACTTAGGTTATGTAAATTCTATAAGTATAAAGTCTCATCTATAATAGCATCTTAATTATTCACCAGAGATAAGATTCTACTGACTGGGCTGCTGGATAACTAGATTCCAGAGCTGTTTTCATGAATTTTGTACTAGAGAGGGCTCTAGAATAGCTATGGGACAAATAAAAATGTGACTAAGTGATGGGAAATGGGAAGGAAACTTCTAGCAGGGCCTGAGTGTTCCCAAATAAAGTTATTCCCCTAAATGTAACCCATATGGTTATAGCTTCGCTGTATTCACTCATTTATCATTCTTCATTCACTCATTTGTTCATTCAACAAATATTGGGCTTCATTTCTTTGGAAGTAGAAGGATTCCCATTTCAGTTTATCACAAAAATGTTCTTTGTGGGAGCAGAACCAAGACGATGCAGTGAAGTGAGCATTTTTGTGCATCTCTCCTAAAACATCCCACTAAATAACTTTAAAAAGTACATCAAACAGAATGATAAGGGGGATAACGAACCAAAAGTGACATTAAATCATTTTACAAGTCCAGGGTAGCTGAGGATAGAGATTCCTGAGGACACTGGGGTGGAGACTAGCCAGGAGCAAGGTGAGACAAAAGCAGCATGGGCTATGGGTATTAGAGGCAGCAGCATAACAGCTGTTGTGGTGCTGGGACAGCAAATGGACTGAATATCTGGTCAGAAAGAGATTATGGGGGCCACATTACCCCTAGGCATAGGATCAGGTGCCATTTGGAAGCTCTGTCTTCCATTAACTAGCTCTAGGCAGCAGTTCTAGGTTAGAAAGGGGGGCAATTATGGTCATGAGAGATCAGGGGCCCTACCTGAGTAAGGACCAGAGTGCAGATCAGAAGGGCAGCGACTAGACCTCTTCTTAGATCACACTACTTTGGAAAACACCAATACCTTACAGGCCCCTACTAAACTGGGAAAGCAGCAAAAGGACACAAAAGACAGAAATCAGGCCAGGTATCCTTCTCTCCCTCCTCCCAGCTCCCAGCCCCTGAGTTGAGCAGACATTAATTCTAACATAAAATCTAAAGTCAAGAAATAGTATGGGAGAATGAGCAAACAACGACAAAAAGAAACTGACCATTAAAAAGCTACTATAGTGATAGGGCAGCTCAAGACACAAACTCAGAAGACAATAACTTGAAAAAATTTACAAGAAAAGCCTCAAAACAATTCAGAACGGATACAAGCCCAACAAGAATTCCTAGAAGAGCTAAAGAAAGAGATAAGAAATAGAAAAAAAATTAAAAATCAGAGAAGTAGAAGAAAAAATGGGAAAAAGTGAGAGCAATGCAAGGAATTATGAAAAGAAAATTAACAGTTTGGTAGAAGAGGCATAAACAATATTGAAGAAAATAATTCCTCAAAAAGCAAAATTGGCCATATGGTCAAAGAGGTACCTCAATGAAGAAAATAACTACTTAAAAATTAGAATTGATCAAGTGAAAGTTAATAATTCCATGAGAAATCAAGAAAAAATGAAACAAAGTCAAAATAATGAAAAAATAAAAGAAAATATGAACTATATCATAGGAAAACAACTCACCTGGTAAACAGGTAGAGGAGAGATAATTGAAGAATTATTAGACTACCTCAGAGCCATGATTAAAAAAGATCCTAGAGATCATATTTCAAGAAATTATAGAGGAAAATTGCCCAGATATCGTAGAACCAGAGGGCAAAGTAGAAACTGAAAGAATCCACTGATCATTTCCTGAAAGAAATCTCCAAATGAAAATTCCCAGGAATATTATAGCCAAATTTCAGAGTTCTCTGGTCAAGGGGAAAATACTGCAAGCAGCCAGGAAGAAACATTTCAAATACCATGGAACCACAGTCAGGATCACACAAGATTTAGCAGCTACCACTGGAAAGAAGCAGAGGACATGGAATATGATATTTGGAAGGCAAATAGCTAGGATTGCACCAAGAATAACTTACGCAGCAAAACTGAATATAATCCTATGGGAAGAAGATAGATATTTAATGAAATAGAAGACTTTCAAGCATTCTTGATGGAAAGACCAGAACTAAATAAAAAAAAATTGACATTTAAACACAACAATCAAGAGAAGCGTGAAAAAGTAAACATGAATGAGAAATCATAAGGAACCTATTAAGGGTAAACTGTTTACATTCTTATATGGGAAGATGATACATGTAACTCCAAAGAACTTTATCATCATTAGAGCAGTTAGACAAAGTCTACTTAGAGGACATGGGTATGCATCCTATTATGCGTATAAGTATATAAGCATATAAATATCCATATAATTAACATATGGGTATATACATGGATATAAGCCCATGTTGAGATGATCTCAAAAGAATAATGGAAGGGTAAGAGAGTGGTATATGCTGGGAGAAGAGAAAAGGTAGAAGAAGAATGGGGAAAATTATCTTACATAAAAGTGGTATTTAAGAAAGAGTTTTTTCAGTGGATGGGAAAATGGGTGGGGGGAGCAGACAATGCCTAAACATCATTTTTATCTGAATTTGTTCAAAGAGGAAAGAATACACACACACACACACACACACACACACACACACACACACACACACGGTTGGGGATAGAAATTCATCTTATCCAACAGGGAAGTAGAAGAAGAGGCTAAGAGAAAGGGAAGGATTGATAAGAAAGAGGGTAGATTAAGGGAGGTGATGGTCAGAAGCAAAACTGATTCTTGAGCAGAGGACAGGATAAAAAAAAAACAAGGATAAGTAGAAGAGAATAGGATATAGAAAAACACACAGTTAGCAATCATAACTGTGAATGTGAATGAGATGGACTCACCCATAAAATGGAAGAAGATAGCAAAATGTTTTAGAAACCAGAATCTAATGATATATTGTTTACAAGAGACACACTTGAAATGGAAAGACACATAAAGAGTTAGAATGAGGGGCTGGGGCAGAATCTGTTATGCTTCAGTTGATGCTAAAAAAAGGCAAGGGTGGCAATCATGATCGCAGACAAAGCAAAACCAAAAATGGACCTAGTTAAAATTGATAGTCAGGGAAATTAATTTTGCTAAAAGGTACCATACCCAATGAATTATATAAGTTCTAAGAATATATGCACCAAGTGGCATAGCATCCAAATTCTTGGAGGATCAGTTATATAAGTTACAAGGGAAAATAAACAATAAAGCTATACTAATGGGGGACCTCAATTTACCATTCTCAGACCTAGATAAATCTAATTATAAAATAAACAAGGAGAAAGTTAAGGAGATAAATGGCATTTTAGAAAAACTAGATATGATAGACCTCTGAAGAACATTGAATTGGAATAGAAAGGATTATACCTTTTTCTCAGCTGTACATGGCACCTCCACAAAAATTGAGCATGTATTAGGGCATAAAAACTTCACAAATGTAGAAAAGCAGAAATATTAAATGTACCCTTTTTAGACCATAATGTAATAAAGATTAGTCAACAAGTGGCCTTGGGAACATAGATCAAAAATTAATTGGAAAATAAATAATCTAATCCTAAAGAATGAATGACTCAAGGAACAAATAATAGAAACAATCAGTAATTTCATTAAAGACAATGACAATACCAAAATTTGTGCGATGCAACCAAAGTAGTACTTGGGGAAATTTTTATCTCTAAATGCTTACATCAATAAAATAAAGAAGAAAGAGCAGATCAATAAACAGAGCATGCAGGTAATAAAAAACAAAAAAACTAAAAAACTAGACAAATTAGAAACAAATCCTGAAAATCTAGTGCCAGATTAACAAAATAGGAAGCAAGCAAGCAAACAAACAAAAAACCCCAAAATAATATAAGATAAGTAGTATCTATCTGAAACCAAGACCAAACATTATCTGCAATGGGGATAAATTAGAAGCCTTTCCAATAAGATCAGGAGTAAAAAAAGGATGTCTATTATTATTATTTGATATTGTATTAGAAACAGCTACAGTAAGACAAGAAAAAGAAATCAAGGAATAAGCACAGGCAAAAAGGAAACAAAAGTGTCACTTATTATAGATGATATGGGATGCTTAGAGAACCCTAGAGAGTCAATTTAAAAACTAGTCAAAACAACAATTTTAGCAAAATTATAAGATGTAAAATAAACAGACACAAATGCATTTCTGCATATTACCAGCAAAACATACTAGGATGGAAAGAGAAATCACATTTAAGATAACTGTAGACAGTATCAAATATTTGAAATCTACTTGGCAACACACACACAAAACCCACTTAAACACCATTGCAAAACACTGTCTGTACAAACAAAAACAGATAAACCCAAAGATCTCAGCTATTGGAGTAAGAACTCACTGTTTGACAAAAACTGCTGAAAAAACTGAAAGGTAGTAGGGTAGAACCTAGCCCTTAGGCCAAAATCACACACCCTGTAATAAAAAAAGCTCAAAATAAGTACATGATTTAGATATAAATGGTGAGATAAGAAGCAAATTAGGGGAGTGTAAAAATTTACCTGTCAGATCTATGGGTAAGGGAAGAGTTTATGACCAGACAAGAAATAAAGGGCATCATGGAAGGTAAAATGGATGGCTTTGATTACATAAAATTCAAAAAGTTTATTCATAAACAAAATCAATGGAGCTAAAATGAGAAGAAAAGCAGGAACTGAGAAAAATTTGTAACAAGTTTCTCTAATAAAGGTTTCATTTCTCAAATACATAATGAACTGAATCACATTTGAAAAATAGGAGTCAATTCATAAATGTTCAAAAGTTATGAAAATGCAGTTTTCAGAAGAAGAAATCAAAGCTATCAATAGTCATGAAAAAGTGCTCCAAATCAACGATAAAGAAATGCAAATTTTAAAAAATCTGATTTATTCTCATCCCCATCAAATTAGCTAAGATGATAGAAAAGGAAAATGACAAATGCACTGTTGGTGAAGCTATGAACTAGTCCAACCATCCTGGAGAACAATCTGGAACTATGTTCAAAGGGCTATAAAGCTGTGCATACCCATAGCAATCCTGCTACTTGGGGGTGTAGGGTTTGTTTAAGGAAGACTAGTACCTCTGGTCTGAGGACTGCCAAACCTTTTTCAGGGCTGCTTTCTACCATTGGTGTTCACCTGATTCACCTGATTCACTCAACTCTCACTTGTGGCTCCAAGAAAGTATAATAACTGTAGGGGACACACCCCAGGAAACCATTTTGGGCTAAACCTGGTTGAGGGTAACTGAGAGGCCTCAAACCCTTTGGTGAGCTGGATGTGAGGTCTATCCCAAGCATATGAAGATTTCTGCCTGGCAGAATGTGTGGATGAGAACAATTTGTTCCAAAGGTCATGAAGGGGGCTAAAGCAGGTGCTGTGGAGCATTTAGAGATTGGTTAGACATCGAAGATGCCAAGGTCATCCACTGCATCTCAAGCCGTCACCAATCATCTTGACTTTTGTCTTGCCACTGGACTTAGATGACTCTGTAAGAGACAGTGAGGCTAACGATTTCACACAACTCTGTCTCACTTAAATCCAGTTTATGTGTGAATCAAAAGACATCACCCATACCACTTAACCATTTTTACCTACCTCAAAGTCCTGTAGCAATAAGGCAAGTGATGAAGCATTGGGTGTGGATACACTGGGAGCTGTAGTCACAACCCTGCACACAGGCAATCTAAGCCATAGGGTCATATTCTCACTGGACTGAAGCAACAGCGGGATTTGGTAATTCCCTAGGTGTGTGAGTATACTTTTGGGAGACTTCATTGCTTACTTCCTGGATGAGGAAGGGGTTAGAAAAGGTGCCTAAAAATTGCCTGCTTCACCCAACCCTGGCCTGCTTGCCGTGGCTGGTAGGGATCCCACCCTGCAGTTGAAACACACAAAAAATGTACAAAAACTTTTGCAAAGATGATTCCAGTCACCATTGGTACATGGGTTGTATGCACACTTATGGACAATGTGAAATTCTATAAATCTGAAAGATGAACAGCTCTTATCGGGAGAAAACTTAGCAATCTTAGCAACTTAGTATCATATCCAAATAGCATCCCTGAGTGAAAGAAAGCTGGTAAGTAAGGGCCAGCTTCCTGAAGTCTGTAGTGGCTGCAGTGATGGGGAGTGGCATGAAGCTGGCATAGGTTTTACAATCAAAACTATTGTAGTCAAAAAGCTTGTATGCGTCTCCAAAAGAGCAATTGATAGATTCATGATAATGTAATTGCCACTTGCAGGAAAACACCACATCCCCACCATCAGTGCATATGCTTCCACCATGACAAACCCTGATGAAGTCAAATAAAATGCTATGATGACTTGGAGACCTTGATCATCAATGTGCCAGAAGAGAAGAAGTTCATAATTTTGGGTAACTTTAATGCCAGAGTAGCACAAACTATCAGAAATGGCAGGGAGTCCTTAGGAGGAATGGAGTCGGAAACAACAGCAATGGTCATTTACCACTGAAGACATATGTACTCATGACCTTATCATCACCAACACTGTCTTCCATTTACCTAAATGCAATAAAACTTTGTGAATGCACCCTTTCAGCAAACATTGGCATTTAATAGACTAGGTCATTGTAAGGAGAAGAGACAGACAGGAAGTGAGAATGATGAGGGTGATGTGTGGTATGGAATGCTGGACCGATAATAGACTTATCCTCTCCAACCTAAATATTTACATGCAACAAAAGTGGAATCACCAAAGCAAGCCAACTACCAAAAGAGTTAATGTCAACAGATTTGAGCTCTTCTCTGAGAGGGAACAATTTGTTGCTCATTTAGAGGGAAAGTTGAGCCAACACATAGTTGGTGACAGTGGAATGGAAAAGAGTGGGCAGCTTTCAGAGATCTAGTGTACAACACTTTATTGGCTCATCTTGGTCAGAAAGCTCACAAACATCTAGACCGGTTTGATGAAAATGATGGGAAAATTCAGAAACTGCTAGATGAAAAATGAGGACTCTATGAGGTTTACCGGTAGGATAGTTCATCCGTTTCTAAGTAGGCAGTGTTTAACTCCATCAAAAGTGCAAGCAAAGCTTAAAGAGATGCAGGATTCTTGGTTCTGTAAGAAGGCAGATGAAATTCAGTTTTACGGGGGGTGGAGCTAAGATGGCGGCTGGTAAGCAGGGACTAGAGTGAGCTCAGTACCCGAGTCCCTCCAAAAACCTATAGAAAATGGCTCTGAACCAATTCTAGAATGGCAGAACCCACGGAACAGCAGAGGGAGGCAGGGCTCCAGCCCAGGACAGCCTGGATGGTCTCTGGGTGGGGTCTATTCCGCATGGAGCTGGGAGCTGGGGGCGGAGTGGAGCAGAGCCCAGCCTGAGGGCGTGGACCATTCAGACCAGAAGCCAGGCGGAGGGGGCCCTAGCGCACTGGGTATGTGAGCTGCAGCAGTTGCCAGACCCCTCGACCCACAAACACCAAAGACTGTGGAGAGGGTTGGTGGGAGGAGCTGCGGGAGTGGAAGGAGTTCACAGTTCGGCTTCCAGCCCCGGGGGCAGCGGAGGTGGGGCAGCTACAGCTGTTGTTACTTCCGGCTCCAGGCCCACCTGGTGGGAGGAATTAAGTGGCGGATCAGAGCAGGAGTGCAACAGCCTGTTGAAGATCTAAGCCCAGTCTGGACTGGGGGTCTTTGGGGAAGGAGGAGTGCGGCTCTGACAGAGCTGGCACCTCCCCCCCAAACGTAGAACATAGAACTCGTTAGTCTACAAGCAGTCATACCCCACTGAAAAACTCAAGGGTCAAGTTAGTTGGTTGGGAATATGGCCAGGAAGCGAAAACGCGCCCAGATTCAGTCTCAGACTTTGGATTCTTTCTTTGGTGACAAAGAAGACCAAAACATACAGCCTAAAGAAGACAACAAAGTCATAGAGCCTACAACCAAAGCCTCCAAGAAAAACATGAACTGGCCCCAGGCCATAGAAGAACTCAAAAAGGATTTGGAAAAGCAAGTTAGAGAAGTAGAGGAAAAATTGGGAAGAGAAATGAGAAGGATGCGAGAAAACCATGAAAAACAAGTCAATGACTTGCTAAAGGAGACCCCAAAAAATACTGAAAAATACACTGAAGAAAACAACACCTTAAAAAACAGACTAACTCAAATGGCAAAAGAGCTCCAAAAAGCCAATGAGGAGAAGAATGCCTTGAAAGGCAGAATTAGCCAAATGGAAAAGGAGGTCCAAAAGACCACTGAAGAAAATACTACTTTAAAAATTAGATTGGAGCAAGTGGAAGCTAGTGACTTTATGAGAAATCAGGATATTATAAAACAGAACCAAAGGAATGAAAAAATGGAAGACAATGTAAAATATCTCCTTGGAAAAACCACTGACCTGGAAAATTGATCCAGGAGAGATAATTTAAAAATTATTGGACTACCTGAAAGCCATGATCAAAAAAAGAGCCTAGATACCATCTTTCAAGAAATTATCAAGGAGAACTGCCCTGATATTCTAGAGCCACAGGGCAAAATAGAAATTGAAAGAATCCATCGATCGCCTCCTCAAATAGATCCCAAAAAGAAATCTCCTAGGAATATTGTTGCCAAATTTCAGAGCTCCCAGATCAAGGAGAAAATACTGCAAGCAGCCAGAAAGAAACAATTTGAGTATTGTGGAAACATAATCAGAATTACCCAAGATCTGGCAGCTTCTACATTAAGAGATCGAAGGGCTTGGAATGCGATATTCCGGAGGTCAATGGAGCTAGGATTAAAACCTAGAATCACCTACCCAGCAAAACTGAGTATCATGTTCCAAGGCAAAATATGGATTTTCAATAAAATAGAGGACTTTCAAGCTTTCTAAGTGAAAAGACCAGAACTGAGTAGAAAATTTGACTTTCAAACACAAGAATCAAGAGAAGCATGAAAAGGTAGTCAAGAAACGGAAATTGCAAGGGACTTACTAAAGTTGAACTGTTTTGTTTACATTCCTACATGGAAAGATGATGTGTATGATTCATGAGACCTCAGTATTAGGGCAGTTGAAGGGAATATGCATATATATATATATATATGTTTATGTATATATATAGGCGAATGTGTATGTATGTATGTATCTATGTGTATATGTATGTATGGGTATGTATGTGTATATATATATGTGTGTGTGTTTTTTTACATATATGTGTTTATATGTATGTATATATATGTATATACATATATATATATGTAAAAGAGAGAGAGCAGACACAGGGTGAGTTGAAGATGAAGGGAAGATATCTAAAAGAAATAAAATGAAATTAAGGGATGAGAGAGCAACATAGTGAGAGAGGGAGATAGGGAGAGATAGAATGGGGTGGATTATCTTGCATAAAGGTGGCAAGAGGAAGCAGTTCTGTGGGAGGAGGGGAGAGGGCAGGTGAGGGGGGAATGAGTGAACCTTGCTCTCATCAGATTTGGCCTGAGAAGGGAATACCATACATACTCAGTTGGGTATCTTACCCCATAGGAAAGAAGAGGGAGGAAGATAAAAAAAAATAAAAGGGGGGGATGATGGAGGGGAGGGCAGATGGGGGTGGAGGTAATCAAAACAAACACTTTGGAAAGGGGACAGGGTTAAGGGAGAAAAAAAAATAAAAAAAATAAAAAAAAAGAAATTCAGTTTTACACTGATAACAGCAATTCAAAGAACTTTTATGATGCCCTGAAGGCTTTTTATGGGCCAAAGACCTGTGGTGTATCTCAACTACGTAGTGTTGAGGGAGCCACATTGATAAAAAACATGATCCTGGGGAGATGGGCTGAACATTTACATAATTTTCTCAACGACCATCATCAATCAGTGCCCAAACCATTGATTACATACGTTGGGTTGTAGTCAATCCCCTTCTAGCCAAACTTCCAACTGAAGAAGAGGTTTTGAATGCCATTAGGCTCTTCTTATGTGGCAAAATAATGCCTTGTGCTGATTTTATTCCAGCTGAGATTTACAAGGCAGGAGGTCCACTGTTCATAAAAGAGCTGACTGAAATTTTCTGGGTTATATGGCAAGAGGAGGTTATCCCCCAGGAGTTAAAGGATGCCTCCATTGTTCATTTCTAAAAAGGTAAAGGAAATAGGTCATCCTGTGACAATCATGGGGGGTGCGGTGGGTGTGGGTAGTCATTGCTGACAGGATTCTTACCTGAGTCCTCTTTAGTAGGGTGATCATTCACCTGGAAGTTGAATTCCAGCGTGGCTTCAGAAAGGGCAGGGGAACAGTTGGTATGGTGTTTGCTGCCCAACAACTCCAGGAGAAATGCCAGAAGCAGAACAGAGGTCTGTATACAATGTTTGTCGATTTGACCAAGGCCTTTGATACTGTCAGTCATGAAGGCTTATGGAAAATTATGGCAAAATTTGACTGCCTGGAGAAGTTCATCAGTATTGTACTTCAGTTTAATCATGGCATGCACGCATGGTTTCTGGATCATGGATGGTGCTCTAGGGCTTTCTCAGTTCATGAATGGAATGAGACAGCGCTGCTCCCATGATTTTTAGCATGATGTTTTCTGCAGTGTTGTCAGATGCCTTCAATGAGGATGAAAATGATATCATGGTCAGCTACCACACTGATAGCAAATTATTTAACTTGAAAAGGATACACGCCAAGACTAAAGTGAAGGAAGAGTTGGTGCACGACTTTTTGTTTGCAAATGATTGTGTACTCAATGCAACTTCTGCGGTTAAGATGCAACAAAGTATGGATTGTTTCTACATTGCTTGTGCTAATTTTGGCTAAACAATTAATATTAAGAAAACACAGGTTCTCCACCAGCCTGTACCACACCATTCCTATGTGGAACCATCAATTACAAAAAATGGAGAAATATTGAATGTTGTGGAGAAGTTCACTTACCTTGGCAGTATACTTTCCAGGGATGTACACATAGAAGATGCGGTTGACACATGCCTGGCCAGAGCTAGCTCACAGTTTGGAAGCCTCCAAGGAAAGTATGGGAGAGATGAGGTATTAGACTGCCTACTAAACTGAAGGTCTACATAGCTATTGTGCTGACTTTATTGTTGTATGCCTGTGAAACCTGGACAGTCTACCAGTGCCATTGCAGGAAACTGAATCGCTTCCATTTGAATTATCTTAGGAAGATTCTGAAGATCACCAGGCAAGATAAAGTACTGGACATTATGGTCCTGTCTCAAGATAAACCACCAAGCTTTCAAACTCTACTGCAGAAAGCACAACTCCAATGGGCTAGCCATGTTGTTTGAATGCCATAGCATGGCGTGCCTACGTCAAAGAAGGTGCTGTGCTCTCTGAGTGAAGCAGAATTGTAGTAGCTCCAAAGAAATGTGAGATACACAAATTTAGAAACATCTTCCCTCCAAATATTCATGCGGACTATTTGTGCCTGACCTGCAGTAGAGCCTTCTGAGCTTATGTTGGTCTGATAAGCCAGTTACACATACTGTGCCTTCACTCCAACATAGCTATGTCATTTTGATCCTCTTCAAAAACAAAGGATTGCAATCAACTGCTACTATGCCTATGCTCCAAGCAGATGAAATAAAAAACAAAAAGCACTCACTTGTACAAAAATATGGTATATGTGGTAGCAAAGAGTTGTAAACTGAGGGGGTGCCCATCAATTGAGGAATGATTGAACAAGTGATGGGATGTGGATATGATGCAATACTATTGTTCTGTAAGAAATGCTGATAAAAATGGCTTCAGAAAAATCTAGGAAGACTTAAATGAACTGATGCAGGGTGAAATGAGCAGAACCAGGAGAACCGTCTACACATTAACAACAACATTGTAAAGATAATCAGCTATAAAAGGCTTGGTGACTCTGATCAATGTGATGATCTACTATAATTCCAAAGGACTCATGATGTAAAATGCTATGTATTTCCAGACAGAGAACTGATGAACTTGGAGAACAGATAGAAGAATATTATTTATTTATTTTCTTGCCGTTTTTGGGGAACATGGCTAATATGGAAATATGTTTTGCATGACTTCAAATATATGATAGGCATCATTTCTTGCTTTTTCAATGGGTGATAGAGGGGCTGGAGAGAGGGAGAGAATTTGGAACTGAAAATAAAATTTTAAAAATAGATAAATAAGCAGTATATACAAATATTCCCTACAATTAAATAAACTTCAACTTCATGCAATGATACCTCTGCTGACAGTGCTCTATCTATAGAACTTTTCCCATTTTTCCAATTTGATGCAATCCAGTGCTGTGGTATCTTAAAGGTTAAAGTACTAAGAATAGGACCTCTTTTCTTGTTTGGCTTTAATGACCATTTCTATGCAGTTATCTCTTCTGTATACTTGGCTTCATCTCTCTCCTGAGCTCTAGACTCAAATCAAATCACCAACTGCCATGGGGCAGGGATAGGAGGAAAAGGTATCAAAACTCAATATACCCCAAGCTGAACTCATTATCATTCCCCATTTAAGTCCACCCCATCTTCCTAACTTTCCTGTTTCTATAGTGAGTATTATCATATTTCTAGTTACAAAGGTTTGCAACTTGGGAACAAGCTTCAGCTCTTGCCTCTCCAATACTTTCCACAAATAATTCAGTAGTCAATCCTACCTTCACGTTATTTCTCACATTCATCCCCTTCCTGTTACCCACAAAGCCATCAATTGTAGCTCATGCTTTATCGTCTCTTGCCCAGACGTTTCAATAATCTCCTAATTGACCTCCTTATCCCAAATCTCTACCCTATTCCAAATCCATCTTCCACATGGTTGGCTAACTCAAGCACAGGTCTTACCATGAAACTCCTCTTCTCAAGAGATATCAGTGGCTTCTTATTACCTCTAATACAAAATACAAAAGATCTAAGATATAAACTCTTATGTTCGGCATTTAAAACCCTTCAGAATCTGTCCTCAACTTATCTTCATAGCAAATGTACCTGAGATTACTCTTATGCATTCTATTTCTAGTCAAGGCAGACAACATCATCTCTCCTACCTTTAGGTCATTGCTCAGGATACCCCTCATTCTGGGAAGCTCCTGCCTTCTTACCTGGGCCTTCTGAGATCCATAGCTCCCTTTAAGTCTCAATTCAAATGTTTCTCCTGCAGGAAACCTTTGCTGATCTTCCCATTCATTAGTGCTGTCCCTTGGCCACGAAATCACCTTGCATGCACTTTGCATAATTTTGTAATTACTTATCCATGTATGTGTTGTCCCCTGTAGAATGTAAACTCCTTGAAGGGAGGCACTGAGGTACTGGTTTTCGCTTTGGCTTTGTCTCCTTCCCTAGCACAGAGCTTCCATTGAGTAGACACTTGAATTGAGGTGAATTTAATTGTATTGAATCATCATATGATCCTTAGGAATTATCTAGGAAAAAGGGATTGTAATAGATTTTCTTCTCGGTAATGGGGGAGGGAATTCCTGAACTTCTTGCAAAAAAAAATCCAAATTATTTTGATTTTGCTAGTGAAGCCCATTGAGATCCATGGACAAGGTTGGAGAAGTGCAGGCAGGATGTTTTTCTTCCCAACAGAACAAAGGATAAACAGCTGGACAGAACCCAGCCATTTTGCATAACATCAGATTTTGACCTATTTATACCTACCTACTTGGAGCAATACTCCAAGAAAAGGGAGTAGCCTATATAGTGGCACTTCTGAGTGGTCCGTATATTTGCTTGGTGCTTTATTCCCCATATCCTACCTTTTGTGTTTTCTTCCTAGGCTAGGAGGTCTTATTCCTGAGCCAATTCCTGGTTGGTGCTCTGAATACTCATTATTTTCCTTCTTGTACCCTCGCTTCAGATGATAAACTCATTTGGTTTATCTGCATTTCAGATCACGAGCTATGATCCCTCCTAGATTAGCTATCTCTCACTAGAGGTCTCTCTGGCCTGCAAAACCGTACAGTGAAAATAAACATTCTGAAAGGTGACCTAGCCCTAGCAGGGAAGAGGGGGCGCAGGGGACAGACATGACTGTGATGTATGATGATATTCCTGAAGAAAGTCAAAACCATTTGGAGAACAGGTTTTGATGAATTGCAGGAAATTGCAGATTTGCAACCGTTCCAGAATTCCCATGGACCGATTGTCATTGGGCGATGATAAGAACTGTAGTGAACATAATGAGGAACTACGGTTATGGCTCAGGCAGAGGCTCCCTGGGAGTCACCCACTATAGCATCTACCTTTAGGACAAGTGTTTTAAGAGGGAATCTTAGTTTGTGCTTTTTGTCGTTACTGTTGTGGTTCTTACAACCTGTGATTTGTTCATCTATTCTGTCTATCCAGGAAAACTACCTACCACTAGAGCAGGGAAGTGACTTATTCCCAGGCCAAGGTAATTCTCTTTTTCCTGGGAAAGAAATCCTTATGGTAACTTCTTCCCCTGACAGAAAGGAACATTGCTTTCTCTCTGTGCCCCCCACCCCACATTGGTTATTATACAAGACAAGGCACGGAGTGAGCTGGACATGTTGGCTCCGTATTGTCCTAATTGAAAAACCAACCAAGGTTGAGATAACATTGCAACCAACCAAAAAGTGGAATGTGATGTTAGGAACTGAGACAAGTAGCCAAACACAGAGTCTGAAACCAGAAATCAGGAACCCAGGGACTCCTAGGGATAAATAAGATTGCAAATGTCCAAGTAGAAGTGTAATAGCCTTGTATGTGAATGTGACTGGTTACTCTTAACCTCAGTGCTATTTGACACAGAAGGATTTGCATGGCATAGTGGGGTTTTTCATCACAGATCTAAATTCAAGGGGGTTAAGTTATTGAGGTTTTAAAAAGATCTCTTTATAAAGCAGTCATATCAGTGACTCACCAAGGACAATTGAGTCAAAGACAACTGCAGAGAAAGACCTCTTAGTAGCACTAAGCCTTCTGTCTTGGAGGCATTACAAGGATTGGGGCACTCCATCTTCCTAGGACTCCATTTTCTCCTCTTTAAATAGACCTATGTTAGAGGCCAATAACACCAGCCATAATAGTGATATGCATTTGTAGGGTGATTTTTTTTACTTCCAAAATGATTTCACTTTCATTATCTTATTTTTATCTTTAAACCAGCTCTATTTGGGGTAGGTAGAGCTATTACTGCCTATATTTTATAGACTCATAGACATTGAGGCTCAGAAGAAGTGACATAAGATTAACTAAAGCTATCATCCCATGATCCTACATAGCTAGTTTGTGACAGAGCTTGGACTAAAAACTCTGTATCTCAAAAAGGAAGTATTGTGGTGTAACTCTAGTAAGGATAGAACGTTGGACTTATATTCCAGAAGATCTGGGTTGAAATCTCACCTTGGACAAGTCAATTAAGTTATTTCTCTAAGCCTCAGCTTCCTCATCTTAAAATGAGCTTGTCTTTTTTTTTGGAGGGGGGGGAGGCAGGGCAATTGGGGTTCAGTGACTTGCCCAAGGTCACACAGCTAGTAAGTGTGTCAAGTGTCTAAGGCCAGATTTGAACTCAGGTCCTTCTGACTCCATGGCTGGTGCTCTACTCACTGCACCACCTAGCTGCCCCCTGAATTTGTTTTTCTTGATGATTTCTGAAATCCCTCCTAGCTTGAAGTTTCTGTTCTCTAGCCTGGGCATCTTTCTATCTTACAGAATGTCATTATCTGTAACTCTACAATTTACATGACTATGTAAAAGATCTTAATTTGGGGGAGATGGAGAGAGCAGGAAGTTGCTCAAATTCCTTGTGAAATTCTTCCTAACATCCTAATGGTATTGCAAAGTCATTTTTTTTCTATTTCAGATTTAAGGCACAATTCAAGGTCTGTTGTGTGGTAAAGAACTGAAAAGGACCCCAGACCAACTCCCTTATTTTACAGACAAGGAAACTAATGCCCAGAGAGGCTGTGACTTGTCAGAGATCAGAAAAGTAACAAGCATCAAAGTCAGGATTTGAACCTAAGATATCTGACTCAATATCCAATATTCTTTCCACTTTACCACACAACAGACCTTGAATTGTGCCTTAAATCTGATCTTCCATATGAGGCTTTCCCTGACTATTCTGGCCCATAGTAATCCTCTCTTTTTCTGATCCTCTGAAGATTATCTCCAATTTATCCTGTCTATAGCTTGCTTGTACATACTGGTTTTCATGTTGTCTCCCCTATTAGACTGTGAGTTCTTTGAGAGCAGGGACTTTCTTTTGCCTTTCTTTGTATCCCCAGTGGTGTGCCTGGCACATAATAGGCACTTCATACATGTTTATGGACGGACTTTATCAAAGCAACTCAATCCTGGATACTTCATTTTATTCCATTGTGCACTGCTTCAAGAATGTTCATTGTGTCTCCTTGGCTAGACTGGAAGCTTATTTAGAACACAGACCTTGTTTTGGGCTGCCTTGGGCCTAGCATGGTGGTAGGCACATAGCAGATGCTAAGAGGTGCTGATTTCAATTCCTCCTCTTATCTGGACATCCCAAAGAAGGGATTTTGGAGGAACAAACCCAGACATTCCAAAAAGATGATTAAATGATCAAAGCCATGAGAAGTTTTAACAAAAACCTATAGCGTTTTAATATGGCCAACTATTTAGGAAGTGGTGACAATGTGCAATGTTCAGAAAGGGGAAGCCTTTAAGGTGCTGTGGTAATAATGCAGTTACTTAAAGAACATTTAAGCTACAAATAGTTCTGTGGTTTTTTATTTGGTTCCACTCTGTAGTTTCTCTGAGAACTTTCTCAAAGCCTGGCGAATCACTCTGAAATTCCAGGCTGAGCCCAAGCTCAAAAAGCCCCAGAGCTCCCATGTCCCCATTTGTGTGCTCAGCAAGGGAGATCTCAAAGCCAGAAGGTGACAAGGAGACATGAAGGAATATTGATAGAAGGCTGGGGGAAAAAAGGCTGTCTCTGAAACTGGAGGAAGGATCCAACTCTTGGCATAGAAAGACAATTAAAAATGGGGAAGTTGCCACAATCAAGTTCTGAGCTCACTTGCCATAACACGTGCTACGAGTCAAAACCCTGTGGTGGGGTGGGTTGGCCTTCATGGAGAGAAGTTGTTTGTGGGGAAGCTTTGGGAGTGTTTGCCTCAAAATTGAAATTATCACTCTAGAGTTGAGATTGTTGACTGACTCACCATTAAAAGAACCAGCTGGACAGGATTAAAAAGAAAAGACATAATTAGGAATGGTTTTTAGCCCAGTAAGCATTCAGGGTTTTCTTTTGGGGGGGGAAGGGCAGGGAGGGGACTTGGTGTTCTAAGGTCAGAAGCCCTTGGCACGATTTTTATCTCTCTGAAATGCTATGGACATAATGATCTCTTGGGCTTTTAAAGGGGCCTCAGACCAGCTTTGCATGGCCAGAGCAAGAAAAATGCACATAGCCTCCATGGAGGCATATCCTCCAACGAGGATTTTGTGTGTTCAGGAACTGACTCAGGAAGGAGGGATGGCTTGTTGATCAAGTCTTGTCTTAACACTCTCATTTATTCCCACGGCTTCAACTAATATTTATGTATCCTAAATATTCATGTTTAACACTACCCTCTCCTCTGAGCTGCGGACCCCCTTTCTCTCCGAATCTTCAACTGCTTACAAGCTAACTGCCTTATGTTCAATTAACATCTCACGACCAAAGCTGAGCTCCTTCTGATTGGTTTCTTTACCCTTTTGCTTCTGTCTGACACCATTGCTGGGACTAAAAGTGTTTCATAGAGGAATCAAATGGACCAGTTGATACTGGAAGCAATAGGCCCTTTTATCTGACATGTTTAAAAGGATGTTGCTTAACTGGAGATGCTCAAGGGTGTTGGGGGAGGGGCATTGGTGGTGAGAAGGACAGAAAAGGAAGGACACTAGGGTCTCTTCTATTGTCCTGGGATTGACATTCCAAAGCTAGGCTGGGCAGCCTTGCACCAAGGCCAGCACTAATATCTCCAAAGCAGAGCTGGGAATCACAAGGGAGAGACACAGTGAAGAATTTCATCAGGGAACCTCTGGTTTGATGATCTTCAGGCTATCTCAGGAAAAGGTGATCCAGGTGATCCAGGACTCCACTGTAGCTCGTTTATGGCAATTCAGGTGCATTATAAGGAGCAGAGGTTTCCAATTCAGTTGGGCATGATTGGCTTTCCAAGCTTTAGACCAAAGGGAGGAGACACCAGTCAATCAATCACTCAATTAATGAGCATTTATTTAGCACCTGCCCACTGTGCTGGGCCAAATACTGAGGAATATGTTAACAACCAAAAAATGAAGTAATCTCTGTCTTCAAGGGACTTACATTCTAACAGGGAAACAACATATGCACCTAAAAGCTGTATGCAATAGAAACACTAAGGGATTATTGGGAGGTAGCAAGAAATAGGGATTAGGAGGACAGCCTTGGAGTCAGGAGAACCTGGGTTCAGATTGCTGACATTTACTAACTAAATCATCACAGATAAGTCAGTTATTTTCTCAGAGTCTCAGCTTCCCCATCTTTAAAACGGGGGTAACATTTACTGTAGAGTGTACCTCACAGAATTATTATGAGATTCAAATAAGACTTCGCAAACTTTAAAATGTTACACACATGTCAATTATTAACATCAGTCAACATTAGCTTGCTATGCATGAAGCACTATGCTAAGTACAGGAGATACAAAGAGAAAGAGCAAGATGATCCCTTTCTTTCAAGGAGCTCATATTCTAACTGGGAGAGACCACACACAAGAAAATTCACCAGCAAGGTGGAAAGGGGACAGAGCTAGAGTTGGTGGATACCAAGCAGGAAGAGACATAACGGAATACAATGGTTACTGTTCATGCTGTCTCCCATGTTCAAAACTGCTGTGGATATCTATATCTATATATCTATATGTGTGTGTGTGCACGTATATATGTATATATATATATCCATGCATGTATCTATATGTATATACATATATGCATACGTACACAAACATATACACATACACACATGTATACATATATACATGCATATACACATGTATATGTAGGTATGCATAGATGTATGTATAGTTAGAGATTGATAAACTTCTAGAGAGGGAGAGAGAGGGAGAGAGAGAGAGAGAGAGAGAGAGAGAGAGAGAGAGAGAGAGAGAGGAGAGGAGAAAGAGACAGAGATTTAGAGATCTATAGGTCCCCATTTCTTCTTTTTCCTTTTTTCTTACTCTTCCCTCTTCCTCCTGTAGCCACCAAGTCCTGCAGATTTTTACCTCTGATACATAGGATTACAAGACTATCAAATTTAGAGTTGAATAGAACCAGAGAGATTAGCCAGTCAGATATACCCAATTTCTAGATGAGGGGACTGAGGCCAAGAGAAGAATGGCATTGGAGCTCACTGCTCCCCCAGCTACAAGTTGGGGAACTGGGGTATTGGAATGGAGCACCCATTAATCATTGGGAGAGGGTCTTTTGTATGTCTCCACTATTATATTTTTACCATGATCACCACAGTATTGGCTTTCTTTACCACACACCTGAACTATTAGCTTCTTAATAGATCTTTCTGTCCTCCAACCCCATCTTTCATGCATTTTCCCTGGCTCTTGGGAGTCAGACCTAGAATTCTCTCTCCTTATCTCCTAGTTTCTTTAGCTTTCTTCAATTCTCAGCTAAAATCTCCCCTTCCTCAAGAAGTTAATCCCTTCTCTGTGCTGACTATTCCCCACGTGTCTCGAATACATCTCCTTTCTCCATAGCTGTTCACATGTTGTCTCCCTCATTAGATGATGAACTCTTGAAAGCAGACACTGTTTTTTGTTGTTGCCTTTCAGTGTATCTCCAGAGCTCTCCCCAACTTGACTGTAAGGAGTGGGCTTCACTGCAGTTCTTCCCTGGGCCTTAGCCCACTAATCTAGATATTGGGGATGTTTGACTGGATGACCTCTCCACTTTTTTCCAAATATAAATTTCATGGACCTGTGATCCTTGTATCAGAGATAAAACGTGTAGGACTTGGTAACTATGTGAGTAAGAGGAAAGAGTCAAAAATATCCCCAAGGTTCTGAACATGGGAGATTGGGTGAACAGTGCATTCCAGAAAAAGAAAAAGAAAACAGCTAGTTTTCCTAGCCTAATATTTCTCTGTCCAGCAGGCTGTCTGTTCCCTAGCCATATCCTCTCCTCCTCCCTGGTACTTGGCTACTCCTACCCTGCCCCCTTTGCCTTAAGGGCAGGGAGCAATGTCTTAAGCTTCTTTTAAGTCTGGTACTTAGAATACCCCTATGCATCTAGTAGCCATTAAATAAAAACACAATGAACACAGTCATGGCAGTTTTAGTATCAGATTCAAAGTTCCAGAATAATCACGCTCTCACGAATTGACCTCTCAAGTGTCAGGGCATGGATGGTCGAGCTGTGTGCCCAGGAGTGCTTGGTACAGAAAACAAAACAAAACAAACAAAAAACCCTCCACTGATTTGAGAGTCAGGGATTCTGAGTTCAAATTCTACCTCTAATGTTCAGTATTTGAGTGATTCTGGCCCATTGACTAAATTTCCCTGACCCTCCATTTAATAATAATAGCTAACATTAATATAGAACTTACTACATGCCAGGCACTGTGCTAAATACTTTACAATTGTTGTCTCAATTGATCCTCACAGCAACCCTGGGAGGCAAGAGCCGTTATTATCTCCACTTTACAGATGAGGAAATTGAGGCAGACAGACATTAGGTGGCTTGTCCAGGGTGACATAGCTAATAAGTGTCTGAAGATAAATTTGAACTCAGGGGTTTCTTACTCAAAGCCCTGGCCTCTATCCATTAAGCCACCTAGCTACCCTGTGAAGTAAGTGATACAGTTATTATTCATATATGTGTTAACAGCTGAGCAAGCTTAAGATCATACAGCTGGTACTTACTAGTTTGTAAGAATCTGAAATGGCATTTGAATCTAGGTCTTCCTGACTCTAAACCTAGCACACTGCCACTATACAAATGAGAGTGTGTAGCATAGGGGCTAGCATATAGTAGGTGCTTAATAAATGCTTATTTCCTTCCTTCCTTCCTTCTTTCCTTCCTTCCTTCCTTCTTTCCTTCCTTCCTTCCTTCCTTCCTTCCTTCCTTCCTTCCTTCCTTCCTTCCTTCCTTCCTTCCTTCTTTCCTTCCTTCCTTCCTTCCTTCCTTCTTTCCTTCCTTCCTTCCTCCCTCCTTCTTTCCTTCCTTCCTTCCTTCTTTCCTTCCTTCCTTCCTCCCTCCCTCCTTTCTTCTTCCTTCCTTCCTTCTTTCCTTCCTTCCTTCCTCCCTCCCTCCTTTCTTCTTCCTTCCTTCCTTCTTCCTTCCTCCCTCCCTCCCTCCTTTCTTCTTCCTTTCTTTCTCTTTCCTTCCTTCTTTCTCTCTCTCTCTTTCTTTCTTTCTTTCTCTTTCTTTCTTTCCAATATTAGTCCCTTTTGTGTTCAATTTCTGGTGTTCTCATGTTTTTCCCCTGCTTTGGTGTGAAAATTTAATTCAGTTCTCTGGGTATTATGGGTAGCTATCCTATTTATCAATGAAAACTGCCTTCTAAGTATTCACGTAGCGCCTTAGTCTGAAAAAGCCTGAAGTCTTTAAATAGATTTTATCTAAATAACTCAAAACTGGCATAGGGGCTGCCAATTGCTATCACATAACAGACGATTGGAGACATCAAAGGTGGAAACCACATCTTTTATTCACAGTCCTACCTTCAATTTGCAACTTTAATGAAACTTTCAGAATTGTAACCCCTTTGTGATAATTTTTATGGCATGGCTGCTGTATGGATTTAGAAATATTGTACTTTGGGGCCTCATTCAAATGGTACTGATAATTTTTCCATGTTCAGTCTTTATGTAATTTTCATATACAGAGAAGGGCAGGGAAGGGGAGGGATCTCAATGACAGAGCCCATGTTACTATATCAGCATTGTATATTAGCTAATCATTGGGATGCTGTTGGGGTTGGAGGAGATGTCCCAGTGGAATCTTGAAGGCTATGTGGATCACTGACATGGTCCTAGCAGTCAGTGGCAGGGACCCAGAGATTTAATTCCAGACCTGACACTAATTTTTTGGATGTCTCAGACTCGTTCATTAATCTCTCAGTATCACCATTCCTTACTTGGAAGGAGTTAGATTAATGGGATGTTTTATGCATGAACACTTTTATGAACCTAATGTATTTTGTAATAGCACAGTTTTGGGGAAATAGCCATAAGGGGGGAACTGAAAGACACTTTATGTTCCTCACTCCATCTGGACATAATAGTCCATTCCTTTTCCTTGTACCCTCCATAATCAGGAATGGGATCTGAAACCCTGTGAGATTCCAACGGAAAACAAAAAACACAAGTTGCTGGGTTTCATGAGAAGTGCTGTGTTCTTGAAGACTCAGCATTTCAGAAAGTAATAACAACCATCAACAAATACACCTTAAAAGAGAACATGACCACATAGAAAGAATTCCATCCAACCCCAGGAATAATAAAAATGAAAATATCTTTCTTTCCCAGGAGGAACGTTTTCATTAGTCATGGTGAATGTGAAGCTGGACCTAGTTTCATTAGGAGTTTGACTAAAATTTGCTGTTGAGCAAAATACTGGGTTATGAAATTTTACAAATATTTTTACTGCATCAGCATGACTTATATGAGGCTAGGGAGGACAGTTCAATAATCACAAAGGTGTCATTCTGGATGAACTGCATTGCGTGGTCTCTGAGAAATGTCCTTGTCCAGCCCACCTCTATAAATTCACTAGCCCCCCAGGAAGAGACGAGGACACTGAAGAAAGCTCAGGTCACATATACGCTGACCCTACAGGAGACAGACTTAAAATGAGGCTCAGCCTTTGAATCAGTTCAGTCTTAACTGGGAAAAAATGTAGTCCCAATAATAACATTCTGGTTTATTTTTATTTTTTTTATTTCTTTACCATTTCCATAGTCATGTGCCTATGGATATGTCTTTTAGAGATGTAAAATATCTATTATTGGGTCATTCTTTTCCACCACCCTAACCCCACACAATTTTTCTCCATCATTCCTCAGTCATCTTTTCAACCTCGAAGATCCCTCAGCCCCCTTCTCTGGGTGAGTTCCTCCTTGGAACCTCCATTTGAGGAAGCACCCAAGCTAGCCATGCTCTTTCTTCCTTCTGGCTCAGCTCCAGCCTTTCCAGACTTGTCTCCCCTCTCCCTCCCACTTTTCAATGCTCCTTTAAGTGTTTTCTTCCCCCATTAGAATGTAAACTCCTCAGGGGCAGCGGCTGTTTTCGCTTGTATTTGTATTTCCAGTTCTTAGCACAGTGTTGGCACATGTGTTCAGCACTGTCTGACTCTTTGCGACCCCATTTGGGGGTTTTCTTGGCAAAGATACTGGAGTGGTTTGCCATTTCCTTCTCTAGCTCATTTTACAGATGAGGAAACTGAGGCAAACAGGGTTAAGTGACTTGCCCAGGGACACATAGCTAGTAACTTATGGCCCAGTGCTATGTCCACTGTGCCACCTAGCTGCCTGGCACATAATAAGTGCTGAAAAAATATTTTATCTAGCTACAGTAAATACTTCATCTATAAATGTTGTGTTTGCCTTGGAAAATACATTTTATTGACATCACAAGGGAACAGTTCTAGAGAGGTCTGGTCACTTGTCCAGATCATGCCTGCATGCAGGATTGCTGTATCTGAAGAAGGATTAGAACCAAGACTTCTGATTTCAATTCAAACACTCCTCCTGATATCTTGCTGTCTATCAGAAAGTCGGGCTGCATCTTCTTATAAAATTTAACCTGACCATTTTTATTGAATTAGCAGTCATCTGAGGCAAGGAAATCCACCTGTGGATAGTCACAGGCTAAGAAAACTCAGGAAAGCCTTCCATAGGTCACTCAATAGGAATCTTCTTAAAACAGGCCAATTTCCCAGGTGTCCATACTGTGACTCCTCATAACTCTCTCTGTATTTGACAGTAACACGGGGGCCATGGTGATAGCCCTGGGCATCACCGCATGGGGCTGTGTGGTTTGGGGAATGCAGAGGAAGGGTGAGACTGTGCAGGAATGCATTTGAGGGGGCCCTCCCACCCCGCCTATCCACAAACCATTTACCATCAAGATAGTTTGGGGTGGAAATTATCCCACAATTCACTCACTCCCAAAGCTATTTAATTAGACCATAGAGTAGAATTCCTCCAGCTTCATGACTTAGGGCACCGTGGGTTGCATGCAATACAGTTCCACATGAGGAGAGAGCCAAAGCTGTAACTCGCAAATTGAAAATGTTTTGAGGTGACCCTGCTGAAGCCTTGGTTAGTAATGATTTTATATTCTAGTGTTTCACAGCATGAATGCAGCCAGGCTATGTTTAAAGTGAAGCACTTCACGCTTGGACAAATTAATCTCCCTTCGCTTCTTCCCAGAGATCATGTGAGATTGAGGCATGTGGGTTCTGAGCTTACCTTAATTGTTGTCTTTCTCTGAATCCCTCAGTAAGTCTGGTGGTGGATGGAACCCTGCTTATATGGTGCCAAGAGGATTGGTTAATTCAATGAGGTGGGAAAACATCAAGCTAGTTAACTGACACCATTTCTAGAAAATGGACAGTATATACTGATTTTTTTCACTCTTCACCTAGTTTTTCTGCTAGAATGTAGACACAGAGTCCCTTACTCTGATTTCTATTTATGAGGGTGTCTATTTATAAACCCTACCCCAGATTTGCAGTAAAATATTAGGACTGAGTTCTGCGTTTCTGTCAGCCTCCTTCTTGAAAATTTACTGTCAGCATTCTTGATCGTTTTTTCAGGAACATCTATTTCAGGGTGTGTTTCTAGTGTGTGTATGTGTGTGTGTGTGTGTGTGTGTGTGTGTAGGCAGTTTACTTTACATTTCTGAAATGAGAATTAGCTACTTGAGCCATAAATTAGGGTTTCCTGCTTTTCTTAATTTTAGACC
Source organism: Trichosurus vulpecula (assembly GCF_011100635.1). NCBI lineage: Eukaryota > Metazoa > Chordata > Mammalia > Diprotodontia > Phalangeridae > Trichosurus > Trichosurus vulpecula. The sequence goes on from NC_050576.1 coordinate 125,803,352, forward strand.
TAATGCTGACAGCCACTTGATGACCGAGTTCCCCCAACACCCACACACAATGGCTGAATAAAGTAGGGAACAGGTGGGGCCAGTCCCTTCAGACTCGGGAGAAATTTGCTTTGGTGTTCTGAAATAACATTTCTCGAAGTGGATTCAAGCCAAAGGCTGGGGCTAAGAAAGGTGATATTGACACAGTCCCCTGATATTATTGTCTTCCTTACCCTGGAATTTACTGAAAATATAACGTCATAAACAATAACAGAGTGCTTGTTGAGGCCCCAGGGAATCGGTTTGCAAAGAGTTGTACCACTTGTAAATGTTATGTGGAATCAAGGAGTGATGTATTTGGGGTTCTGATATGCTCTGATTCCCTCCCCAAACACAGAGATACTAAATTGTCTCCTATTTCCTGTACTTTTAAATTAGCCTCAATGAAAATGTTAAAAAAATTGGTTATTTGATTTAGGCACTTTCTTTACATCAGAAAGTCAACCTTTAAAGTAAAATTGCAAATATTTTCATAGGCATACAAAGATATCTTAAATATATTTGTATATGTGTACATAAAACTAAAAATTGTACATATATTGACACAAATGCACATGCATATTGTATATATATGAATATATTAAATTCTAGTTCTAAAAGAGATTTCCCAATATAAGGGTAAAAAATATATTTATATATAGGAGAGGAGACAGAAACAGAAACAGAGATATAGAGACAGAGAAGTAGGAACACAGACAGAAGGAGGAAGAGAAGTAAGAGGTGGAGGAAGAGAAGGAAAAGGAAGAGGAGGAGGTGAAAGAGGAAGAACAGTGGGTAAGATGGGGGAGGAGGCAGCATGGTGTAGCAGGTAGAGAGTTGGCCCCAGAAGCCAGGGGAACCAGGGTTTAAATCTTTGCTCTAATGAATACTGGCTGTGTGACCCTGGGTAAATCATTTAATCTCTCACTGCTCTAGGCAACTCCCCAAGACTACAAGTTGCAGAAGTGTTGGCTGCATTGGTAGAAGTTTCTCACCAGAAATTCTTCAAAATAGTGAAGTCACAGGTCAGGTCCCTGCTCCTAGGTATGGCTATATGGATAAATATAAGATGTCTGGGGTGTGGTGTTTTGACCCTGTAACTTATGTGTGTCCACATGTCTACAAGAACATATACCCACATGTGTATATGTGTGTAGATAGATAGATAGACAGAGTCTCCTTTTCCTATCCTTCTCTAAGGGATACTTTGATTTTTTGAAGGAGGGGAAGCAGGAAGTGGAGGGCAGAGACTTGGCCACTGTTCTCAGAGAGAGAGAGAATCCAAGACTAGAATTATATCTATTTGCTCTCTTAAATATTGTTAAACTAGGGAAACTATTTTAGGTTGTATGTTCCAACTTTGTTTCTGATTGCTATCCCTTAATAGAGAAGGAAGGTCCCAAGCTATATATCCAAGGTTTGACTCCTTTCCCACCAAATGACATTTCCACAATGACCTCATGTAATGAATAGTGAATAAACCCATTTACCTAAGTCAATAGAAAATATAAATAGGAGAAAGTACACATATGTAAATATATCCCAGATGATACACAAAAGTAAATAAATTCTCCCATTGGGAGAGAGAGAACTCAACTCAACCAAGACGGAGTCTCAGATCTCACCCAAGGTGAAATTTCCCAAAGTCTCTAGCATAATAGTAGGCTGAGGATAGGGATATATGGTGGATGCCAGTGCTAGTTCTACATGTTAACTTCCTCCTACATCCTTTCTCTCCCTTCAGGGATATAAAGATGGTCTGGAACCACGTGTCTTCTCTCTCAAAGCTGGAAGCATAAAACCAGGATATTTCTCTCTCTCTCTCTCTCTCTCTCTCTCTCTCTCTCTCTCTCTCTCTCTCTCTCTCTCTCACCATCTCACTAACTCTACCCCTAATGCAGACATGGACCATTGAGAGATCAATCTCTATCAATGAGGAGAGTGAGTCATGAGTTACGTTAATATGTACGTATGTAGGGGGGCGGAGCCAAGATGGCGGCTGGTAAGCACGGACTAGAGTGAGCTCCGTACCCGAGTCCCTCCAAAAACCTATAAAAATGGCTCTGAACCAATTCTAGAACGGCAGAACCCACAGAACAGCAGAGGGAAGCAGGGCTCCAGCCCAGGACAGCCCGGATAGTCTCTGGGTGAGCTCTATTCCACACGGAGCTGGGAGCTGGGAGCTGGGAGCTGGGAACGGAGTGGAGCAGAGCCCAGCCTGAGCGGCGTGGACGATCCAGTCCAGAAGCCGGGCGGAGGGGGCCCTAGTGCCCTGAATACGTGAGCAGTTACCAGACCCCTCGACCCACAAACACCAAAGACTGCGGAGAAGGTTAGTGGGAAAAGCTGCGGGAGTGGAAGGAGTTCGCGGTTCGGCTTCCAGCCCCGGGGGCAGCGGAGGTGGGGCAGCTACAGCTGTTGTTACTTCCGGCTCCAGGCCCACCTGGTGGGGGGAATTAAGTGGCGGATCACAGCAGGGGTGCACAGCCTGCCGAAGATCTGAGCCCAGTCTGGACTGGGGGTCCTTGGGGAAGGAGGAGTGCGGCTCTGACAGAGCTGGCACCTCCCCCCCAAACGTAGAACATAGAACTCTGTAATCTACAAGCAGTCATACCCCACTGAAAAACTCAAGGGTCAAGTTAGTTGGTTGGGAATATGGCCAGGACGCGAAAACGCGCCCAGATTCAGTCTCAGACTTTGGATTCTTTCTTTGGTGACAAAGAAGACCAAAACATACAGCCTAAAGAAGACAGCAAAGTCATAGAGCCTACAACCAAAGCCTCCAAGAAAAACATGAACTGGCCCCAGACCATAGAAGAACTCAAAAAGGATTTGGAAAAGCAAGTTAGAGAAGTAGAGGAAAAATTGGGAAGAGAAATAAGAAGGATGTGAGAAAACCATGAAAAACAAGTCAATGACTTGCTAAAGGAGACCCAAAAAAATACTGAAAAATACACTGAAGAAAACAACACCTTACAAAATAGACTAACTCAAATGGCAAAAGAGCTCCAAAAAGCCAATGAGGAGAAGAATTCCTTGAAAGGCAGAATTAGCCAAATGGAAAAGGAGGTCCAAAAGACCACTGAAGAAAATACTACTTTAAAAATTAGATTGGAGCAAGTGGAAGCTAGTGACTTTATGAGAAATCAGGATATTATAAAACAGAACCAGAGGAATGAAAAAATGGAAGACAATGTGAAATATCTCCTTGGAAAAACCACTGACCTGGAAAATAGATCCAGGAGAGATAATTTAAAAATTATTGGACTACCTGAAAGCCATGATCAAAAAAAGAGCCTAGATACCATCTTTCAGGAAATTATCAAGGAGAACTGCCCTGATATTCTAGAGCCACAGGGCAAAATAGAAATTGAAAGAATCCATCGATCGCCTCCGCAAATAGATCCCAAAAAGAAATCTCCTAGGAATATTGTTGCCAAATTCCAGAGCTCCCAGATCAAGGAGAAAATACTGCAAGCAGCCAGAAAGAAACAATTTGAATATTGTGGAAACCCAATCAGAATAACCCAAGATCTGGCAGCTTCTACATTAAGAGATCGAAGGGCTTGGAATGCGATATTCCGGAGGTCAATGGAGCTAGGATTAAAACCTAGAATCACCTACCCAGCAAAACTAAGTATCATGTTCCAAGGCAAAATATGGACTTTCAATAAAATGGAGGACTTTCAAGCTTTCTCAGTGAAAAGACCAGAACTGAATAGAAAATTTGACTTTCAAACACAAGAATCAAGAGAAGCATGAAAAGGTAATCAAGAAACGGAAATTGCAAGGGACTTACTAAAGTTGAACTGTTTTGTTTACATTCCTACATGGAAAGATGATGAGTATGATTCATGAGACCTCAGTATTAGGGTAGTTGAAGGGAATATGCATATATATATATGCATATATATATGTTTATGTATATATATAAGTGAATGTGTATGTATGCATGTATCTATGTGTATATGTATGTATGTGTATGTATGTATATATATATATATATATATATATATATATATATATATATATATGTAAAAGAGAGAGAGCAGACACAGGGTGAGTTGAGGATGAAGGGAAGATAGCTAAAAGAAATAAAATGAAATTAAGGGATGAGAGAGTAACTTACTGAGAGAGGGAGATAGGGAGAGATAGAATGGGGTGGATTATCTCCCATAAAGGTGGCAAGAGGAAGCAGTTCTAGGAGAGGAGGGGAGTGGGCAGGTGAGGGGGGAATGAGTGAACCTTGCTCTCATCAGATTTGGCCTGAGGGGGAATACCATACATACTCAGTTGGGTATCTTACCCCACAGGAAAGAAGAGGGAGGAAGATAAAAAAAAAAATAAAAGGCAGGGGGATGATGGAGTGGAGGGCAGATGGGGGTGGAGGTAATCAAAACAAACACTTTGGAAAGGGGACAGGGTCAAGGAAGAAAATTCAATAAAGCGGGATGGGTTGGGAAGGAGCAAAATGTAGTTAGCCTTTCACAACATGAATATTGTGGAAGGGTTATACATAATAATACATGTGTGGCCTAGGTTGAATTGCTCAACTTCTTAGGGAGGGTGGGTGGGAAGGGAAGAGGGAAGGGAATTTGGAACTCAAAGTTTTAAAATCAGATGTTCAAAAACAAAAAAACTTTTTGTATGCAACTAAAAAATAAGATACACAGGCAATGGGGCGTAGAAATTTATCTTGCCCTACAAGAAAGGAAGGGAAAAGGGGATGAGAGGGGAGGGGGGTGATAGAGGGGAGGGCTGACTGGGGAACAGGGCAACCAGAATATACGCCATCTTGGAGTGGGGGGGAGGGCAGAAATGGGGAGAAAATTTGTAATTCAAACTGTTGTGAAAATCAATGCTGAAAACCAAATATGTTAAATAAATAAATTGCATTAAAAAAAAATATGTACGTATGTATGTATGTACATGTACACAGAATACAGATGTGCTCATCATATAGGTGTGCACATATGTAGATGTGCTAACTCATAATATCTCCTTAACAAAAACAATCCTGTGGAAGATAATTGGTGCTACTACTTCCACTTGACAGATATAGGAAAAAAAAGGTGCTGAACAGTTGGAGGCTCAACAGATACACAGTGCCTTCCATAGAACAGACATTCAAGAAATGCTTGTTGGTTGATTGGCCTTTAGAATTTGGGGACCAAAAGAGATCTTCAAGATGATCTTAGCCTAGCTCATTTTACAGAGGAAGAAATTAAGGCCCTGAGGTTAAGTGATGTGCCTAAGGCTCATAGTAAGTTTGTGGCAGAGTTGAGATTAAAAGTTTATGACTTTTAGCATAGGATTTTTATTCCCCACTATATGGGAAACCATGTGTTATAGTGGAAAGAATGCTATAGACAGAGGCAGGAGGCCTGAGATCCTCTTCCTAGCTCTTCTAGTTATTTACTAATTATGTGACTTTGGGTAAATCACTTAATCACTTTGAGTCTTGGCTTCCTCATCTGTGAACTGTGGATAAAAACTCCAGTCCTGCCTGACTCCCCGGGGTGCTGTCCAGCTTAAATAAGAGAATGGATATGAATGGACTACGTAAATTTCAGAGGACTATTAAAATGTATGATTGGTTAATGATTATTTTCATACCACACTGCCTTCCTGACAAGGGAACTCTTCTAATTCTGCCTTTGGGAAATAATCACTCTGACTTTCTAGTTTCCTGCCTCTCCCCTATCTATTCTGTCTATGAGGAGGAAAAAAACCCTGCTGAAACAGCAGCAGCCTACTATTGACATTTATATTGTGCTTTAAGATTTCCAAAGCAATTTCTTCAGTACAACCCTATGAAGTGGGCTGCCCAAGGATTATTGTCCCCATTTCACAGATGAAGAAACTAATATTATTGTTACAGTGGAAAGGGTCCTACCTTGGGAGTCAGAAGACCCAAGTTCAAACCTTGGTTCTGCTATTTACTACCCGAGTGACTTTTTGAAAGTCACTTGAGATTAAAACTTGTTGAAATTCACTTGATATAAAAACTTGTTGAAAGGCACATCAACAGTAACAGCATTTACGTAGCGCTTCAAAGTTTACAAAACATTTTATAAAAATTATCTCATTTTATCCTGGCGCTATTATTATCACCCCTATTTTATAGATAAAGAAATTGAGGTAAACAGGGGTTAGTGACTTGCCCAGGGTCACACAGCTAGGAAGTATCTCAGGTCACATTTGCACTCAGGTCTTCCATAGTCCAAGCCTGGTGTTCTGTCCTTTGTGCTGCCTAGCTACCCAATCTAACATTACTATCCACATTTCAATCAATCAGCCAGTCAAGAATGTAATAAGCACTTATTTCACAGATGAGAGGACAGAGACTGAGAGAGGGGAAATTTGAATCCAGGTCTTTTTGCTGCCACCAAGTCCAACGCCTTTCCCTTACACCACTCTCCCTTGGTTGTATTTTGGAGAACAGTAAATAGATTGTATCCTGGTCCCAGCTACACAGTGATGGGTTAAGATTTCCTGGATATCTTCCCAACTGGTAGAAAAACGTCTTTCGAGTTGTCTTCAGACTATTCCTCTATTAAAGTAAGCCCCTGTGTCTTTCTCTCGTTCAGTCTGGGGAAAGATAATGGTTTTCATCTGTCTGAAAGACATATGTGTGACCCGAACAAATCAATCTCTTTAGCCACCACAGTCTCTGATGCAGGAGAAAATTATTCATCTCCTTTCTTAGCTGGTTCCTGGGGAGCTGAGAAACAGCACGGCACCAAGCAAACAGGGTTGACGTGAATGGAACTGAAAGGCTTCAGAAGAGAAATGCCGCACAGGGCTGTCTAACTGCACCCTTTACTCTGCCTCACATTGGCCTCTGGTGGACCACTAGCAACTGACAGACGGCTCAATCATTTCCTCAGAGCTTAAGAGCTCCCAGCACCAGCTGGCTTTGACATTAATGCTTGAGCTCTGACTGACAGGGGACTTGTCCTTGGACTGAGCCCTGGAGGCCTCTGAGAGCACATTCAAGCTCTCCTTTTAGCCTGTTGATTTACTGTCCCTGTTGGCCAGTTGTTGATCCATTTTTCCTCTCCGTTTGTTCACGGGGCACCCCAGAAACCATCCTCCAGCAATATATTTGGTTTATGATTTCCTCAGGAGCCACGGAAGGAAAACAACGCAGGAGGTGCACCTGTTGGATTTTAATGTACACACAGCCATCACAGCCAAGAAGGCACAGAAAGGAAAGTCTGTGATTGTCCCAGGCCCATATGGAGCTCCCATTAGCCCATCGCTACATCACCAGAAGCAGAATTAGTTTCTTTTGAAAATTTATTTGGTATTTTATTTACAGCCCCATTTGACTCGGGCAGGACACGAGTTTGACTTTGGCCCAGGCAACTGCTTCAGACCAAAGCACCACATGATAAATATGGGGCCAAGGATCGGTTTCAAGGAGACAGTGGCCATTCTGGCAAGGGAGGCAGCCTTTGCTTCAGCAGCTGTACCCATTCAGGATTGAAAGCCACATTTTCAGGATTGATGGTCCCCATTGAATCAAAAATGGGGAAAACAACAACAAAAAATGAACAAGTGCACACATGCTCAGTGCCTTAAGGAAATCAGTCAGTGAAGAACTGAACTTCACTTCAGGCTACTTTAGGCATCTTCATTATCCCCCTTGGTTTGCAATTTTCATGGAATTTTCAGGGTTGTGGGGCAACTAGGCATAAGTCTGTTGTTCTCAAATATTTTTTCTTGTTTTGGTGACCATAACGTTCATTGACTTGGACATGATAGGATCACAGGGTTTACAGCTACAAGGGACCTTAAAGAATGTCCCTCTCCCTCTCCCTTGTTTGACAAGGAAACAAACACCCAAAGAGGGGGAAGTGCTACATAGTGACCCCTCTGTGGGGAGAAAAACACAGCTAGAGAAGAGGGGGGGGAGGGAGAAGGAGAGGAGAGAGGAGAGTGAGGGAAGGAGAGAGAGGGTGGAGCAATGAGAGAGACAGAAACAGAGGCACCTAAAGACAGATTGAGTATCAATACAGGGTTGTGGTTAAGGCAGGATCTCTTTTTCCAGTGGATCCCTTTTACCATTCCTTAAATCACGACCCACTTATTTCTACAAACACTCACAATGAAATAAAAATCAGGTTATCTTTATACAGTGGAAAAAAGTGCAAAGAGCAAATAAATAAGATTTAAAGAAGGCAGGAAATCCCAGAGGGTAAGCAATGCCGGTTCATCAGGCCCTGGTGTGGCAGAAGAGTGTGAAGAAGTAGAGATGGGGTAAATTCACCAAGTCCTAGTATGGTGGCAAATTCTGTCCAAGTAGATCACTCCTTCATCAGGTAAGTAACCCAGACAAGGTTACAACTGCTCATGATTATATTCAGGCTGGGGTAGCAGACCCCTTTTCTTGTAAGCAGGTTGCTGCTCTTCTGTTATGTGGCTACCCCTGGGGCTACAGGGTTCCCTGGCATGTCCATCAGCTTGTGTAGCTTTGGCTTCCCATAATCCTTTGGTCTCTCCTTCCAGCTAGGGGGGGAAACCATACTTCTCACCATTCCCCTTGCTGATAAGGGGTTATTCTAATTAGTGTTAAATGTAGGATAGTGAGGAAGGGAGTTCTTCAAGTATGAAAAACTCTGTGGATGAGACTTGCTTAGGGTAGGCACTTACTAAATGTTTGTGTAGTGAGTGCTGTCCTTCACATGAATTTTTGTGCGGCTCAAAGGAAGGCAGGATAGACATCTCTAGTCTGTTCTCCACCAATCCTTCTCCAAGGGAGGCCAGGAGGGTAAACAGGAGGTTGGGGCCAGAAGCTGCTCAGTTCTCAAAGATGTGTGGCTCTGGGTTAGAATTATATCTCTCTGTTCCCTTAAGTATTATTAGTTTAGGGGATGTGGTTTCTAGGTTCAATCTAACTGCTGATGACTAATTTGTGGGAAAGGAGGACCCCAAACTTTATATTTAAGTCTTGATCCTTTTCCTGCCAAGTACCAGTTCAACAAACAGAACAATTAGCAAAGCAACCCATTTAACCAAATCCATAGCAAATAGAAGTCAGAGGAAGTACACCTAGGATAACATATATCAGCCATTATGGCATGAAGGTGTTCTCCCACTGGGAGTGAGGTAACTCATCTCGTCCAGTAGAGAGTCCCAAATCTCATCCAAAGGGAAGTTTGTTGAAGTCTTCAGTGTAGCAAATTGGGGAGAGAGACATTATGGATGCTGCCAGCTCGTCTCAGGTTGGCTTCTTTCTAGTCTTTTCCTTCAGCAACCTGCAGTGTGGTTGGCGTCTTCCATCTTCTGTCTCAAAGTTGGAAGCCAACAATTCTAGAAGTGACTGCAGAACCTGAAGAGACTAAGGAGAAATGAAGAGCTAGAATGGCATGCCCCTGGCTATGGAGCAAGTATGTGTCAGATATAAGAATTGAATTCAGATTTTTCTAACTCCAGGTCCTTGAAATTAAGGAAGAAGAAGGGGGGGCAGTTTGGGGAAGGAGGTCATACAAATGTGTATATGTATATGTGTGTATATATATATATATATATATATATATATATATATACACACATTATATATATATACATTATATATATATATATATATATACACATTATATATATATGAAATTAGAGTTGGACGGTCTTTTGGACCTCATGAACTGTCTCATTTCACAGATGATCAAACTGAAGCTCAGACAGTTGGAGTAGCTAGGTCAAGGTCACAGTAAGTAGCAGAGTTGGAAGTGGAACCCAGATGAGAAGAGTATAAGTGTATTGTTTGTTGTTTTTAGTTTGCATAGCTACAACCAAATCTCATGCCTTTTTGTTTAAGTTTGCCTGAAGAGGACAAGTTCGGGTAACGTGAAGAAACCCTACTTTCATAGCAAAGGAACATTTCCAGTGCAAGGAATCTGAGGAAGGCCGATGTCCTTGTGAGGAATACAATAACAAACACAGAAACTAGGCAGAACTATACTGGACTGTTATCGCACCAGGCTGGCAAACAAAGCATAGAAATGGCTCCAAAAATGTTACTGACTTTGTGAAAGACTCATCATGCTATCTGCTAGTAGATAGATCCTGGGGTCTGAAGTTGGGACCACTCATCTTCCTCAGTCCAAATTCAGTCTCAGATACTCACTAGTTGTGCGACTCTGGGCAAGTCACTTAACCCTATTTGCCTCAGTTTCCTCATCTGTAAAATGAGCTGGAGAAGGAAATGGCAAGCTACTCCAGCATCTTTGCCAAGAAAACTCCAAATGGAGTCACAAGGACCTGACTGAACAATGACAATATCATGCTATGCTCTGTGAATTCCAGAATTTTTTGCTAAATTGGTATAGAATCCACTATAACATAACTTACTCAGATATAACACACAGATCAAGATTTAGCAAAGGTAACACAGTTAGATTTTAATAAAGATGTTAACCTGTCTTTTCACACCAGCACTAACCATTTAAAGAATTCTACTCTAATAAACTTGAATTTTGATTATCCTAAGCACTAAGGAGAAAAAAAGAATACTTCCATCAGTCAATCAATATTTATTAAGCACCTAATGCATTCCAGGTGGGGCAGCTAAGTGTACGCTGCACAGAGTGCCAGGCCTGGAGTCAGGAAGATTTATCTTTCTGAGTTAAAATCTGGCCTCAGACACTTACTAGCTGTGTGACTCTGGGCAAAGTTACTTAACCCTGTTTGCCTCAGTTTCCTCATTTGTAAAATGAGCTGGAGAAAGAAATCGCAAACCATTCCAGTATCTCTGCCAAGAAAACCCCACAATGCGGTCATGAAGAATTGGACACTACTGAAGTGAATGAAGAACGAAATGTGCAACTGTGCTAAGTACTTAAGAATGTCTATCACTAATTTCTAAGCTAAAGTGTTGGCTGCGCCATACATTTCACTTATTGGTGAAAGAGGGTGGTTTTTAAAGTAATATTTGTTGTATATTTAAGTATAATGGGGGACAGGCCAATGAGAGCCTTTTTTCCTTTTGCGAAAGCTAGAGTCTCTACCAGCCAACCTTTTTCAATCAACAAGGGTGAAGATATCTGAGGATGAGTCATCCAAGGAAGAACAGTTCACTGTTTATTGGTAATAGGGTGGGTCTGTTATCTTACCTCTGCCAATGTGCTGGGGTTCAGAAAAATGCCCCAAACAGGAATTTCATGGGAGGACCACCAGAGAGTGCAAGCTTGAGCAATAAGAAGGGCTTGTGCCATCCGTTATATCTGGAATATCCACTCCATATCTCTTCTTTCTGAAATCCTACCCAGTTCGCAAGACTTAGCTCAAATGCTTCCTGATCTTTGAAAACTTAACTTATCCTTCACCCAGCCAGAAATGATCTTTCTAGTAAACAAAGGATATGAACATAAAGTTCTCAAGAGAATTGTGAACTCTTAACAACCATAATAATGATTGTTACCCTCAATCACTAATAATAAGAGAAATGCTTCCATTTTGATGTTATCTTGATGCCCAATTTTTGCTATACTGCTTTTCAGGTTTCCCAACATTTTTAAAACTAAATAATGAATTCTTATCCCCAAATCTTGTTTTTACACTTGTCAAACAGAAGGTTACTATATTTATTTGCTGCTGTAAATTTTATGACTACTCTGTTCCATTAATCTACCTTTCTATTTCTTAGCTAATACCAGATAATTTTGATAATTATTGCCTTATAGTATAGTTTAAGATCTGGTACTGTTAAACCTCCTTCCTTTACAATTTTTCTTAGTTCCTTTTATATTCTTGACTCTTTGTTCTTCCAAATGAATTTTACTATTTTTCTAATTCATTAAAAACAAAATAAATAAAAATGTTTTTAAAATTATATAATAAATTCATTATTTTTTTAAAACAGAGAAATGCAAATCAAAACAGCTGTGAGGTTTTACCTCACTCAGCAATTTGGCCAAGTTGTCAAAAGATGGAAAAAGTCAATATTGGAATGATACCAGAAAGATAGAATGCTAGTGTACTGTTGGTGGACTTGTGAATTGGTCCAACATACTCAAAAACGATTTAGAATGATGCTAAAAAGTGATGAAAATATAAATACCTTTTGACTGAGACAATTCACCACCACGTATGTACCAAAGAAGTCAAAGAATAAAAGAATAAAAACACACAAGACCTACTTAGAGAGCCAGACTTTTAAGGGTTGCAAGGTACCTCAGTGGCAATGGAGTCCAGCCCACAAAGCCCCCAAACAACCTAGCCCACCAGTGAGAGAACAGCCTGTGCTTGAACAGCTCCGATAGAGGAGACCACTCCTCCTCCCACACAAACATATTTTTTGAGGCAGCCTAGGGAATTTTTGGACAGTTCAAATTGCTAAGAATGGGATAACCCAGGTTAAATGTTGCTTCTTATATTTATCTCAAAGGGAGAGCATTGAGGTGGTGCAGTGGATAGAGTCATGGACTTGGAATTTGGGAAAACTGAGTTCAAATCCTGCATGAAAAATTTATTAGCGGTGTAATCCTAGGCAAGTCACTTAACCTGTCTCAGCACCAATTTTTTCTTCTGTAAAACTGGAATAAAATTAGCACCTACTTCAAAAGCTTGTTGGGAAGATCAAATGAGATAATATTTGTGATGCATTTTGCAAATTTTAAAGCATTATGTAAATACTAACAATAATGATGATGATGATGATGATGATGATGATGATGATGATGATGATGCCATTGTAATATTTGGGGATAATAATTCGGGAAAGACTTGACCTTTAGTATGTTCCGATTGTGATTATTTTGAATAAGGGTCAGCAATCAACTCCTTTCTCCATCAAAGAAGGAAATCCTGAGGAAAAGGCAAGATTTTTTCTTTTCTTGGGGTGGGGGGGATAGCCATGCCAAGTCAAACTTTCCCTCTATGGTCTTTAGGAAACATGCTTTAGAAGGGGCCCCTTTGAGGTTTTGGGTTGGGGTATGCACAATGGCCTGCAGGTGCAAAATAACCCACCTGCAACTCCTTGTCATCGCCCATTCCAACAGCTTCCAATTCCTCTGCCTGAAAGCAGGGTGGCCTGTAATAATCCTGGCCCTCATAATGCCACAGCACAACCTCCATCTTTTAAAAAGTGGGATCCAAAAGACCCACCCACAGGAAACTGCCTGGTACTAAATTTATATACCTTGGGAAGACAGATTATCCTCTGCCAGACTTTTATGTGTGTGGTTTCAGGGAGCCTCGATCGATGTTCCAAATTCAGTCCTTGATCTGCTCACCCACCTCCACAGGCCGCCTAACAGTAGCGTGCATTCATCTTGTGAAGTCAATTAGGGGAACCAAACCTCCAATCTTAGGCCAATCAGTCTGTAAGCTCAACAGGAAAGGAGCCCTGCTCCTCAGATCAGATGGGGGAAAAAAGAAAGAAAAGAAAAAGAAACCATGCAATTTCAGGATTAGTGGGCAAGCATAGCTGGAAGAACTTCAGATTCTTTATTAGGCTCAGGAGAAAACCCCTTTAAATATTTTGTTACATTTTGAGCTAGTAGGGATTAGTGGTTTCAAGGAAGCAGGTCAACAGTTGCACATGGGCTACCTGAGGAAAGGTCAGAGCTGTAGCTACAGAGTGGAGGGAAGGTGACAGCCCGGAGGCTTAGCCCTTCTTGGCTGGAATGTCACCTAGGGCTTGGACCTCATTGAGACAGGACTGGAACGTTTCCTTGCTTGCTGACTTGCTTCAAGCCACCATGAGAATGGGCACGTCCACTCACATCCTCCCCTGAGGCCTATTTCAAGTGTGGATCCTTAGTTCTCATAAGTTATAACATCAAAGTCAAATCACCATTGGAACTACCAAGTTAGAAAGGCTTTGACTCTCGGTCCTGCAATATTGATCGTGTATCTGTTGTCTGGAGACCAGCCTAGCTAGGTTTAGAGAGATTCATCTCTAAAAGCTTGGTCACAAGGTAAAAGCCTATTCTGAAGTCATCCCATAATGAAACCACTTACTAAGGAACAGAGAAGTTTCAATTTCATTAATAGAGGTAGTACCCACATTGAGGAAATTAAAAATCTTTTGAAGTACTAAAGAAATGGATGAATAATGAATAGTCTTCAAGAAAGAGGACACCCCAGATTTTTAATTTGCTTAAAGATGTATTGGTGGGGGGAAGCAGGGAGAGACACAGATGGCCACAGAGAGTTGATATACAAAAATTCAGTTTCTACACCACCTTTCACATGTACACACATATGTAAAGGGACACATATCTGCATTAATACTAAGATTAGAAACAAAGGGTGGCATTAACCATGCCCACTCCTGGAAAGCAGTTTATTTCACCTATGTCTCTTTTCCTGGTACCTAACATATTATTTCCAAATATTAGGTACTTAACAAATGGTTGTCAAATTCATTTATTATCAATTCATTATTCTAATGGGCAATTTAATTATTATTCTTTTCTGCTAGCACACTGGGTCCCTAAACTCCAAGTGCCCTCAGTTTTGTAATTTAATTCTACAAGCATTTACTAAATGTCTCCCTGTATGCAAAACACTGTATTAGATACCAGGAATACAAAGACCAGAATGAAAGCACCCACTTTCAGGCATTTATTCTTTCTACATTTCTCTGAGCCAATTCAAACTTAAAGGTAAGAGTTTCTTTAGGGGGCAAATAGTTTCTCTTTTCTTTGAAGAAACAAGGTCTTCAAAAGGTTGATCATTAAGTACTCAAGTCATAATAACATATGCAAGAATTTTCCAAATTATATGGAAAATTTTTCATTCACATGTACCTAAGGTTAAAAAGTGGGAGGGAAAACCTTAAGCATATGATCCATTTGAGGGTTTGTCAAATTGAAGACATCTGTGAAGGAGCTGGTGATACTGGACAAACTCAAAATGCCATTTCAATATTTATTCTGGGTAGACAGAGATTCATGGAGTGCATTTATGGAGGAAATCCTGATATGGTATTTTCTGAATTCCTGAGGTAGTTGGTGGGAGGAAATGTTAAGGCAATTTATGTCTCAGATTTTTAAAGAAATTAATCTTGGCTTAGTTTATATGTATGTTTGTGTGTATGTATATCTGTATGTATAGATGTGTATATGCATATGTATATACATACATACACACATACATACGTGTGTACACATATATCAGCATTCTTCCTAAAATATATAAAAATCTCTATTTATATATGTATTTAAATATCTCTATCTATATATGTACTTATAGATAATTGTTCTGTTGATCAATTGACAGTGGATAGAATGCTGGGCAGGGAGTCAGGAAGACCTGAGTACAAATTCCATCTCAGACACTTGCTAGCTATGTGACCTTGGGAAAGTCCCTCAACCTCTCTTAGACTCAGTTTTCTCATCTGTAAAATGAGGATAATAAAAGTGCTTACCCCACAAGGTTGTTGTGATGACGAAATGAGTTAACATATGTAAAAGGGCTGTCCAAACCTTAAAGCACTATAGAAATGTTCTATTATTTATCTCACTAAAATGCTATTTAATCTAAGACGTTCCATATATATTATTTCTGTATAACATATATGTATACACACATATATTATGAAGGGGGATTTAATTTCTAATTTTATTTTTTCTTTGAGAAAATAATATTGTCACAAAATTGTCAAATTATAGAACACCTATTCAAATGACTATAATTTGGAATAGGGCTTAACCAATTCTTTTTCCCTATGAGTTAATATTGACAAAAATATGCAGTAATCATGGCAGTCAAGATAGGCCAAAGATATAAAGGAAGGAGAGAGAAAACAAGGATGGAAAAAGAAGCGAAGGGGCTGGTGAATAGAAAGATAAAAAGGGAGTGAAAGGTAAAGGAGATGGAGACAGACAAAGAGCAATCACAGAATTTCGGAGCTGGAGAAGACCTAAGGGATGATCTTGTCCAAACCAGACCCCTCAAAAGAAATCATGTGCATCACCTGCCTGAGGAGCTGCCATCAGCCTTTGCTTAAAGGCTTCAAACAAAGAGGTACCTGTTGCTTCCTGGGGCATCCTGCTTCTCTTTGGATAGCTCAAACCATTTGGAAATTTTCTTTACGTGAAGCCTCTTCATAACTTCCATATATTGTTCCTGTATGCCCTCTGGGGCCAAGCAGGGAAAATACTATTTTTTCTCATTCATACCTGGACTTTCTCTCCCGACTCTTCCACCTCTTCATTTGCCTCCTTGACATCTTGAAGAACCTTCTGCTCTGAGGGCCCCCTCTTCCAATTGGTGACTTCCTCCTTGTGGTCACTATTTTAGGAATAACCTTTAACCTCACTCATGCCTGGTCTCTCTCTTTAGATGCCTTCTCCTTCTCCTGTGCCATATTGCTCTGAGTGCTCCTTCATCCCTTATCCCTCCCCCCATCTTATGTGCCATCCTCTCCCATTGGAATGCAATCTCTTTAAGGGTAGGAGCGGCCTTCTTTCTGTGTATTTGTACTCTCAGTGCTTAGTATAGTGTCTGGCATGTAGTAAGGACTTAATAAATGCTAGAATGTATAAATTTTAATGTATTTATTTATAAATATGAATAAAAAATGCTATCTCTATTACCTTCCACCTGATATATAAAGTATCATCTGTAACTGGTGCTCCTGCCACGGGCTGGCCTTTGAGATCCAAAGAGTGAACTAGGTAGAGCATAGGAGTATCTGAAGACTATATAGTTTTGATCTCTTGGTTTGTTTGATGCCAATTAGTTGTGACCTCTAGTCCCTTTAATTCTGGATAATTAATTTCACCTGAACAAGCTAACTAGAGTTGGAGCTCACCTGCCATCAAATCCAGAAGAATCCCATCTTTCCCACCTTGCTTTTTTTGCACATCTTGAGACATCAAGGGACATTTGCCATGTTGACAAATGTAATGTCTCTACTTCTTCTCAGAAGCATAATAGAAACCTTACTCCTAGGAAGAGGAGAAGGATGGAAGAACTGACAAGAGGCTGGGATTAACCTGTCTTGTAGGAGTTGTAGGTTGAGCACCAAATTTGCTCTGGTAGAACAGGATGGTAGAATAGAGAGGAAAGAGGAAAAAGAAGAGAGGAGAGAAAAGAGAGGAGAGAAAAGAGAGGGGGAGAGACAGAGGGAGAGAGAAATATTGGTGGGGCAGAGGGAGAGGGGGTGGGGTGAGGTTCTGAGTAGTAATCTTGCATTACATCAAGGGAGGGCAGGGGTATTATAGGACAAGGGTGAAAAGCAGGGTGAATTTTCCTCTCTACTTCCCATATACTTTCCAAGTCTGTAGGCTCATCTTTGGCTTGAATGTCATTTGGGAAGGAAAGCAGGGCCTTTGGAGAAGGGAGAATCACAGAACTGTGGAATTTTAGACCTGGATGGGAAGAATTGTAGGAATACGAGACAAAATAAAACCATCCCTCTTAAGGCTTTGGCCCTGATTTGGAAGTTGTTTTAGAACCAGAGAGGAAGATGGGCAGCTCAGCCACAAAATGAATCTTTAGGGCTGGCTTTGTGAGTAAACCTTGGGGAAATTTAGGAGAATTTTGGAGTCAGATGAGCATTTTGAGTCAGGGAGGGTAAAAAGCAAGAATTAAGAAAATTTTTGACCCTGATGTATAGACCACAGAAATGATATGAAATTATATTTAAGTTGTTTTGATAGGGTTATCCAGAATTGACTGGAACTGGAAAGTTGGCACTCTGGTCTTTTGCTATTCTACTCAATAAAGCTTTGGGAATGCTGACATTTTTCATTGAAGATCTATAGAGAAAGGTTTTAGAAATTGTAAGGAAATGTGTAGACAGAGATGCGCAGACAGCCAATTGCTATTCCTCTGACTCAGTCTACTTTTCTGCCCCTCACTCATTCTCTTCTTAGGCTGTGACATGTTCTTTCTAACATGACCACTAGGTTCTTGAGAAAACTTTATCTTCAGATATTTCAGGGTTACTATCTCTAAAAAGGTGCGTTCACTTGTTCTGAGCAGGAAAGGGCGAAGAATAATAAACTGTCTTTTTTCTAAAATATGCATTGGTGTCCTTAGATTAACTAAAAATGTGAGCCCACTGCCTGAAGGAGAGCTGATAATTTACTACCTACATGACTTTGGGAAAGCCACTTAACTATTGTCAAGCCTCAGTTTCTTCATCTGTAAATTTAGAGGTTGGACTAGTTGACTTCTAAGGTCCCTCCTAGCTTCAAAGTTATTATAATAATTCTTTTGTCTCAGGTCAGGCTCAGAGAATTCTGTCACCTCAGGGCAGGCAGAAAAAAACCCAACCTTTTTTGAGAAAGCAACAATGAGTATTGTATTTATAAAATAAGGACAAAGGTAGAATCATAGTTTATGGGGGTATTCTCCTGTTAGCTTTGGTGACACTGGAAATGTGACCTCCCCACAGAATTTCAGGCTTTTCTGAGTTATCCCAATGCTCAAAGAAATCAGCTTTCCCCAGGTTATATTCCAGGTAAGGCCCATTTTAATGGCCCCCCTGGAGATTAGAAAAATAGATTTAAGCAGGTGTTAGTTCCATATATTAATATTAGTTCAATATTAAATTTAGGTCAAGAGTGGAGAAAGGAAAAGAGGAAGGAAGAGAATGAGCTGAAGTCCAGACATTATATTAAAGGGGATTACTGGGAAACATCTTACAACTTAGGAAGAATTTAGCTTTGGGGAAACTTGTAGAATGTTGAAAGATTCATGACAGCGTCAGATAAAGGAATAGCAGACCTTCGTCACAAAGGCAAGGAAACAGAGTAGAGCATGAAGATACTGAAGCCAGATTTAGGGAGAGAGTCCTGTGTGGAGTCCTTTAAGGCTGATTTAGGTCAAGATTTGCACGATTTCTGCTCTTGAGGATGTGGTTGAGGCCAGAGTTCTTTGGGCCATCCTGAATTCCAGTTTCCCCAATCCCTCTCTCTACCCCCATAGAACCAAAAGAACCTACAAGGGGCCTTTGTTCAGGGAATGACTTGGATGGTAGCCAAAACTGCATCTTAACAAACTAGAATGTTGTAGCTATGTTGTATAGTGGATAGAGTACTGCACCTGGAGTCAGGAAAACCTGGGTTCAAATCTAGCCGCAGGTACTTACTAGCTGTGTGACTCTAGGCAAGACACTTAACATCTGTCTGCCTCAGTTTCCTCTTCTATAAAGTGGGGATAATAACACCTACCTGCCAGGGTTTTCATGAGGATAGACTAGAATAGTTTTTGTGAAATGCTTTGCAGACCTTAAAGCACTATATTAAATGAAATTTTAAAAGGATAAATCCAAAAAAAAATCCCAATATTTGAATTTTTAAAAAAGAACTTTGCAAACATAAGGTGGGGAAGGCACAGCTAGGCAAATTCATCTTACTTAAAAGATCTGGGTTTTTTTTTAATGGGCTACAATCTCAGTGTGAATTAGTAATGTGATATGCCAGTCAAAAGGCTGCAGCAAGAGAAACATGGTGCCTAGGGAGAGGGAACTGATGGTCTTTATGTGCCTTGTCCCGCTCACACTACATGTAGAATATTATGCTCAATTCTGAGTGCCCTGTTTTAGGGAGGACATTGTTGCTGTTTGTCCTTTTTTTAAAATTAGACCAATTGACGTCACAGGGTGATGTGTTGGCCCATTTCTGAATTGGATTTAAGTGAGGTAGAGTTGCACAAAGTTGTCAGTCTCATTCTCTCTTCCAGATTCATCAAAGTCCAGTGATAAGACAAAAGTCAAGATGACCAGTGATGGCCTGGGATGCAGTAGATGGCCTTGACATCTTTGATGCCTGACCAAATTCTTTTTAAAAAATATTTATTTTATTCTGAACTTAAGAAAAAGCATTTCACAACATAGAATAGAAAAGAAAGATGATTATACATGAATTGTAAATCTATTATATATAACTTGCTATTCTTTTGAAATATATAATAAAGTTATATAACTTTCTCCCTCTCTCCTTTTTTCTTCCCCTCCCCATTCTAGAGATGGTTACCATTAGGCACAAATATGTGCAAGTGTGTGAGTGTGTGTATGCATATGTATATATACACACATAAATGTGCACATGTATATACACACATGCATGTGCACATGTATATACATATATACATGTACACATACATACATACATACATATTTATTTATTTATTCATATACCATTCTATACATACTATTATTTCCAGTTCTTTCTCTGGATTCTCTAAGCACTCCACAGCATCTGCTTCAGCTGCCTTTATGGCTGTTGGAACAAATTGTTTTCACCTGGGGTATGTTCCACTGGGTGAAGTCTTTATGTGATTGAGGCAGACACCCCCTAACTCACTGATGGATTTGAAGTCCATTGGCTACTGTCAACCTCATTTAGCCTGTCTTTAGAAATGGTGTACTTGGGGCGGAGCCAAGATGGTAGCTAGAAAGCAGGGACTTGCATGAGCTCCCCACCAGGTACCTCCAAAAACCTATAAAAATGGCTCTGAACAAATTCTAGAACTACAGAACCCACAAAACAGCAGAGGGAAGCAGGGATCCAGCACAAGACAGCCTGGATGGTCACTGGGTGAGGTGTATAGCAAACGGAGCTGGGAGCGGAGGGGAGCAGAGCCCAGCGTGGGCAGTGGCAGGACCAACCAGACCAGGAGCTGGGTGGAACAGGCCCTAGCACCCTGAATCAGTGAGCTGTGGCAGTTACCAGACTTCTAAACCCACAAACATCAAAGACAACAGAGAAGGTTAGTGGGAAAAGCTGCAGGGACAGAGTGAAGGAGTTCGCAGTTCGGCCACTGCCCCGGGGGTAAGTGGGGGTGGTACAGCTACAGAACAACAGCTTCAGTTGCTTCTGGCCCCAGGCCCACCTGGTGGGAGGAATTAAGTGGAGGATCAGAGCAGGAGTGCAGAGCCTGCTGAAGATCTGAGTCAGGTCCAGGTTGGTGGTTCTTGGGGAAGGAGGAGTGCTGGTGTGGCAGAGCTGGCTGTATAGAAATAGCTCTGAAAACAATGGTGCATCACCTCAAGCTTGGAACAAAGTACTCTTTACTCCACAAGCAGTCATAACCTGCTGAAAAACTCAAGGGTCTAGTAAGTTGGCTGGGAACATGGCCAGACAGTGAAAACAGACTCAAATTCAGGCTCAGACTTTGGAATCTTTCTTTCGTGACAAAGAAGACCGAAACAAACAGCCAGAAGAAGTCAACAAAGTCAAAGAGCCTACATCAAAAGCCTCCAAGAAAAACATGACCTGGTCTCAGGCCATGGAAGAGCTCAAAAAGGATTTGAAAAAGCAAGTTAGAGAAGTAGAGGAAAAATTGGGAAGAGAAATGAGAAGGATGCGAGAAAACCATGAAAAACAAATCAATGACTTGGTAAAGGAGACCCCAAAAATACTGAAAAAAATATTGAAGAAAACAACACCTTAAAAAATAGACTAACTCAAATGGCAAAAGAGCTCCAAAAAGTCAATGAGGAGAAGAATACCTTGAAAGGCAGAATTACCCAAATGGAAAAGGAGGTCCAAAGGACTACTGAAGAAAATACTACCTTAAAAATTAGATTGGAGCAAGTGGAAGCTAGTGACTTTAGGAGAAATCAAGATATTATAAAACAGAGACAAAAGAATGAAAAAGTGGAAGACAATGTAAAATATCTCATTGGAAAAACTACTGACCAGGAGAATAGATCCAGGAGAAATAGTTTAAAAATTATTGGACTACCTGAAAGCCATGATCAAAAAAAGAGCCTAGATATCACCTTTCAAGAAATCATCAAGCAGAACTGCCCTGATATTCTAAAGCCACAGGGCAAAATAGAAATTGAAAGAATCCACAAATGAATCCTCAAAATGATCCCAGAAAGAAAACTCCTAGGAATATTGTCGCCAAATTCCAGAGCTCCCAGATCAAGGAGAAAATACTGCAAGCAGCCAGAAAGAAACAATTTGAGTATTGTGGAAACACGATCAGAATTACCCAAGATCTGGCAGCTTCTACATTAAGAGATTGAAGGGCTTGGAATACGATATTCCGGAGGTCAATGGAGCTAGGATTAAAACCAAGAATCACCTACCCAGCAAAACTGAGTATCATGCTCCAAGGCAAAATATGGATTTTCTTTTTTTTTTTTTTAAAGGTGTTTTATTTATTTTTAGTTTACCACACACGGTTCTACATAGTTTTGAGTTCCAGTTTTTCTCCCCTCCCTCCCCCCTCCCTCCCTAAGACGGCATGAAGTCTCATATAACTGTCATGTATAACGTCGCATTGAATTAATTTATGCTCTAGTCAAGTCGTGGAGAAGAATTTTGACCAATGGAATGAATCATGAGAAAGAAGAAACAGAACCAAAAAAAAAAAAAACAAAACAAACAAGAAAAAAAAACCCCAAAAACAAAAACAAAAGAGAAGCAGAAAAGGCGAGCATGTAGTGTGCCTCAGTCTGTATTCAAACTTCGCAGTTCTTTCTCTGAATGAAGATAGCATTCTCCATCGTGGGTCCCCTGGAATTGTCCTTGCCCCTTTAGGTTGCTGAAAGAAGCGCAGTATGTCCGGGTTGGACCTCACGAAGTCCACATATCTGTGGCTGTGCACAACGTTCTCCTGGCTCTGCTCCGCTCACTCAGCATTATGTCGTGTAGGTTTTTCCAGGTTGTTATGAAGTCTGCATCATCCCCATTTCTTATGGCACAATAGTATTCCATCACCTTCATATACCACAGCTTGTTCAGCCATTCCCCAATTGATGGGCATCCCTTTGATTTCCAATTCTTGGCTACCACAAAGAGAGCTGCTATAAATATTCTTGTACATATGGGTCCTTTTCCCGCTTGCATGATTTCTTTGGGATACAACCCTAGAAGTGGTATTACTGGGTCAAAGGGTATGAACATTTCTATAGCCCTTTGGGCATAGTTCCACACCGCCCTCCAAAATGGCTGGATCAGCTCACAACTCCACCAGCAATGCAACAATGTTCCAATTTCCCCACATCCTTTCCAGCATTTATCATTCTCCTGATTTGTTATTTTAGCCAATCTGACAGGAGAGATGTGGTACCTAAGAGTTGTTTTGATTTGCATTTCTCTAATCAGCAGCGATCCAGAGCATTTTTTCATATGCCTGTAGATAGCTTTAATTTCTTCCTCTGAAAACTGCCTGTTCATATCCTTTGACCATTTCTCAATTGGGGAATGGCTTGTATTCCTATATATTTGGCTTAGCTCCCTGTATATTTTAGAGATGAGGCCTTTATCAGAGATACTAGTTGCAAAGATTTTCTCCCAATTTTCTGCTTCCCTCCTAATTCTTGTTGCATTGGCTTTTTTTGTACAAAAACATTTCAATTTGACATAATCAAAATTATCCATTTTGCATTTTGTAATGCTCTCTATCTCTTGTTGGGTCATGAATTCTTTACTTTTCCACAAATCTGATAAGTAAACTATTCCTTGCTTTCCCAAATTATTTAGAGTATCAACTTTTACTCCTAAATCATGAACCCATTTTGACTTTATTTTGGTATATGGTGTAAGATATTGGTCTATGCCCAGTTTTTTCCCTACCATTTTCCAATTTTCCCAACAGTTTTTGTGAAATAGTGAATTATTAGCCCAGAAACTGGCTTCTTTGGGTTTATCAAAGAGTAGATTGCTAAACTTGTTGATTTCACCTACTTGTGTACCTATCCTATTCCACTGATCCACACCCCTGTTTCTTAACCAGTACCAGGCAGTTTTGATGATTGCTGCTGTGTAGTACAGTTTAATATCTGGTGTGGCTAAACCACCATCTCTAGCATGTCTTTTCATTAATATCCTAGATACTCTAGACCTCTTGTTTTTCCAAATGAATTTTGTTATTATTTTGTCCAGCTCGGTAAAAAAATTTTTTGGTAGTTCGATTGGTATGGCACTGAATAGATAGATTAATTTAGGTAGAATTGTCATTTTTATTATATTAGCTCGGCCTAACCATGAGCAAGTGATATTTCTCCATTTATTTAGATCTGATTTTATTCGCGTGAAAAGTGTTTCATAGTTATGTTCATATAGGCCCTGGGTTTGCCTTGGCAAATGGACTCCCAAATATTTTATAGTGCCTTCAGTAACTTTGAATGGAATTTCTCTTTCTATCTCTTGCTGTTGGGCTTTGTCAGTAATGTATAGGAATGCTGAGGATTTATGTGGGTTTATTTTATATCCTGCAACTTTGCTAAAGTTGTTTATTATTTCAAGTAGTTTTTTACTTGATTCTCTAGGATTCTCTAGATAAATCATCATATCATCTGCAAACAGTGATAATTTAGTTTCTTCTTTTCCTATTCTAATTCCTTCAATTTCTTTTTCTTCTCTTATTGCTACAACTAATGTTTCTAGAACCAAATTGAATAATAGGGGTGATAATGGACATCCTTGTTTCACCCCTGATCTTATTGGGAATGCATCTAGTTTATCCCCATTACAAATAATGCTTGTTGATGGTTTTAGGTAGATGCTATTTATAATTTTGAGGAAGGTTCCCCTTATTCCTATGCTTTCTAGTGTTTTTAATAGGAATGGGTGTTGTACTTTGTCAAAGGCTTTTTCTGCGTCTATTGAGATGATCATATGGTTTCTGCTAGTTTTGTTGTTGATATGGTCAATTATGCTAATAGTTTTCCTAATATTGAACCAGCCTTGCATTCCTGGAATAAATCCTACCTGGTCATGGTGTATTATTCTCGTAATGAGTTGCTGCAATCTTTTTGCTAATATTTTATTTAAAATTTTTGCATCAATATTCATTAGAGAAATTGGTCTATAATTTTCTTTCTCTGTTTTAACTCTACCTGGTTTGGGTATTAGTACCATATTTGTGTCATAAAAAGAATTTGGTAGGACTCCTTCTTCACCTATTTTCCCAAATAGTCTACAAAGTATTGGAATTAGTTGTTCTACGATATTCCGGAGGTCAATGGAGCTAGGATTAAAACCAAGAATCACCTACCCAGCAAAACTGAGTATCATGCTCCAAGGCAAAATATGGATTTTCAATAAAATAGAGGACTTTCAAGCTTTCTCAGTGAAAAGACCAGAACTGAATAGAAAATTTGACTTTCAAACACAAGAATCAAGACAAGCATGAAAAGGTAAACAAGAAAGAGAAATCACAAGGGACTTAGTAAAGTTGAACTGTTTTGTTTACATTCCTACAGGGAAAGATGATGTGTATGATTCATGAGACCTCAATATCATAGTAGCTGAAAGGAATATGCATGTATATATATATGTGTGTGTGTGTGTGTGTGTGTGTGTGTGTGTGTGTACGTGTGTGTGTGTGTGTGTGTCTAGGTATATATATATATATGTAGATGTATATATATGTAGATTATATATATGTAGATGTATATATATATATATATATATAGATAGATAGATAGATAGATAGATAGATAGATGGCACAGGGTGAGTTGAATATGAAGGGATGATATCTAAAAAAATAAAATCAAATTAAGGGATGAGAGAGGAATATATTGAGAGAGGGAGAAGGGGAGAGATAGAATGGGGTAAATTATCTCGCATAAAAGTGGCAAGAAAAAGCAGTTCTGTAGGAAGGGAAGAGGGGGCAGGTGAGGGGGAATGAGTAAATCTTGCTCTCATCAGATCTGACCTGAGGAGGGAATACCATACATACTCAGTTATCTTACCCCACAGGAAAGAAGGAGGAAGAAGATAAAAAAGGGGGGAAGATAGAAGGAAGGGTAGATAGGGGGAGGAGGTAGTCAAAAGCAAACACTTTCAAAAAGGGACAGGGTCAAAGGAGAAAATTCCATAAAGGGGGATAGGTTAGGAAGGAGCAAAACATAGTTAGTCTTTCACAACATGAGTATTGTGGAAGGATTTTACATAATGATATACATGTGGCATATGTTGAATTGCTTGCCTTCTTAGAGGGGGGAGGGAAGAGGGGAGAGAATTTGGAACTCAAAGTTTTAAAAACAGATGTTCAAAAACAAAAAAAAAAGTTTTTGCATGCAACTAGAAAATAATATACACAGGAAATGGGGCGTAGAAATTAATCCTGCCCTACAAGAGAAGAAGGGAAAAGGGGATGGGAGGGAAGTGGGGTGACAGAAGGGAGGGCTGACTGGGGAATGGGCCACCAGAATATACGCCATCTTGGAGTGGGCAGGAGGGTAGAAATGGGGAGAAAATTTGTAATTCAAACTCTTGTGAATATCAATGCTGAAAACTAAATATATTAAATAAATTAAATAAAAAAGAAACAAACAAACAAAAGAAATTGTGTACTGAGGTGCAGTTGCTGTGTATACTATAACTTCTTGGAGCCACGGGTGAGAATTGAGCGGCAGATGGACACCAAAGGTGGAGGAACAGGCCTAAAAAGGGCTCAGCAAGCTCTCACACCACAGGTGCTAGTCCTTCTTGGACACCCTATACACCAGAAGTCAATATTGGAATGTAGATACCAAGTGTCTTTTTTAATGTACCAAAGTCCAGATCTATAAAGCGACCTGAGATAGTAATTATAATCTTAAGGAAGCATGCAGTTTTAAATGAAAAGATTGGGGCTTCAGAATACAGTTCAGGTATCATTTCTTGGCATTTAATAATGAAACAATAACAGATTGATTTATCTAACCAAAATATCTGTATTAAAAATCATCAAATTAATCATTAATTAAATAAAATTAAACAATAATAAATTAAAAATAAATACAAACTATACTACTATTTGGATAAAAATTGCATCATAAGATGCAAATCCTAACTTCTTAGGAGCAATAGATAATGATTTTGTCTTCCTCACTATTTGAGTTTTATTCTCACAAGCACAAATCCCTAAAACCCACAAAAATAACATTCTATTTTCCCAGTTTTAAATGGATGAAGAGTTTAATCTCGCAAGCAATATTAGATATAAAGTGAAACAGCCATACTGGAGTGTAATAGCCCTTGCCATTAGTCATTGCTATGAATCACAGAGAAGATCCTCTTCACAAACTCATCCACTTTCAGAATCTTCTCCAAATGCTTTTCACTTTGTTAAGTAACTTTAAGTAAACACAGCCATTCCAGAGGAGGGAGACCAGGATGGCAAAGGTTCTTGAGACCACACCATATGAAGAAGAGTTGCAAGAATTGAGAATGGTTAGCTTTAAGATGAGAAGATTTAGTTAGGCCATGATTTCTTTCTTTACAATTTTTTTTTCAATTTTTAAAACATTTTTATTTAACATTTTGAGTTCCAAATTGTATTCTCCCCACTTTCCTTTCCCCCCTCCCTGGGATGGTAAGCAATTTGATATAGGTTATACATGTGCAATTTCATAAAATATATGCATATTAGTAATTTTGTACAAAAAGAGTCAAATAAAAGAAAAACAGAAAGTGAAAATAGCATGCTTCAGTCTGTATTCAAACAATATCAGTTCTTTCTTTGGAGGTGGATGGTATGCTTCACCATTATTCCTTTGGAATTGTCTTCAATCATTGTATTGCTGAGAATAGCTAAGTCATTCATAGCTCTTCTTTAAACAATATTGCTATTACTGTATACAGTGTTCTTCTGGTTCTGTTCACTTCACTATCCATTAGTCCATGTCTTTCCAGGTTTTTCTGAAATCATTCTGCTTGTCATTTCTTATAGCACAGTAATATTCCATTACAACCATATACCCCAGCTTGTTTAGCCATTTCCCAAATGATGGGCATCCCTTCAATTTCCATTTCGTTGCCACCATAGAAAGAGCTACTATAAATATGTTTGGACAAATAGGTCCTTCCACCCCTTTTTTGGATATCTTTGGGATGTAGACCTAGCAGTAGTATTGCTGGATCCAAGGGTATGCTCAGTTTTATAGCCCTTTGGGCTTGGTCATGATTGCTTTTTTTAAAGTATTTGAAGGACTAGCTCATGGAATTAATTTTGGAATTAATTAACAGATTAATTCTCTTTGGTCCCAGAAGATAGAACTCAGAGCAAAGAAGGGACATTTCAAAGAGCCATATTTAAGTCTGATAGAATATGTTGTCCTAGGAAGTAAATGTCATTCCCATAATAGAAGTCTATAATCAAGGTCTATGTGGATATGACCACTTGTCCAATATATTGAAGAGGGATTCTTGTTCAGTCATGGTTTGAATAAGATGGCCCCTTTCTACTCTAATGTGATTCTAGAAGCATTACTGTTCCCCCTCCCTTCAACCTTGTTCATATATAAACATGCAATCTGGGACAACCTCAAAGGACAACCAGGCATGTGGTCTTTGACCTGAGGATAACTTAAACTCTGCATTTTCCCAGCGATATACAGTTTTGGCAAGATATTTCTGGAAGTTCATTGTAGTAGATGAGAGTAATAATGATCTATTGCCCCCAGAAACTCAGCTGAGTGGCCTAGAATCCTGAGAACTTGGCAAGGCTGCTCAATGAATATTATCCATACCTGACTTCATAGTCTCTAGGCATTTGTCCCTGTCCATTGTCTCATTTCTTTCAAACTAGGAAGCAGACCTGGAATTCTGTGGAATCTTGCCACTATTTAGGCCTGAACATTGCAGTTAAATGAGATGCACATATATACACATATAAATATACATATATACATGGGATGAACGTGGCTAACAGATACTTTAAAAGTAGTCTTGCAACTGCACCAGTAAAGATAATGATGTGATATCATAGGCAATAAAAGATGGTATGTAAGTTTAATAAAGGACTCAAGTTAACTAAACTCATTTTAGGAGGAAGGCTGCTTGATAGATAAAGATTTTACAACTCGTCCAGAGTCTTGAGGTCCGAGAGTCCTAACAATATCTCTGTCTTTTGCCTAAGGTGGCTCTAGCATTTACCAGCTATATGACTTTGGGCAAGTGACTTTCACTCTCTCAGCCTCAGTTTCTTCACGTGTAAAACTGAACTGATAATGAACTGTCATCAGCTTGTGGGGAAAATGTGTTGTAAACATCAAAGTGTTATATAAATATGAATTATTATGATGATGGTGCTCTTGTCCACTCATGGCCCAATCTATATTAACCCATCTCTATCTTCCCCTACCCTGATCCAAGCACCGTGAAATCTTAGGAAGTCCCCATGATGCCTAGAGTTCCAGTATTATCCCACCCAAACTTATGCACCAAGTTGCAGATATTCTCCCTCTATCAAAAACCTCATCTCCTTCTCAAGGAGAAAGCCATATTGATAAACTAATTCAAACTGAAAAGTTAAGGATAACAACTTAATATGATATTTGTCAGGGGGTAATTTGCATATATGCTATAAAATGGTTTTATTTTCTGATACTTCCTTGTTCCTTAATTTGGGAAATTTATGCTGAGCTCCACTGAAGGAATAAAGTCTGATTCTTCTTGGTATCCATTTTATTACTTTCTTTTCTTCCATCTTCTCAACATTTCCTCTGGTTTTATATTCTATTACTCTGCTTGGTAGAGTCTGTGATATTGGAGATGGAGATTTTATCTGGCTCAACTTTCATAAAAGTACCAAACCACAAAGTCAGAATCAAGGACTTGAACGATTTTGAAATTTGTACTAGTAATGAAATGAAATGAAATAAGACACACTTAGCTTGATTTAGCTGTTCATTCTCTGTCTAGATGAGAGTTTCACGTATTGAATAACAAATAAAAACATTTATGACAGATAGGATTACAAGATTCTTGTAAACTACAAGATTCTATTTTGTTCCATTCACTTCAATTCAATAAATGCAATAAGTTTTTGTTAAGTATCTAAGGACTAGGTTATATGCTTGGAATACAAAGACAAAAATGAAACTGCCTCTGCCCTCAAGGAACTTAAGTTCTATTGGGAAAAACCAAAATATACATAGAAAATAAAACATGTATATATATATATATATATACATATATATAGTATATGTGCTCATTATAATGACATAACTTATGAACAAATGTGTATACACATACAGGCATACAAATATTTATACATACATGAATACATATATATATATATATCTTAAGCTAGGCCATAGCTTATGTTCTGTGTACATGCATATTTGTACACAAATACATCCACATAGGTAAATATGTATATATTTGAATATATTAATACATATATGAATACATACATATAATACATATTGTAAAAAAAAGAGTAAGATGGTTTAATTTAGTCCAACCCTGGAAATATCTACTTGCTAATGATATTTAAGCATTTACATTGGGCAAATAATAAAACTATAGCAAGTGGTAAACATATACACAATTTTAAGGCACACTGAACTTTTTACTTTTCATGTTTGTTTTGTTTCAGAAAAGGTCTGTATATGAATGACTTTTTGCTCTGAAGTGATAATATTTCAAATTTAGGAGGAGACAACAGTCAGTATTCTCTATGAATTTTTCTAATTTCCAAATTCAGATTTTTTTGGTACTTCTTCAAGTTTTAGATCACTATACAAACCTAAATTACTAATATTGAGTTTTCTTAAAGCCAAACATCTCTCTGTGGGGAAGAGCTTACAACCTAAAGAAATTCAGTTTCAAAAGTTTGATTTTATTTCTTTTTAATATATTGTTTGGGAGCAAGACTTAGCTATTCGAAATAACCACATACACAAATGTTCACTAACATGTATTTTTCATCTTAACTTGCAAACCTGATTTGTAGTATTAAAAAGACAGAAAACAGAGCAAAAGAACTATTTGTGGAGTCACATTCAACAAGAGATTTTGTAATGGATTTTAGCATTGTAGAGAAAGCAGAAGAAATAACAAAAAGGATTTTTAAAGGTGTTTAAGTGCTTATAAAAAAAGGAAGAAAGAAAGAAAGAAAAAGAATGATTGCTTTTTGGCCACTTATAATCTTTTTAGCAGACTTGTAAAAGGGAAGCCTTTATATTCTCATATTTTTAGTTCTTAACGATGTACAATTATCTACGTGTGTGTGTGTGTGTGTGTGTGTATTTGGCTATTTGGTGTGATGGGAGTAGATATTAATACCTAGCAAGTTTGCATTAAAACTGTGGTTATAATCACATGTCAGATATAACTGTGAAAAGAAATCAATGCAATCTTTTGGATGCTTTCAGACATCTGAGTGTTTGATATCCTGAGAGCAAGACCTATAGGTGATAATATGAATTTTTCATTTTTATCCAAATTTTGCACTGTGGAGACCAAGTCAGTATCCATAGAACTGAAGGGAAGAGGAGAGTTGACATCTGAATTTACAGCAAACCTGGACTATTGAGAAAAAAAATGCCTTACCTTTCAGGATCACAGTGTACCTAAGGTTTCAAGGGAAATGCATAAAGCTGCCCTTTCTGATTCTGGCCAATCACTTGGATTGGCCCTTTGTCAGCTCCATTATCCTTGACTCAGGCTTCAGATAGGCTTTTTGAATCTTACCGCAAACAGAGATTAAATGACTTGGCCAAGATTACAAAGTAATAATAATGAAAATAATAAAATTTATATAGTGTGTTAAAGTTTTAATACTTCCTCACAACAACTCTGTAGGTTAGAGATAAGGAATCTGAGATAAGGAAAGGTTAAGTGACTTCCCCAATGGTGATAGAATGGGGCTAGGCCAGTTCACACTTTTCTTTTGGTAAGGTCATAAGTTCATATAGACTTAGAACTGAAAGGGATCACAGTACCATAGGCTTAGTGTAAGAAGGACCTCAGAAGCCATCCTTTTACAGATGAGGAAACTGAGACCCAGAGAAAGAAGCCCAAAAAATGGCTTATCCAAGGTTATCTCTGTATGTAGAAATAAAGATGTTCAAATATATTCAGAGGAAACATAAATATATATATATATATAGGAAATATATGTAGGAAATATAGATATGTAAATTATAGTAAAGAAAAATAAAGGGAGGGAGAAAAGGAGGGATTGAGGTGGGGAGAGATGGAGACAGAGCAACAGAGAGAACGAGAGAGAGAGTGAGGGAGGGAGGGAGGGGGAGAGAAAAAGACAGAGAGAGAGAGAAAAAGAGAGGGAAGGAGGGAGGGAGGGAAGATAGAGAGAGAGAGAGAGAGAGAGAGAGAGAGAGAGAGAGAGAGAGAGAGAGAATGAGAACAAATGTTAGAGCCCAGATTTGACCTCAGGACCTATGCCTCCAAATCCAGAGCTCTTATAAAAGAGAAATAATACTTGCATTCCCTATCTCGTTGAGGATCAAATAAAGCGCTGTACAAGTGTTGTAAGTAGGCCGGATAGTTAGACTTTTGAATCATCCAGAAGTGTGATAATTGAACACAAGGGAGCTGATGAGATCAGAGAGATACACAGAGACAGAGACTCAGAGGCCAACAGAAAGAGGGAGAGAGAAAGGGTGAAGGAGAAGAGGAGGGAGAGGAGGAGGAGGAGGAGAAGAAGAAGAAGAAGAAGAAGAAGAAGAAGAAGAAGAAGAAGAAGAAGAAGAAGAAGAAGAAGAAGAAGAAGAAGAGGAGGAGGAGGAGGAGGAGGAGGAGGAGGAGGAGGAGGAGGAGGAGGAGGAGGAGGAGGAGGAGGAGGAGGAGGAGGAGGAGGAGGAGGAGGAGAAGGAGGAGGAGGAGGAGGAAGTAGTAGTAATAAGGGTCCCTGCCTTAGGATAGTTTACAATCTAGATCAGGGTTCTTAATCTTTTTGTGTAATGGATTCCTTGGGCAGTCTGGTGAGAAACCCTTCTAGTAATCGTGTTTTGCGTAAATGCATAAAACAAAATGCATAAGATTACAAAGGAAACCAATTATATTAAAATATAGTTATATATATATATGTGTGTGTGTATACATACATATATGTATATGTGTGTGTGTGTATATATATATATATAGATAGATAGATAGATAGATAGATAGATAGATATATTCACAGCCCTCAGCTTATGAACTTCTGTTCTAGATGGAACTCCCACACATGAAACCACTGAAGAACATTTTTATGTGGAAACACTGAAGTTTGCTTATACTTAGACGACCAGCAGGCTGGCTCCCCAGGCTGCTCCCACATTCTTTCCCTCTTCCTATTTCTATAGCTTTTAAGTCGGTAGAGGGGTGAGCAGAAACAGACAACAATCCTGGTTTGCTTCTCCAGTCCTGCCATTTCTGCCCCCTGCTGGCAGGGACAGGGAGAAGAGGGAGAGATAAACAGGGAAGAGAAGTAAGAGGGATAGAAAGAGAAGATGCGAGAGGAAGAGGTGGAGAAGGAAATCACATTATATTCCCTTTGTTTTTTTTCTTTTTTCCCTCTGATTCAGTTCTTTCTATATAACCCACATGTCTTTTAGGAGTCTGAGCTAAATCGTCCAGACGTCTAGCATACTACAATAGAGTGTGAGAGCATTGGATAGGCTCATAACCTCTTTGTCATTCTAACATTTTATGATTATGTTAAGTCTCAATAAAAAAGATTCTTTAAATAAAACATTTCTGGATAAAGAACTTTTTAATCTCCTTCCATATTTGTATAGCCTGCACAATAGTGTATGTTTTTTTTTTTCTCCCTTACAACAGAGACAGATGGTTTAAGTATTTTGAGCATCCAGAGTTTACTGAGGCGCATTATATAATCTCGGCACAGTCAGGGAATGAAATAAGAAATTCCTTGTTTGGCAGATGTAGCTTGCATATCGAGTTCATAAACTTTAAAACTTCTCCCCAGTCCAAAATCAGAGACAACCTGCTCCAAGTCAGTTTCCCATTTGCACTTAATTAGGGAGTGCATTTTAGAGGTCAGTGAAAAATAGTGGAGTACATTTTCATAATAACTTTCCTCACAATAAAATTATTTGCAAGGCAGCTGTCCAACTTTCTCTGGAATGAGGGCAAGAAGAGTGGGGACACAGAGTGGAGTTATTGGATACCTTATCTGGAACTGCCCAAAAAGTTGTCCCAGATCCAAAGAACACACAGTACATTCTGGATCTGAGGATAGGAGCCAAATACTATTTATTTCTTTTCAACAATTTTCATTGCTGTACAATTTCATTCTATTTCTAACAACTAAAAAGCAGGACTTTAAAGACTCCAGGAACTGCAGTAGAAAATCCTGGTCCTGTAGTCATTGCATTTTTAAAGCAGCAGACCTCCTGGTTAGGGAAGAAGATATATGTGGAGCTGGAGATAGAAGATGGGAGTTAGAACTGAGC
This sequence comes from Trichosurus vulpecula, assembly GCF_011100635.1. Lineage (NCBI taxonomy): Eukaryota > Metazoa > Chordata > Mammalia > Diprotodontia > Phalangeridae > Trichosurus > Trichosurus vulpecula. The sequence goes on from NC_050576.1 coordinate 125,837,434, forward strand.
ATCTCTGCCTAACATGGCTGATTACTTCCTGGAAGTTCTCTGGTCCTTGATTTTCCAAGTCTAACAATGTAATCCCATCAAAAAGGACAAAGGTAGTCCAAAGAACCCTGCATTCTGGATTCTACATCCAAATCTTGGATGTAGATTTTCATCCTAACTCTGATATTTATTACTTATGTGACCTTGGAAAAGTCATTTACCTTATTTGGGTTTTAGTTTCTTTATCTATAAAATGAAGAGACAACATGGCATAGTAGAAAGAGAGTTGGTCTGAGAGTCAGGAAAACCTGAGTTCATGTTTTCCCTCTGATGCATGCTGGATTGCAGGCAATGTCACTTACCCTCATAGTGCCTTAGGAACCTAAGAATGTAAGTTACAGATGAGTTATTAATCTATATTCACGAAGGGAATTTCCACACTGGGAATGCCTATGCTAATGATGTCATCAATCCAATTTTAAAAAATGATTGGTTGGACTAGCAGACCTCTGAGATCTCTTTCAGCTCTAAATCAACGATCCTAAATGACTGATTTGGCTCCTCTTAACTTGTAGAAAAGCTTATAACATTGTGAGCCTTGTCTTATAATACTCTAGATTAGTGGTATCAAACTCAAACAGAAATGGGTGCCATTAAGCCATATGTAAGGATCCCTGAGGACAGCATATCAAATGAGTTTTTAGACGTAATATTATCTTTACTATTTATCTATAGATGTGATATTATTTGTATTTGTTTTGTTAAATATTTCCCAATTATATTTTAATCTGGTTCTGGCCACATGCCGCCCACATGTTTGATACCCCTGCTCTAGATTACAAGGAAGAAACTTCAGGGAACTTGAGGTGAAAAAGCTGAACATAAGGGGTCCTTTGGGGGATGATCTTCCATTTTTCTAGTAAGTACCCCTGAAAGATTAGGAATTCGGGTTCAGTTTGGCTAATTACTTCCAAATCCAGGGAAGCACTCTCAGGGGGACAAGATTTTGAAAGATTTCAACTACTACTCAATTCTAGTTGGACCTTCCATTCTTACTAATCCAGGAGCTCACGGCTAACACCCACAATTTCCAAATTACTTTTGATAAGTATGTACTGAAATGTGAGGCTCATAGCTGACTTACATAGGAAAGATCTTCATCTATACATTCAGAATGCTGACTATACATACTGAGGAGTTTTATTTCAGGATTTAGTAACATTTATACTGTGCACATTCGATGATAAATGGTTCCTTGATGAGGATTTGATGCTTTTAAACCAAATTTCCCTCAAAGGCAGTTCACATGTCAAGTTGCTACATTTACCAAATGACTGAAGTAACCATAACCAATGTGGCATGACCAATGTATCAGAAGGAATACAGTATTTCCCTTTAGTCTCTTAATTTGATAGTGATGATAACAGGGAATTCATCATGCTTTATTTCCAGTGCTTGACAGATCATTCAGATTATGTGCCTTTACTAGTTACCTGAATATAAATCAACCCAAATTCAGACCAGCTGTTCTGTCTCTGGGTTAGCAAGAGAAGTTACCTGATTTTTACTTATTTATTTTTTTTGAAGCCTTACTCATTCAAGAGGACATACTGGGTCATGTTCCACTTTCCCAGCTACTAGATATTAGAACCTTTCTGTTATGTATTCTTTCATTTACCCCTGTAGGCATGGAGACTAGAGGTCTGGTTTGAATTGAGGAAGACCTGGGTTCAAATCTTGCCACTGACATAGGCTGGATGTGTGACCCTGGAAAAGTAATTTAAGATATCAGTAATTCACTCAGACTATAAGGATATTACAGTCATCAGGGAGAGAATTTTCACACCAATGCAATCACAGTCTGGAATTAAAAAAATCACACACCTATAAGTAAAAAAATGGGGAACTGAACAAGAAAGGAAATTTCAGAAAAGCATATATTTGGAGTGTTTTTATTTCTTTATTACTAATTCATTTACTGGTAGTGCTCTTTAGGGAAGTGTATGAAAACAGTTGCTAAAGTAGAAACAAAATTAAAATCATCCTTAAACTTAGGAATCATCTCATTGCCATTGCCTATGAACCATGTGGAAGGAGAGACCAGTGAAATGACCTTTAGTCATGAAGATGGTCAATATGGCCCCTGTTCATAGTTTAGAAAGAATAATTTGGGGGAATTCAATCCATAACAGATTTTTTTCTTAAGGAAATTGAACAACAAATGCTTCAGAATGAGAAGATTGCAGTCACTCAGGATTAAGAGACTTAAAAGATTTCCATCATTATGTTAAAACTTTGTTTTTTGGGGAGGGGAGAGAGGGGGAGAAATTTAGAACTAAAAAATCTTAAAGAAGGAATTGTTGCAAACTAAAAATAAAACAAACAAACCAAGAACTTTATTGTTTGTCCTCCTGCTCATTTCCTCAGGGGTGCACAGTTCTTTTCCTTGCCCACCCTAAAATGGGGGGAGGGGGCTCACTTTTATTTTTTTTTTTACTGAAAGTCTTTCCTGATTCCCACTAGTTATCAGTTCTTTCTTCTCCTCCTGAAATTATCACATATATGCTTATCTTTTTATATGTTGTATCCTCTCAGTATATGTAAGTTCCTTGAGTGCAGGGACTTTTTTTGTCTTAATAGCAACCTCAGTAAATTCTAACATTTATATAGAGCTTTGTGATTTGCAGCGTTTTCCATATATTATCTTTAATTTGATCCTCACAGCAACCTTATGAGATAGGTGTGATTTTTATTCCATTTTACAGATGGGTAAACTGAGAGGAAGGAATGGGGTAGATGGAATTAGAAAGTATATCTCTCTCCCAGCTATCTCTCCACTAGAGAACCAGTTGGTTTTTTAAGGGTTTGGTCCCTTGAGGTTGATTGGTTAATGTCTATGAAGCACTTTCATGTTGCCATCATCTGTCATGTCTCACAGCTTTGCCATCTGCAAAACAGAGGAATTGCCACCCAATAATGTACTTCATGAGCAATTGATGGATGGTATGCTCCCAAAATAAAATATCACAAACAGATGCTTTGCAGAAATCCTCCTTGAGCCTCTATAATAGAAAACAACTGTGTTATTAATGATTTGGGAAAGAGATGAATTTCTTATTCTATAGGTGCTATGTATTTCTGAATCAATGCTAGTTGTAAAATATTATTACATCTTTGGGTCTTCTTCATCATTATCATCATCATCTTCTTCTTCTTCTTCTTCTTCTTCTTCTTCTTCTTCTTCTTCTTCTTCTTCTTCTTCTTCTTCTTCTTCTTCTTCTTCTTCTTCTCTTCCTCCTTCTCCCTCCTCCTCATCCTTCTTTCTGCACTAAGTGTAGAGTTACAAGTTACATACTGAACTTTTGGTATGTACTTCTACCTAGGTGTGTGACCTTAAGCAAGTCAATGAAGATCTTTTATATGACTCTGTGGGAACATGCTCTTAGGAGGAACAGTGCTACAGGAATGATAAAGGAAGGTCATCCCCCCCCCCCACCATAATCAATTTTATATACAGAGCAATTGACAAAAAGAGGATTGTGTATTTAATGCCACTTTCTTAAAAATATACATAATAAATTCAACACAGCCATTTCAAACACAGTCATCTTGCTTGTCTGTGCTTCCTTTTGTTCTGTGCATTAAGAAAATGTCTGAATTGGACTTTTTGGTGGGCATTTTTATTGTTAACCTTTCCTACTATGACCCCCAAATGAGAGAGAGAGAGGGAGAGAGAGAGAGAGAGAGAGAGAGAGAGAGAGAGAGAGAGAGAGAGAGAGAGAGAGAGAGAGCAGAGGAAGAAGAAGAAGAAGAAGAAGAAGAAGAAGAAGAAGAAGAAGAAGAAGAAGAAGAAGAAGAAGAAGAAGAAGAAGAAGAAGAAGAAGAAGGAGAAGGAGAAGAAGGAGGAGAAGAAGGAGAAGAAGATGAAGAAGAAGGAGAAGTAGAAGAAGGAGGAGAAGAAGGAGAAGAAGAAGAAGAAGAAGGAGAAGGAGAAGAAGAAGAAGAAGAAGAAGAAGAAGAAGAAGAAGAAGAAGAAGAAGAAGGAGAAGAAAAAGAAGAAAGAGAAGACCTTGTAACAAATAAGAAAAAAACAATGCATACAATGCCCATGTTAAAAACTGTAAGTCCTTTTCTACACTTTAAATCCTGTGAAGAGTTGCACAATACATTTCATTTTAGGCCCTCTAGAGGTATGATTGGTAATTGCTTTTATCTGAGTTCTTAAGTTTTTCACAGTTCGTTTTCTTTATAGCATTATTGTCCTTGTACATATTGTTCTGGTTTTACTCACTTTACTCAGCATCAGACCATATTTCCCAGGATTCTATGAAATCCTTTCTTTTGTCATTCTTCACAGTACTCTCCTACTACATCTATATATAGCACAATTTATTCCATCATTCCCCAGTTGATGGACACCACTTAGTTTCCAATTCTCTCTCTCTCTCTCTCTCTCTCTCTCTCTCTCTCTCTCTCTCTCTCTCTCTCTCTCACCTTTTAGCCTCCTCTTCCAGATCCAGAAGTTTGTTTTCTTTGCAACTATTCCCTCTTCTGTATTATCTTACCTTTTAATACCCCCTCTCCCTGCCTGTTTCCCTGTTGAACTTGATATATTTTTACACTAAGCTCTGTGTGTGTGTGTGTGTGTGTGTGTGTGTGTGTGTGTATACGCCCATCTGTGTTCCACCCCTCCTTAGATAAGTGTGAAGTTCATCTGGTACCCGCTACCTCCACCTCTTCCTCCACGTTTGCATAGTCTTCTTCTCAAGCACCCTTATTATGAAAAACAGCAACTTCCACATCCTTCTTCCTCCTTTTTGCACAAGTCCGTCCATTTTATCCTCTCTTCTCTTGTCACTCTTACAACCCCCAGAAGAGAACCAATCCACTCCCAGCTTTTCTCACTTAATTAACTACCTCAATACCATTTGAAATCATCAAGCGTCTATAAGAACAATGTTTATTCCATTAGAATATTAGCATTTGAGCCCCTTCCAATTGCTCAAATAAATTTACCTTTCTAGATTTCTCTGGATTCTTGGGCTTGCATTTCAGACTTCCCATTCAGCTCGGGACTTTTCATCAGGAATGCTCATGTAATAGAGGTTTGGTGCATAGCCAAGTCACATAGGATAGAGTCACCCATGTGGGAGGCATTTATTAAGAACCTGCCATGTGACAAATGCTGCAGCCAAGCACTTTACAAATGTCTTATTTGATCTTCACAACACCGCTGAGAGAAAGGTATTATTATTTTCCTCATTTTACAGTTGAGCAAAATATATCAGGCAGAAGTTAAGTGATTTGTCCAAGGTCACACATATAGTATTTGTCTGAGGCAGGATTTGAACCCAGGTTTTCTTGGTTCCAAGTTCAGCACACCATCTACTACTCTACCTAGCTGCCTTCATGAAAACTGGAACATGGGTGAATATGGTTGGAAGCAATTTTTTTCTACTTGCTGCATGGCTGGAACTATCCTTGTCTTCAAAACTATCTGACCAAGAATAGTCTTTCTCTTTCCTGCCTTGATGCATAAGGGTGAAGGACTCCTTCACTCAGCACGTGACATTATATGGTAGTGGAGGAAGTTTTGCTGGTTTCCTCCCCTGTCCCTTAGGCTGCATGACCCTGGGAAATGAGCTTGGGGTTTTAGCTTGTTTTGTTTGTCCTATTTCTGTTCTTGTTGAATGGAGGGGAGTCTTTGACCCAGGAGCTCAACCCATGGGGATCCCAGAGTTCAGGAACCCAGGCCGGATGGTGTAACCAGCCCAGTAGGGAAGCCCTGAGAAACAATGGTATGGAATGTTAGCCTAGTGGGACTTTGAACTTGAACTTGTTGGGATTAATGTTATAGAAGAACTGAGCTAACTTGTGAATGTACTCCTCATTCTATTGCCAGAGAATGAGGTGACTTATACTCTCAATGTATTGAGGGAATTATACTCTCAATGTATTGGAGGAAATGTTTGTATGTTTGTTCTTGCTATGGCTTTGAAGTAAATGTTCCCTTGTAAAGGAATAATCCTTTTTCTAAATAATAAATAATCTCTTTTGTAGAAGTTAATCTGATGTTAAATGATTAAGTAGAATTGAAGTCTGTGAAATAGAAGCTAAGTGCTAGTCAACAGCCCATGAAAAACGGAGGTACATCCAGTAGGGGCTTAGACAATGGCAGGAGAATAGAGATTCCCCAACTCGTTCAATGTATCAGAGAACCATGGGGAGGCAGCAGGGAATGTAACAGACTTGGTCCTCAGACAGCAGGACGAGAGTCAGAACATGATTCTCAGGATGGTATGACTACTGTACTACAAGATTTCACTTAACGTGAATGGAGTTCCCCAATCCCTCTGTTGATTATTTCTCTTTCTCTTGTATGTAGTTCGTTTCTACATAGTTGATTGCATATTGTCTCCCCCATTATCTTGTGAGCCTCTCAAGGGCAGTGACTGTGTTTTGGCTTTCTCTGTATCTCCTGTACTTGACACAGTATCTGGCATATAGTAGATGCTTAATAGATGCTTGTTGATTGACACCTCTCCCTTCTCTAATACCTTAAGGGGATCCAGGCATATCTGTTCTTGTCTTTTTGGTTAAGCCTCCACCGGTTGAGTTCCTTTCTCTGTTTGGAAGACATTTATACACTTTACATCAAATGAGTTTTTACAAAAAAAAATATTTCCTTGAAAGAACAAAACAAAAACCAAGATAATTGGAGAAAGGATGCTACAGAAGCCTCTGGAATCAGGAGAAGGTGTCATTTGAACTGGGTTTTGATGGATTTTGGGGTTTGTAAGAGGGGAAAGCATTCTTAGGCAGGGGAGACAGCCCGTATAAAAGTATGGAGATGGAGTGCAATATGGGGTGAATGGCAAGAAGGCCATTTTGGCCGGACCATATTGTACATGAATAGGGAATAATGCATAATAAGCCTCGAAATGTAAATTGGAGCCAAATTGTGAAGGGTTTTAAATTCCAAAGTGAAGTTTGCATTTGGTCCTAGAGGTAATACAGAACTAGCATTTATTAAGCGGGGTGGGGGGGCGGTGCGTTACATAGTCAGACCTGTGTTTTAAGAATACTATTCTCATATGGTTTTGTGGGAACATAATGTTAGGAGAAAGAGTACTCCAGGAGGAATTTCTATAGAAAGAAAATTTATGTGCATACTTTATAAACCTTAAAGGGTTATATAAATGTGAGTTACTTCTACTAGTGTGAGTACTACAGAAAGCACTGGCACCACATGCAAACTAACTTTCAAAGCAATTACTGTTGTCCCAGCTCAAGCTCTAGGTCAGATTGTCAAAATGAATCTGATTTATATCTCAGGCAATTGATCATATGCAGGTACAATAGGATTTTATGCCATTCCAGTGGGATGGTTGAAGAATGTATCAGTGAAGTTAATTCAGATCAACAGTAGCCAGGGCAGCTGTGGGTAGGGTCAACCTATCATTTCAAACCTTGGGCTTTTATATTTCATTCCTTTGCCCTAACTTTTTATTTGAGGCATGGGTGGTAGGGACGGGGTGGAAGGTGGGAAGTCTGGACAAGGGGTTTCATCACAGTAGGGATTTCATCATGATGGTGTTTGGAAACTCCTTCCACTGATACATATTAGCAATCCATGATTTATATATTAGAGAATTATCTGGGGGTACAGAAATTAAATGAGTTGCCCCTGATGTATCAGGGTACAAGGGACCCTTTCTTATTCATTGTCTCTCTCTCTCTCTCTCTCTCTCTCTCTCTCTCGTGCTCACACACAAACACAGAAACAGACACGCATGCACACACGCGCGCGCACACACACACACACACACACACACACACACAACTCCTCTAGAAGTTTACATTTAGAGGCAGGATTTGAATCTCTGTCTTCCTGATTCAATGATGACCCTCCCTCTGCCATAGCATCCTGCTTTCCTCAACTATTCCTGGAACAAATACTCAAGTGCTTTGGTCGTTTCCTCCCCTTCCCCAAGCCCTAAATGTTCAGTCATCTGATATCACAGTAAATGACAAAACGCCTGATGGACTGTTGGCCTGGTTATGTGCATGTGTATTCACACATATGCACACACATACACACATACATATATACATACATGCATTTGACCTAGCTGCTACACATATTCATATAATTAAAAGAGGAATAATGACTCATTAACTAAACAGGTAATAGAAAAAATATTCATTTAAGACAATCTCAGCTACTTCCTCAGCTTTTCCACTTCACTGCTGCTTATGTGAGTAAAAACAGCAAACTAAATGGAGACTCTCAGGACCCCCAGGGACCAATTAATGCCACGTGACTTCCTCCCTGCCTTCCATGAAAATAACTATATTATAATGGTCTGTGATATTAATATCGGCTTTGGGAAAGTCAGGCAGCAGCTCAATGGGAAGGAAGTGGCAAGAGTAAGGACTGTGGAATGTACAGTATTTGACAGCATAGAAGCCATGCCTTTTTATAAGCTGCATTGCAAAACTGAAATGGAGGTGTGTGGAGAAGTCCGACAGGTTAGTGAGTTCATTAAGGCTAAAAGGCCAACCAGAAAGTTTATCTCAGAGCTCTGTATCCAGGAGAAGGGAAGGGAATCCTGGGGTATTTTTCTCTTTTTTTTTTTTTTAATGCAATTTATTTATTTAACATATTTGGTTTTCAGCATTGATTTTCACAACAGTTGAATTACAAATTTTCTCCCCATTTCTGCCCTCCCCCCCCACTCCAAGATGGCATATATTCTGGTTGCCCTGTTCCCCAGTCAGCCCTCCCCTCTATCACCCCCCTCCCCTCTCATCCCCTTTTCCCTTCCTTTCTTGTAGGGCAAGATAAATTTCTACGCCCCATTGCCTGTGTATCTTATTTTTTAGTTGCATACAAAAAGTTTTTTTGTTTTTGAACATCTGATTTTAAAACTTTGAGTTCCAAATTCCCTTCCCTCTTCCCTTCCCACCCACCCTCCCTAAGAAGTTGAGCAATTCAACCTAGGCCACACATGTATTATTATGTATAACCCTTCCACAATATTCATGTTGTGAAAGGCTAACTACATTTTGCTCCTTCCCAACCCATCCCGCTTTATTGAATTTTCTTCCTTGACCCTGTCCCCTTTCCAAAGTGTTTGTTTTGATTACCTCCACCCCCATCTGCCCTCCACTCCATCATCCCCCTGCCTTTTATTTTTTTTTTATCTTCCTCCCTCTTCTTTCCTGTGGGGTAAGATACCCAACTGAGTATGTATGGTATTCCCCCTCAGGCCAAATCTGATGAGAGCAAGGTTCACTCATTCCCCCCTCACCTGCCCACTCCCCTCCTCTCCTAGAACTGCTTCCTCTTGCCACCTTTATGGGAGATAATCCACCCCATTCTATCTCTCCCTATCTCCCTCTCTCAGTAAGTTACTCTCTCATCCCTTAATTTCATTTTATTTCTTTTAGCTATCTTCCCTTCATCCTCAACTCACCCTGTGTCTGCTCTCTTTCTCTTACATATATATATATATATATATATATATATATATATACACATACATACACATACATACATATACACATAGATTCATGCATACATACACATTCACTTATATATATACATAAACATATATATATGCATATATATATATGCATATTCCCTTCAACTACCCTAATACTGAGGTCTCATGAATCATACTCATCATCTTTCCATGTAGGAATGTAAACAAAACAGTTCAACTTTAGTAAGTCCCTTGCAATTTCCGTTTCTTGATTACCTTTTCATGCTTCTCTTGATTCTTGTGTTTGAAAGTCAAATTTTCTATTCAGTTCTGGTCTTTTCACTGAGAAAGCTTGAAAGTCCTCCATTTTATTGAAAGTCCATATTTTGCCTTGGAACATGATACTCAGTTTTGCTGGGTAGGTGATTCTAGGTTTTAATCCTAGCTCCATTGACCTCCGGAATATCGCATTCCACGCCCTTCGATCTCTTAATGTAGAAGCTGCCAGGTCTTGGGTTATTCTGATTGGGTTTCCACAATATTCAAATTGTTTCTTTCTGGCTGCTTGCAATATTTTCTCCTTGATCTGGGAGCTCTGGAATTTGGCAACAATATTCCTAGGAGATTTCTTTTTAGGATCTATTTGCGGAGGCGATCGATGGATTCTTTCAATTTCTATTTTGCCCTGTGGCTCTAGAATATCAGGGCAGTTCTCCTTGATAATTTCCTGAAAGATGGTATCTAGGCTCTTTTTTTGATCATGGCTTTCAGGTAGTCCAATAATTTTTAAATTATCTCTCCTGGATCTATTTTCCAGGTCAGTGGTTTTTCCAAGGAGATATTTCACATTGTCTTCCATTTTTTCATTCCTCTGGTTCTGTTTTATAATATCCTGATTTCTAATAAAGTCACTAGCTTCCACTTGCTCCAATCTAATTTTTAAAGTAGTATTTTCTTCAGTGGTCTTTTGGACCTCCTTTTCCATTTGGCTAATTCTGCCTTTCAAGGAATTCTTCTCCTCATTGGCTTTTTGGAGCTCTTTTGCCATTTGAGTTAGTCTATTTTGTAAGGTGTTGTTTTCTTCAGTGTATTTTTCAGTATTTTTTTGGGTCTCCTTTAGCAAGTCATTGACTTGTTTTTCATGGTTTTCTCGCATCCTTCTTATTTCTCTTCCCAATTTTTCCTCTACTTCTCTAACTTGCTTTTCCAAATCCTTTTTGAGTTCTTCTATGGTCTGGGGCCAGTTCATGTTTTTCTTGGAGGCTTTGGTTGTAGGCTCTATGACTTTGCTGTCTTCTTTAGGCTGTATGTTTTGGTCTTCTTTGTCACCAAAGAAAGAATCCAAAGTCTGAGACTGAATCTGGGCGCGTTTTCGTGTCCTGGCCATATTCCCAACCAACTAACTTGACCCTTGAGCTTTTCAGTGGGGTATGACTGCTTGTAGATTACAGAGTTCTATGTTCTACGTTTGGGGGGGAGGTGCCAGCTCTGTCAGAGCCGCACTCCTCCTTCCCCAAGGACCCCCAGTCCAGACTGGGCTCAGATCTTCGGCAGGCTGTGCACCCCTGCTGTGATCCGCCACTTAATTCCCCCCACCAGGTGGGCCTGGAGCCGGAAGTAACAACAGCTGTAGCTGCCCCACCTCCGCTGCCCCCGGGGCTGGAAGCCGAACCGCGAACTCCTTCCACTCCCGCAGCTTTTCCCACTAACCTTCTCCGCAGTCTTTGGTGTTTGTGGGTCGAGGGGTCTGGTAACTGCTCACGTATTCAGGGCGCTAGGGCCCCCTCCGCCCGGCTTCCGGTCTGGATCGTCCACGCCGCTCAGGCTGGGCTCTGCTCCACTCCGTTCCCAGCTCCCAGCTCCCAGCTCCGTGTGGAATAGAGCTCACCCAGAGACCATCCGGGCTGTCCTGGGCTGGAGCCCTGCTTCCCTCTGCTGTTCTGTGGGTTCTGCCGTTCTAGAATTGGTTCAGAGCCATTTTTATAGGTTTTTGGAGGGACTCGGGTACGGAGCTCACTCTAGTCCGTGCTTACCAGCCGCCATCTTGGCTCCGCCCCCTTTTCTCTTTTTTTTTAAAATAATATTTTATTTTACTTCCCAGTTACATGTAATGATAACTTTTAACATTCATTTAAAAATTTGAGCCCCAAATTTTCTCTCTTCCTCCCTTACCTTTCCCCTCTCTGAGACAGTAATCAATTAGATATAGGTTATACATGTTCAATCACTCAAAACATATTACCATATTAGTCATGCGAAAGATGACACAGACTAGAGAGTTTTTCTAAGGATTTCTCAGAAATTAAACCTCCACTATGGCTTATCCTTTTTGGAATAATCCAGATATATCCCCATCGAATAGGCAGATGAGTTCTGACAATTTTTTTTTTCTCTTTGTGTTGGACCCTAGAATGCAGGGGTGAGTATTCAAAAACAAACATCCCAAATGTGCTGCTTCTGTCTGGATAGACAAATAAAAAAAAAAAAAAGAACTGCTTTGCTTTGCTATGCAAATGAGCTTGGATTTTAAATCCCAGAAAGAAAATACATTTAGTACCCTGAATCAGATGACATGGGTCAGAGACTTGATTTCCTGGTTCTGTTGCTTATTCATAGTGTCAATGGGACTGGTTCTATGATTTCAATGGTATGAAGAAGTATCAGATGAGGAAACTCCCTACTCCAATGCAGATGTCAACTTTCTCTCAAGCAAGCTGTCCTGAGCACCAAGAAATTAAGTGACTTGCCCAGGGTCATAGGTATCAGAAGTGGGACTCAAACCCAGGTCTTGATGGCTTTGAGATTAACATTTTATCAGTGACATCAAGATGTCCCTGAGACTGATTTTTTCTTACGTGTAAAATGGAGCAAGAGTAAACTAAGGTGAAAAATCGATGATGCGGCCTGTATTCTAGGACGTGATATATTTTTTCAGCTATCTGAGGAATCATCTCTAGTTCTTCCCTTTCAATATTCCTTTGTGACATATTTACTTAGTTACCAAATATCTCCTCCCTTCCTCTCTCCCTATCCCACTCCCAAAAGAATGTTAGCTCTTTGAAGGCAGGGCCTTTTCAGTTTTTGTTTTTGTATCCCTGTGTTCAAGCAGTGCTTGGCACATAGTAGGTGCTTTAAAAAAATCTTTGTTGAGTTGAATTGATCAAGCAAGGGCTGCTAAGCTTTGTGCAGTTCTATTGTAAAGTTTTAAAAATTCTTATATCTTTGAAACTTCACCCTGGTAATTAGACACTACCTCTGAGACTTTGGGCATTGTAGGATCCTTTTAGTGCAGCAAGAGAAGACTAAGAATAACATCTTGACATAAATCTCAGGCATTATGGCTTGTTCCTTACCTTCAGTCTCCACATTTAGGCTGGGGCTCTGTTTGTAGGGCCAAATCCGGGACGATGGAGAGAGGCTGGAGCTCTCTCTCTCTCTCCCTCTCTCTCTCTGCCTCTCCCTCCCTCCTTCCTTCCCTCCCTCCCTCCCTCCTTCCCTTCCCTTCCCTTTCCTTCCTTCCTTCCTTCCTTCCTTCCTTCCTTCCTTCCTTCCTTCCTTCCTTCCTTCCTTCCTTCCTTCCTTCCTTCCTTCCCCCCTTCCCCCAGAGAGGTTTAACAACCTGACCAGGGTCACATGCCAATAAGCATCTGAGGTTGGATTTGAACCCAGGAAGTCTTCTTAATTCTCAGGCCACTGCCCTATCCACTGCATTCTACTGACTCTTAAAGACAGTGAAGCTCAGTTAAGTTATGTGATGTACCTAAGTCACATAGCCAGGAAGGAGGAGGATGATCTTCTGCCTCTAAGTTCAGAGCTTTTTCCACCAGACCAGTGGAATTTCTTCTACTTATATCACAGAGTTGCTGGGTAAGGAAAACACTTTGTAACCTTCAAATTCTATATAAAGTTAAACTGGATCATTATTATAAATGTGTACTATTATTATCAGGGAATGAACCACGGTCCTAAAAAGGATCATTTGGTTTGGATGAGATTTAAAAAAAAGAATGTTAGCATAGACTTTATAGTGAGTCCAAACAAACTGATTTCTCATGGGATCATAAATTTGGAGCTAGAAAGGATCTTTGAGGTCATCCAATCCACAGGTGTCAAACATTTGCCAACCAGGCTACTTCAAAGTCACAACACTACCTAATGAGACTGAACTAGATTAAAATGTAATTGGGAAATGTTTAACTAAGTAACTAAATATGAAAAGACACAGATGATGTGAATATGTGGTTTTTAAAATCAAAATGAGCCTGCAGGGGTCCTTGGCTCAGAGTCCTCTTCTATTTGAGTATGACACCACTGAATTCAATCATCTTACTTTATACATGAGGAGGGTTAAGGCCCTAAGAAGCCAAGTGTTTTGCTTAAGGTCACACCGTTTGCAAGTAGAAGAACTGAGAATTGTAACTAGATCCCCTGGCTCCAAGTCCAGTGCTCTTTCCAGTACGCCATTGCCTAGTAGTCTTAGGGAATTTTAATTTTATTTCTCTGACTTCATAAGACTGTTTCTAAGGCCCAGTGTTCCCCAAGCACCCACCTAACAGACCCATTTGTACATTTCCGGTCTTGGTGATACCAGACAACTAAGGAACCTTGCGTGTTCAATCCGATCCCTTTGTTTAATGAGTGTCAAGTTACTGAAGCAAATGGCTACTTTGGAAAGCAAGGCCTCCAAGGAGAAGCCTCATGAGGGAGAGTTAAGTTAAAGAAAATAGAGAAAGGGTTAACACATAATTAACAACTGGAAGGGAGCCTAAGGCTTTCTAATCTAACCCCTTCTTTTTACAGGGGAGGAAGCTAAGGCCCAGAGAGGTAAGGGGATTTACCCAAAGTCACATAATTCTTATTAGTTGCAGAACTGAGACTAAACCCCAAGTTGCTTAATTTCCTCACAGTCCAATTTTTTCTGCCCTTTACTGTTTTTTCCTACTCAGCAAATTATATTTACTAAGTGAAATGTTATTCTAATTGGTTCCTGGCTAATTATCTATCTAATCCTGATTGGTCTTCCAGTCTGTATTTACCCATGTATTCTGCTATTCTGCCCACGTTTTCCAGTATAGATAGATAAAGTATCTATTAAGCACTGACTATGTGCTTAGTAGCACTTACTCTGCTAAGTAGTGGATAACATTAAATCCTCAGAATTTAGGAATGTTTCAATAGGCTCTCCATCTCCCTTTCCCTCTCCTTCTCTCCCTCTCCCTCTCTCCCTTCTCTCTCCTCTCTCTCTCTCTCTCTGTCTCTCTCTCTCTCTCTCTCTCTCTCTGTCTCTCTCTCTCTCTCTCTCTCTCTCTCTCTCTCTCTCTCTCTCTCCCCCCTTCTCTCAGCATGTCATACAATCCAGGGGTCTGGACATACTGGCTTATTTGCTTTTCCTCATACATGTTGTTCCATCACCATCTCTGGGTCTTTACCCTGGCTGTTCCCCATGCCTGGAATGATCTCACTCCTCACCTTCACATTCACGTCTTAGGAATTCTTTTGTTGTTGTTAGTTGTTTTTCAGTCACATCTGACTCTTTGTGACCCCATTTGAGGTTTTCTTGGCAAAGATACTGAAGTAGTTTGTCATTTTCTTCTCCAGCTCATTTTACAGATGAGGAAACTGAGGAAAACAGGGTTAAGCAGCTTGCCCAGGGTCACACAGCTAGTAAGTGTTTGAGGCTGGATTTTACTCATGACTTCCTGACTTCAAGCCTGGCATTCTATCCACAGTGGCACCACCTAGCCAAGAATTCTTAGTTTCCTTCAAAACTCAGATCAAATGCCATAGCTTCTGCAAGAAGGTTTCCAGTCTTCCACCCCTCATCCTATTCCTCCCCCACCCAGTGCCTTCTAGTTAGTTAGTTAGCTTCTATCTATTCTATAAGCATCATTAATATATGTATTTACACACTTTTTGTCTCCACTATTAGAATATAAGCTCATTGTATCTCCAGCAATTAACAATACTGGCATATATTAAGTCCTTAATAAATATCTGTTGGTTGATCGAGTAGGATATTTTCCTGCTCTTCCTAGTCAGAAATAGCCTCTGTTGATTCCCTCCAATTTATCCTGTCTGTATCCTGTTTGTACATCATTATTTTCATGTAGTCTTCCTCATTAGTTTCCTTGGAAGCAGGAACTATCTTTGGCCTTTCTTTGTATATCCAAATCCTGGCACTTAGTAGGCACTTAATAATTTAACTGATGGGGCAGCTAGGAGGTGAAGTGGATAGAGTGCCGGACCTAGAGTCAGGAAGACTCTTCTTCATGAGCTTAAATATGACTACATTTAACTTGTCTTTAAAAAAAATTAGATGCTATAATATGTGGTGCGTATAGGTTTAGTACTGATATTGCTTCATTGCCTGTGGTACCTTTTATTATAATGTATGATCGTGATAGAATATACTGAGCTATAAGAAATGATGAGCTTGTTGACGGTAGAAAAACATGGATAGACTCGCACTAAACAATGAAGAGTGAAATGAGCAGAACTAAGGGATTGTTGTATATACTAATGACCATATTATTTTAAGAACAACTTTGAGTGACTAAGTCATTTTGACTATTAGAAACACTTAAATTAACTGCAAAGGACATATGATGGAAGATGCTATCTGCATTCAGAGGAAGGACTTATAAATAGATGTATAAAATGATTTTACATCTATATACAAATACAAACATGCATACATGTATGTTTATATACATATTCACACATCCATGTGTATGTATGCACACATATGTATATATACATATATATGCACACATGCATATTTGGGACTAGTGGTAGCCATCTCTGGGAGAGGGCAAGGGGAAAGAAAAATTTATATGATAACTTTGTTATATATTTAAAAGGAATAGCAAACTGCATACATTACAGTTTCATGTGCAATCATCTTTTTTTCTATTTTACTCTACTATGGAAATGCTTATTTTATTTAAGTTCAGAATAAAAAAAAATCCTGCTTTAGACACTTACTAACTGTGCAACCCTGGGCAAGTCACTTAACCTTCTTTGCCTCAGTTCTTCATCTATAAAATGAGGTGGAGAAGGAAATGGCAAATCACTCCAGTATCTTTGCTAAAAAAACCCTAAATGAAGTCATGAAGAGTTGAACACAACTCAAAAAAATGACACAATATTTAACTAAAATGACCTAATTAGTCTATAAATTTCTTCATACCTCTGTTGTACACATATGCTGTTTTGTATTACAGTTCTGTATCTGTCACATAAAACCTATCCCCTCCAAAAAAATCCAAATAGAACCCCTCACATCCATATTGATCTTTAAGTTACACAAAGTACTTGCCTCTCAACAACTCTGTTGGGCTGGTGACATAAACAATATTATTCTCATTTGCAAAATAAGCAAACCAAAGCTCAGAGGTGTTAATTGACTAGCTCATGATTACAGAACTTTGATAAATTGTCAGCCCCTTAAGGGTAGACGCTGAACCTGGGCCTTATTAATAACAACAATGACAATAAAAACTCCCAATTATATAACACTATATGAACTTGAATAGATAGCCTGACAGCGGTTTTGGTGGGGTAAACAGACAAGTATTATGATCTCCATTTTGTAGATGAAGAAACTCAGAGAGAGGACGTGGTTGGTCTAAGGTCACAAAGCTAGTAAGTGTCAGTGGGAGGACTTGAATCCTAGCTTCTGACTTCATCCCTAATGGTCTCACTATACTGCTCCTTTTCATCTCCCCCAGAGCTTGTCTCAGTAGCTCATAGGTGTCATTTCTAAACATTTTTCTTTGTTGATTGTTAAACTTACAACAAAATGGAAAATGATTATTTGCTGAACAAATTACTGAAAATATTGCCTCTCAAGATCCTAGGGAGAAAACCCTGTGTTCATGGTATTTATCTCCTTTTTCAATGTTACTTTCATGGTATGAGGTAAGGAAAGGCTTCTAGTGCCTCCATCCTTTACTGACTTCACACATTACAAATTCATTCCTGTGGTTTAAGGTCCAGTCTTCTGGATTCCAGGGGCAGCTAGGTGGCTCAGTGGATTAGTGTTGGCCCTTGAGTTGGGAAGTCTCATCTTCCTGAGTTGTAAATCTGGCCTCAGACACATACTAGATGTGGAACCCTGGGCAAGTCACTTAACCCTGTTTGCCTTAGCTTCCTCATCTGTAAAATGAGGTGGAGAAGGAAATGGCAAACAGCTCCAGTATCTCTGCAAAGAAAATCCCAAATGGGGTCAGAAAGAGTGGGGCATGATTGAACAACAGGAACAGTCCCTGGATTCCTCCATTAAAATACAAATATATCTAATAGATTGTCAGAGGGTTAGTGATACAAGTAACTTCAAAGGTCATCTAGTCCATCGTTGTCTGTTTATAGCTGAGTAAACTATTGCTCAGAGACCACAGTAAGTTGTCCAAGTATAAGTATCCAGCCAGTTGGTTTCAGTTGTTTTTCAGTTGTGTCTAACTCTTCATGACCCCATGTGGGGTTTTCTTGGCAAAGATACTGGAGTGGTTTGTTAGTTCCTTTTTAAACTCATTTTACAGATGAGGAAACTGAGGCCAACAGGGTTAAGCAGCTTGCCCAGGGTTGTACAGCTAGTGTCTGAAGATGGATTTGAACTGAGATCTTTCTGACTCCAGTCCCGGCACTGTACCCACTGCACCACCGAGCCTCCCAGAGTTCAGCTATTATACACTCACCTTAGTATGAACTACTCTATCAAATCAATCAACTGCCTAGCAGGGCCTTGAGAGAATGGGAAACGGCAGGGAAGTTAAAATAGGTAAATGAGAGAGGAATCACAAAATCAAAGAATATGGGAAAGGACCTTAGAGATCTAACCTCTTTATTTTATTGAGGCAAAAACTGAAGCTTGCAGAGATTTTTGTGTCTTGGCCAAAGTCTCACGGCTATAGCAGTTAGTGGCAGAGATGAGATGCAAGTCTCCCGACTGGACTTTTAGTCCATGGCTTTTTTCCATTGTGCCATAATGCTTTGTAGAATGGTCCAGGGGATACGAGGGTAGGGAGCCAAGTTTTGATTCAGTCTAAGGTTTGCACTTGAGAACCTAGAAGGCTGAATGTGGCCTCCAGGAAGCAGGTTCCCCACCCCTGGATCACAGAATCTTTCAGCCAACGGAGTGAGGAGGGCTATGTGTGGTCCCTGAAGAGCTCAGGGATAGAATGAATATGCGAAAACAGTGTAGATGTTTTAACTGTTATTATTAAATTAATTAACTAACGAATTAATTCAAAAGGCATTACACTCCTACTCTTGATGGTGACGGGATACAATCCAGCCTCCACTCAGCCACCAAAGTGATTTTCCTAGCTGTGCCCCTTCCCTGGAATACTCTCCTTTCTTATCTCAGACTACTGGCTTCCCTGGCTTCCTTTAAGCCTCAACTAAAATCTCATTTTCTACAGGAAGTCTTTTCCAACCCTTCTTAATTCCAGTGCCTTCCCTCAGTTCATTGTTTCATTACATATTTTCTTATATAACTTGTTCATAAATATTTATTTGCTTGTTGTCTCCCCCATTAGAATGGAAGCTCCCCGAGGGCAGGGACTGTCTTTTACCTTTCTTTGTATCCTCAACACTTGCAGCAGTGCCTGGCAGGGCATAGCAGCCACTTAATAAATGTTTATTGATGGATTTGTTGAAAGACAAAACAAAATAGTGGAATACCTAAGAGATGAAAGATGAAGGGAGAAAGGCCATAGGAGGACATTGAAGACAAATTTCACTTCCTTCATGGTTTTGACCGATACTTAAGTTATCCAATTTTTACATGTCATCTATCAGGTCAAGAAGTGACTTAAGAGATTTTCTTAATTTATGGGAACATAATTCAATCAACTCCCTCCGTTCCTTCCAAAATGAATGAATGAATGAGTGTGTGTGTGTGTGTGTGTGTGTGTGTGTGTGTGTGTTATCAAGTTGTCTTGATAGTGTTCTTTCTCCCTTCCTTTAGCTTAGGTGCAATTTTTTTTTCCAGTTTCTAGCATTCAGTCCAACTTCAGCTAGAATTCAGGCACTTGCGGTCCAACATCACATCTGGGATTCTCTTCTAACTTCCTAATCCCCAGGGAAACCTAGCTGTGAATATAAATAGTAGATTTAATCTACATGACCCCTTGTTTACCTTCCATTTCTTAAGATTCAGCTCTTAGAATCACAGACAGAGCTGGAAGAGACCATGCTTAGATTTAGAGCTAGAAGGGGCCTCAGCGGTGAAATAATCTAACCCCCCTCATTTTACAGATGAGAACACTGAGACCCAAAGGAGTTGTGACTTGTCCAAGGTCACATGGACAGTAAGTGAAAGAGCCACGATTTCACCTGGTTCTTCTACCTCCAAAACCAGTGCTCCTTCTGCTAAACCCAACTGCCTCCTTTCCAAATGGAGACTTGAAGAAGGAAGAGCTTGTGTTGGGAAACAGTGAGCTTAGAGCTAAACACATTGACTAGTCTCTATCTCTTTGTTGGAAAAGACACTTTCATCTTTGCCTTCACCTTCACTTTCACCCGCACCTTTACTCTCCTCCTAGATAGCTTCCCTGATCTAGTTTCCCCCATTGATCCGAGAGGAGAGTCAACCTGTCCCTGCTACCATCCGCATTTCCCTTTCCCAGGAAACAAGGATAGCCATGCTGCAACCACTCAGGAATAACCTGTAGGGTCCATTGTGGTATAGCCCACTTTGATGATTTCTTCAGACACGGAGAGCAGACTGACAAATTGGCTTTCAAGTGAAAGGTCAGTGCCGAGAACTGAAGGGTAAGAACATCTGGATTCCCGATTAAAATAATGCCGAAGGAACACAGTGGGTAGCCCCGAGTGCTCATTGTGTAGGAGTTACCGTCAGATGGACTCATTTGGCAGCTGTTTCCACCTCTGGAATCAGATTGGAGGAAATAAAAATTCTTTGTGGGTTTTTTTGGAGGGGGAGAGGATGGGGTGGAGGCTGGGGAGGGGGCCAGGGTTTTAAAGGACCTTTTAAAGGATGCTCTTGCCTGGCAAAATCTGGCCTGTGTGTTACGCCATCAGGGAGATCTGAGGATTGCCCAGCACAGGGAGGAGAGGGAACCTTCTTGAGAGCAGGCATATGGGCACACTCCCTTCTTAGTATAGTTTGTATTTTCATTCCCAGAATTCATCTGCATGTGCAAGCCAGATTGTTGACTTCTCATGGGCAGCAATTCTTTTATTTGTGTCTTGCTATGCCCAGTCTGATGCTTAATACATGCTTGTTGATTACTGTGTGAGTATGATGGAAAGAGCATGATATTAAGGGTTGGGAGGATTTGGTTATTGTTAGGGCTAGGGCCAATTCAATTATTATGGGGGGGAGAAGAAACCTCAGGAATAGGAAACCCCTCTAGCAATGCGACTCATTTTAGAGGATTACTTGGGTGTGTGTGTGTGTGTGTGTGGGGCCCCGAATGGTGCTGTGAGACCGAGCAGCTTGCCTCTGATTACACACCAAGTATGAGTTAAAATCAAGTTTTGAACCTGGGTTTTCCTCACTCTTAGGCCAGCCCCCTAATTCCACTAGGTAAGGTTTCTTCCCAATTCAATTCTACTCAACAAACAATGTATAATCAAAGCTTCTCTGGACTTCTTTTCTCTCCTATGGAATGGATATATCAATAACTTTACTCCCTTAATATTGGGAAAAATAAGATCATATGTGTCAAAGGCTTTGGGGAGGTGAGAAGATGAGAAGGAGGGTGAAGGGAGGGAACAGAAAATGCACCATAAATTAAAGATGCAATATGCTTAATCTCCTTCTCTGAACTCATCTGCAGTAAATTGCTCTTGAGGCTTATTGTCATGATTAAACAGGTAGATGGAAATATCCCTTAAAGAGATTATTAATTATCTCTTGTGTATATTTTCCTGCTCCCTAAAGGGAGACCTTTAAATGATCTAGTGGAATTTTCCCTCCATTGACCATTCTAGATATCTCCCCCTACCTCGCCTAAGGTTAGCAGGTGGTTTCACTTGGGGTGGGGGGAACGGGGGGGGGGGCAGTACTTAGGGAGGACTATTTCACTTAGGGAGGACTATTTATAGCTTCCACGTCCTCTTTCTTCTCCATCTCCTTCCACTCCCAGGAACCAGACTGAAGAATGGGACTAAGTTTATGTTAGAGGGTACTCCATCGGGGTAGGGCTGATAGGAGAGCACTACAAGAAAAGGAGGAACCGTCTTAGACATGGAAGCTAAGATCTCTGTGGGCCCAGCAGGATTTTCTAAAGCTTAAAAAGAAAGGAAGAGAATACTACTCGGTAGTTTTTCCTATTCAAGAGAATGAGTATTTTTTTTCCTGAATGTCAGGGCTCTTCTCTAGGTACCTTCTGGTACAATTTTCTTCTTTCTTCTTTTTTCCATCCAGGCATTCCCATTCATCTCTCCCCCTCCCTGATTTTCTGCCTTGATTGGCCATTTCAATGCTTAGAGTCAAATATACCAGGCTGTCAAGTTCTTTTTCTCTTTTGTGGCTCACAAAGTTCCTGGATGTTTTGTGAGGTCTGGGGCCCGATTTCTTCTTGACTTCATACCCTAAAGGTTTAGTGGTAGCCAGTGGATACTTTTTGACTGACTCCTAAGCTGAAGATGGATGACCCATTGTCAGGGATTCTAGTTCATCTCTAGCCTGGAATATTGAAACGGTTTCCTAATTGATCTCCCAGCATCAAGACCCTCCCTTCCTCCACTCAGCCTTCACACAGCTGCTGAATCAATAGTCCCAGAGCAAAAGTTTGAGCATGTCACCCTCTCTCTCAACAATATCTCTAACTCCCTCTTGGTCTCTAGGGTAAAACACAAATTCTTCTGGCATTTAAGACCCCTTTCCAACCTGATTCCAACTTATCTTTCCAGACTTGTTATATATTTCCCCTCTTTGTGAATTCTACTGTCCAGCCAAGCTGGCCCCTTTTCTGTTCCTTACAAATGTCTATCTTTAAATTCTCTACCTTTGAGCTGGCTCTCCTCCATGACTATGTATAATGTCTTCACATCTTGGAATTCCTAACTTCCTTCAGAACTTCATACCGGAAGCTCTTCTCCCAGAAGCCTTTCCTGATGCCCCATCCCACATTCTAGCGTCTCCCCAGCCCTGCTCCAAAAGAAATTATCTTTTTATTTATGTTTATAGTATAGTTGGACTTTATGTAAATATTGACCCCCCTCCAACAGAATGTAAATTTCTTGAAGGCAGGTATTTCTTTTTATCTTTGTATCCACTGTACCTGGTACATAGATCCTTCCTCAGACACTGGTTGTGTGACCCTGGGCAAGTCACTCAATCCCTCTCAGCTTCAGTTTTCCCATTTGAAAAATGGGGAATAATCATGGCATCTGTTTTACAAGGTTGTTGTGAGGATCCAATGAGATATTTGTGAAGCACCTTGCAAATCTTTAAATGTTAAATGCTGGCTATCATCACCACCATCATCACCATCATCACCATCATCATCATCACCATCATCACCATCACCATCATCATCACCATCATCATCACCATCATCACCATCATCACCACCATCATCACCATCACCACCATCATCACCATCATCACCATCATCATCACCATCACCATCATCATCATCGCCATCATTACCATCATCACCATCATCGTTTCAAGTTGGGGCTGAGAACATGATTTTTGCTTTACTTGGATAACTTTTTTTGACCACCTGGAAGTGAGGTAGGGAGGAGAAGATTTCATTATCTTCTTTTTACAGTTAGGAAAACTGAGCCCCAAAGTAAGTAGCTGATCAATCACGTAATTTTAGAGCTAGAACGGACTTCAGAGATGATCTGGTTCGACTCTCATTTGACAGTTAATGAGACTGAAGCTGAAGGAACTTATGTGACTTTCCTAAGGTCATGAAGCTAAATGCAAAATTAGCTCTATTTTGCTTTGACTAAGCAGAGTAAACAGAGCAGGAGAAATCACTCTATTTCCTTAAAACTTCACATACACAGAAAGCAGGACACTTTTAGCAATTCATGGGAAATGATGGGTATTTTTCAAAGTAAAGCAGCAAACCTCAGTTAACCAATCCCTCAAGCTCTTTCCACAGAATCTTATGCCCCACCAAGGATCCCTTATTTGGGAGTCCTGAGGAATTTGTTTCCTGGAAATTCTTTTTTTCTCTTGGCATCTGCGTTTCCCCCAGAAACTCATGATTTCATGCACCCAATGAAAAGGGAAGTTGCAAAATAAATACTGAGTTTCCACAACCCTGGGAAAAAGAGACTGTCAATCATTCCAGGTGCCATACCTCCTGAAACACTGCCAATTGTCAATGGGCATCTATTTTTAGACATCCTTGTTGGCAAGGATATAAACAAACAGTGGATTGAGTAGCAACTGTGTCTCTGAGCCAGGGATCTGAAAAGGCAACAGGTACAATATATAGAACTCTATTGGTAACGTCTGTCCTGAAAATTTTTCTGTAGAGTCATTCCTTCCATATCACATGGCACAGAACTCTGGGTTCTCAGTCTTCCTCTAGCGCAAATACTTGAGCAGATTCAGTTCCTTTAGAGGAAACAAATTAAAATAGCAATAGTTGCTATTGTATTACTCATTGAGGTTTAATGGTGATAGCATGCATCTAGCAATCACAGGTTTATAAAATACTTCATCTGTATGTATAAATACACACACAAATTGTGTGTGTATGCATAAAAATTTATTTATTGGTATAAAATCTTAGTTGATCCTCAAAACAATCCTGTGAGGTAGGTACTGTTATTACCTCCGTTTTACATTCAAGGAAACTGACACTTGGAGAAGTCAAGTGACTAGACCAGAGTTATGCGTAATAAGTATCTGAAGCAAAATTTGAACTCGGGCGTTCTATAGTTCAGGCACGACACTCTAATCACTACAGAATATTTCACTCAAAATAGCTTTGAAAGACAGGAAACATATTGGTTTTTCCTATTTTTACAGATGAGGAAACTGAGGCTTGGGGTAGGGTGACTTGCCCGTAGACATCCAACTAGGATGCGGTAGAGCCTGCATTTGAACCTAATCTCCTGTACCCAAGTTAAGTGCTCCTTCCTCTACATCCTAGGTATATTTCCCTAGGAGTGAGCCTTCAGCTGGATGAGATGGGAATATATCAAGCACCTCAAAATTTAATTAAATTTAAATTCCCTTCCTCTAAAATGAAAGGGGGAAAAGCATTTAACTGCTCACTGTGTATCTGGCACAGTGCTAAGCACCGGGGATATAAAAAACAAGATGGTCCCTGGCCTCCAAGAGCTTACATTCAATTGGGCCATTGTCAGTTGTCTTTTTTTTCAGTTATCTTGACTTTTATCTTGCCACTAGACTCAGATGACTGTGGAGGGGAGAGTGAGCTGATGACTTTATGCAGCTCTGACTCACTTAAATCCAGTTCATATGCGAGTCAATGGTGATATCATTGGTCTTATACCAACAACAACATGTAATTGGGGAAGACAACACATATAATGATAAGGTGGCCAAGGAGGGGCGTTTTGGCCTGGGATGTTGAGTAGAACGACAGGGCGATTGATTGACACTGACTTATTCAGAATAATAGTGTCAATTAGGTTACTTTTCCCAGAGCTAGAGATGGAAAGGGAAGATAAAGCAAGTGGTGTGGTATGAAGATGGCCCAAGAGAACTGCAAGTAGAGTGATGGAGCTGCGTCAGGCTTGATGTAAAGAATTCTCACCTATCAGGAGCTCTGAACTCCAGGGTAGGAGCTGGAGGATTTGTCTCGGACCAAGGTAGAGGGTGGAGTCAGACATGGAATGGAAATGGCTAGTGAACAGTGTGCTGTGCTTTGGGGCAGGCTAGATATTTAAGTGTTTGAAAACCTCTTTAATCTATAGGTTAGAATATGAAAGCTTTAGGCAGAATTAACTTCTATCTCATAATTGCCAAAAATTCATTTGATCTAAATTTACTATAGCTTGTATGCGCACACACACACACACACACACACACACACACAATATTTCTGTGGCTCTCAAAGCACTCATTTCCTTTCATACCTGTGTTGGAAAGTGGGGGGAGGTATAGGCATCAATCCAGCTGTTCTCTTCCAATATCCCATTCCGAACAACTTTAAAACAACTCCTCAAATCAAAGTTTGGAGCAGCAGAGCCAACAAAAGTTGAGAGAGATATTCTTTCCATCCTATGACAATTTAGGAGGTCAGCAGGACAGGGCTGTGACACCCAGGTAGGTGCAATGGGGCAGTACCAGTGGTGGACCTTAGAGGTGGCTATAACAGCCACAGTAGTAACCTTAGGAGCTCACTGGTCAGGGAGTCAGTTGGTCAGCTTTGCTGGTATTGGGTGCAGCTGGCTGTGATTGGCAAGTCTATTGCCCATAAGCAGTTCCAGGCAGCAGTTCCAGGGCAGAGAGGGGTGCTTGTAATCTGTCACAAGAGAGCTCTGGTTGCAGTTCGAAGGCCAAGAGGAGCACCAGAGCCTGTGGCTGGAAGAAAGTGGGGGACTTGCTCATACATCCAGGGCTAATAGGAGTGCCAGCACTTGCTGCTGCAGGGGAACAGGGGCCCTTCCTTCCTGGGTAAAGACCAGAGCACAGACAGGAGAGTGGTGAACATACCTCCTCCCAGATCACACCACCTTGGAAATACTGAAAAATTGCAGACTCCCAGAAATAACTCTGAAAATAGCAGCATAAAAAATACCTGAAAAGTCCTCCCCACCCCTAGATGAGAAGAGCCCAACATTAACAAAGTTAAGTCAAGAAATAGGCTAAAAAATGAATAAACAATAACAGAAAAGAACTTATTTGTTGATTGAGCAGAAAAAGGTAAACAGATTGGTCTCTAGATTACAAACTGTGGCATAGGAGGATTGGTTGAAGAAAATTTGTCCTGAAAAGACTTCTAAGGAAGAGTGGTCTTCAAATGGTTCAATAGAAAATAGGTTTGGCTAGGCGGGAGTGAGAAGCCCTGGGTTCAAGTGTTAGCTCTACCCATGTGACCTTAATGAAGTCCTTTAACCTCTCATCTGTAAAATTAGGAGATAGGATTGGTGGCCTCACGAAGTCCCTTCAATGTGGAAACCTATGAAATAAATATTTGTGTTGTCCTATCTATTCCATAGGACTAGATTTCTTGACTCTGAGGGATTAAATAATTTGCCCAAGATATATGGAGCATTAGCAAAAAAGCTGGGACTAAAAATCCATGTTTTTCAACTCTCCCAGTGTTCTTCCTATCACCATGTACTTTCTCCTTCTTTTATACTGATGTGGATTAGCTGCTTTTTTTTCTTTTTGTGCCACTAAGTAAAAACATAAATGTAACACCTCCCACTGAATCAGAAAGCACTAGTTATGTACATCAAGGTACAAGTATAAAGCCAGCCGTTTGTTGGAGCTTGAACCAACTCCCAAGAGCTAATTGTCAAGTTTTTATTGTGACCATTTATATCTCAGAAATTGGCAGACACTACAAATCAGGGCTTGATTTGTTATTTTGTTGATTGGCTAGACTTTAGAAAGTGATAGAGAACATGTTAACAGAACACATTAAATTTAAAAAATGTGGTGTGCATGCATTTTTGGAGAACAGGTTGTCAAACATTTACTGGCACTCTCCTACATAGAGCTAACTGAGAAATACCAAAACCAGATTGTCAAGACTGCCTATGGGTCAATGCTTTCCTAAGTAACTAGATAGAACTTTCAGTAGGAGGATTTTGTCTCAGTATAAGAATAACCTTCTAATAATCGGAGCCATTCCGTAAGAGAGGGTTAATAACCCTTTGTTACATTTGGAGAGATGTTGCAAGTAAGAGTTAGAATAGATGACCTCTAAGTTTTGTCAACCCTTCCAAGTTGGTGGCTCTATGATATTTAAGACTGATGTCCTAATGGGAATGGTTTCTTTATGTTCTTGAGGTTTTACTCTTATGGTGTTATATTTTCAGAAAACAATAAACATGGACCATATTATGTTACCATCTCACATTAAGCTAAAGTTTAGTGTCTTGCTCTCAGCTTTCATAAAATATCAAAAGAAACATCTATTTGAACAAGAAGTCTGTGTTTTTGATAAAACCTCTTCTGAAACCACAGTCCATTATATTATCCAAATGTCCAATGTATTAAAGATCCAACGGATAAATTTCTCAAGCTCAGTTTCAGTAAGTAGGCCATCATTAATGTCTAGACAAGTCTATAGGACTTCATTAATTAGGCAGAGAAAATAATGTCTGTAACTGGATGTTTTATTTTATTTTAGCTGACAGGCAAACCAGAGCTAAATTCAGGACTAAGCGGTAGCAACTAAAGTCATCCCAGGTGCCTGTTAACATCTATGCCTCTGCTCCTTTTAGTATTCTTAAACTCTGCTTCATATAGAAATATGTGTGTAGTAGTATAATAGGAATATACCCTTTTTAAAGAAGTCAATCACTTCCAAATCAGAAAGAAGGGTTTCTATTATTATATAAAAGGTAAGATTTTTTTGCATTCTGCTCACACATTTGAAATCAAATTTTTTAAATGGAAACCTTCTTAATCATTTAAACAGTTTCTCCAAATCCTTATAGAATCTGCCTTCTCCCTTACCCATTGGATTCTCATTGTGGAAATGTTCTTTTATTCTTCCTGCCCAGAGGGTTGTCAAGGCAAAAATGCTCAGGAGTACCAGGTTACTGATGTTTATTTATTTTCCATTATTACTACTAAGTAAACAGGATTGTAAAGTTTGTTTGGGAACGTTGATGGAATAACAGCAGCCCTACAAATAAGCCCTGTCTAAGTTTTGCCAACAGAGATACTGTAGACGACATCTTGTCTGCAAGACTGGTGGGGATTGTTGTCTGTCTCCTCCCTTACTGTGTTTATTTCTTGGAGGATATTATTGTGGCAGTGGTGATGATGCTGTACTTTGGAAAGTTTATAAACCACAATTATAAATCAACTATTAGTGGGCCAGTCTTCAGTTGTTCCTCCAAAACCAAGAGGGGCCCAGTTTTCAATTATATACCCTGAAAAGGAAGATGGAAGACTAACTACCATGACTGGACCGATGGGATTCTCAGTATAAAAAGTATCTTGCCAATCCATTTTTCATTCATCAGTTTGATTCTTGTGTGTAACCAAGGATTGAGAATGTGGCAAGCCATGAAAAGATGATACAAGACCTGTGAATTAAAGCATTAAGTTTTTGTTCATATTATTTGCTGTTTGGATGCTTTCTTTGCCTCCCAGTTTCTGATTTTTTAGATCTAGTTTTTTTTCCCAGTTTACTAAAGCCAGAGAGAAATTTTGAAACTGAATTAGGAAAATTTTATGGTGGATTTTGAAACTTAATCCTCAAGAGAAACTCTATAGAAGATCCCTTCCACTAAGGAAAATTAGCAATATGATTCCAGTTTCCTTATCCCTTTTTCAGTATGTCCTCTTTGTTGCTTTGACTGTCTCTCCCACTAGACTGTGAGCTCCTTGAGAGGAAGGACAACATTTTTTGCCATTCTTTGTACCCCTTCCCCGACCCCAGTTCTTAAATTTGTACCTGGCACATAGTTAATGCTTAATAGATACTTACTGAGTAACTGACTTAGTATCTTAGAAAAATACTGAACCAGAGATGGATTTGTGAAATCCTTTGATTTTTTTAGCCTGGTACCAAGGTCTAAGTAACTGATGCTTTCTGGTTTGTGTACTATCACTGATTCGCTTGTTAAATTATCTCTGTATTTTTTGCTTATGGGCTGCTCAGTAGTGCAGTGGATAGAGTGCCAGGCCTGGAGCCAAGAAGACTCATCTTTCCAGAGTTCAAATCTGGTTTCAGATACTTCTAGCTGTGTGATACTGAGCAAGTCACTTAACCCAGTTTGCCTCAGTTTCCTCTTCTGTAAAATGACCTGGAGAAAGAAATGGCAAACTACTCCAGTGTCTTTGCCAAGAAAACCCCAAATGGGGTCACGAAGATTCGCACATGATTGAAACAACCGAATAGCAATGATCTGTTTGCTTACTAGTAAAAGGGCTACTCTAAGGCAGTAGAAAGAGTACTTGACTGAGAGCCAGGATATTTGGGCTCTAGTCCCAGCCTTGCCACTAACTACCTATGTGATCTCAGACAAATTATTTATCCTCTCTAGGCTTTGGTTCTCATTTATAAAATTAGGGGGTTAGACTAGGTGGCCTCAAAGGTGCCTTTTTAATTCGAAGTCTATGATCCTATGATTTTAAAGGCCCATATTATGATTCCATTAAGGCAACTGGGATCTCCAGGTGGGAAGGGACCTCTATTGCATCTAGTTCAATTCCTTTCTGAGAAGGAATCCTCTCTACATCATCCCATCAAGCAATCATTCATCCTATTTGAGGAAGAATCCACTACTTCCTGAAACATCCCATTCCATATTGGGATCGTTTTAATTGTTAGAAAGTTTTCCCCTACATCAGCTGAAAATCTGTCTCTTTGGAGCCACCACTTCACTCTAGGGAACAATCAGTAAGTCTCATCAGTCTTCCACATGAAAGCACCTCACATATTTGAGTGGAACTACCATGTTATGGCCTGTCCTTCCATATCCCAAGGCCTCTTTTCTTTTGGCTAAACACTTCCAATTAATTTAGTCCTCTTAAGGTAAGGTCTTTAGTTTTCTCACTAGCCTTGTTACTTTCTTCTGGGTACGCTCCAGTTTGTCGACGTCTTTTCAAAAAAGTAATTTCACAAATAGAAGACAATATTCCAGATGTAATCTACCCAGGGAAGAATGCATAGACACTTCTTTCTCTTTTAGTGAGCGTCTACACCAACGAAGCTACATTTTGTTGTCGTTTGGGGCTTTCGTTCATGTTTGACTCTTCATGACTCTACCTGGGGTTTTCTTGATAAAGATAGGGCAGTGGTTTACCATTTCCTTCTCCAGCTCATTTTATACATGAGGAAACTGAGGCAAAGAAGGTTAAGTGACTTTCTCAGGGACACAAAGCTAGTAAGTGTCTAGACTTGATTTGAACTTGGGAAGATGAGTCTTCCTAGTTGCAGGCATGGTGCTCTGTCTACTGAGCCACCTAGCTGCCTTCCACATACTGACTTAGTTTTAAAATGTGGTATTATTTTTGCCACCTAGCTGTCCATGAAACCACATGGCTCAACCACATTATGGGAGGCAGCTTGGCACAGTGGAAAGAATGTTGGACTTGGAGTTAAGAGACAGGGTTCAAATCCCAGCTCTGATACTGTATAACCTTGACTCACCTAACCTCTGTGGGTCTCAGCTTCCTCATCTGTAAAATAAAGCAAGCTGGACTTAGATGACCTATGAGGTCTCTTACAGGTTTAAATGTATTTTTCTATGATTGAAGTATTCACATAAATATTTGTGACCGAGAAAAACCGAGAACCCACTGAAATTAGAACAAACTGAGCGAGATTGATACAATATAAACTCCTGACTCCATCAACTGAGGTAGGGAAGGAAATTCCCTCCCTTCCATAAATATTTGCTGAATGCCTTCAGAACCCCACTGCAGTGATCTAAGCCCTTTTATATATGAGGTATGGCTATAAAATAATGGAGCATCTTTGAGTGAGGTTTATGGAAGGTCTCATTGCTTTCGAACCAAAACTCAGGCATTTTTTTTTTACTATTGAAGCACTTAGTCTCTCATTCTCTAGCCAGATTGACTTTCTTGATGTTCTCCATAATCAACTGTCTCTATGCCTTTTGTATCCCCCATGCCTGGAATATCTTCCCTTCTCATCACTAGCTTTTAAAAGTCCTGGCTCCCTTCAAGTTTCAGCCCAAGAGCTATGTCCTAGAAGAGGCCTTTCTTGATTCTCCCAGTTGTCCATGCTCCTTACTCCCTGCAAAACAAACAAAAAACCCCCAAAGCCCCACAAAATACTTTCCTCATTTTGTATTTACTTATCTGTGTACATTCACACTCAGTTGACTATAAGGTTATTGAGGGCAGGGACTGTTTAAATTTGTATCCCCAACAGCTTGGTGGCCCAGGAGATAGAACACTGGGCCTGGAGGATGACCTAAGTTCAAATTTGACCTCAGATAATTGTGATCTGTGTGATCCTGGGCAAGTCACCTAACTTCTTTCTGTCTCAGTTTCCTCATTTATAAAATGGGGATGATAATAATAGCACCAGGGATGCTGTGAAGATTAGATGAGATAATCTTTGTAAAGTGCTTAGCACAGTGCCTGGCAAAGAATATGTGCTTAATAAATGTTTATTTATTTCTTCTTTACTAAATGTTTATTAAATTATAGGCTAACGGTAGCAAAAATAGACCAACACAATTGAAAAAAAGCACATAATTCCAAAAATGAAGCCAATAAATATATTTCCTCTCTATAAACAAAGCTTCCCAAGCTCCCTAACTCCTTAGGATAAAATCTTGTACCTCTTTTTTCCTGCCTATAATACCAAAATTCTTTTTTTTTAACATTTTTTTTTTGCAGGGAGGAAGGCAGGGCAAATTGGGGTTAAGTGACTTGCCCAAGGTCACACAGCTAGTAAGTGTGTCAAGTGTCTGAGGTCAAATTTGAACTCAGGTCCTCCTGACTCTAGGGCCAGTGCTCTACTCACTGTGCCACCTAGCTGCCCCAATACTAAAGTTCTAAAAAAGAATACCCTATACTCTCTCCTTCCACTTCCTTACTATCAACCCCATCTTTAGCACCTTGCAATTTGGTTTCTATTCTCATCCTTAATAATTAATAGCTAGCACATATATATATACACATATATGTATACGTATATATATACGTGTATATATATACGTGTATATATATACACGTGTATATATATACGTATATATATATGTGTGTATATATATATATACATATACGTGTATATATAGTGCTTTAAGGTTTGCAAAGCACTTACATATGTCAATTCATTTAATCCTCACAACAAACAGAATTAGGTAAGTTTGGCAAGTCATTCCCTTTTACAGATGAGCAAACTAAGGGTAAATGCCTTGATGATCAGTATCACACAGCTCATAAATTTGAGGCAGGATCTAAACTCAGAACTTCCTAATTTCAAGTGCTATTCTCTATCCACTGCACTTCCCACCTGCATTTATTCAAATTATTCTCTCCCTGAATTTTATTACCTTTTTTTCTTTTTCTTTTTTTTTTTTAATTCGTAGACCTCGCTGAGGTATCTAACCATCTCCTCCTTCTGATGGCCTCTTCTCTTTTAGCTTTCATAATACTATACTTTCATGACCTTCCTGCTTCTCTTGGATTCTGTTGTTACCTTTCCACGCTCCCGGGCTGCTCATCTACATTCTGCCTTCCTAAACTGTATTTCTCCCAAGGTTCTGTCCTGGTCTACTTCTCTTCCCTGTTTATATTGTCTTCCTTGATAATCTCCCAAATCCCTTGGCTCCAATGATTATCTCTATGCGGAGGACTTCCTAATCGATATCCCTACCCACAACCTCTCCCCAGAGCACCAATACAATATTGCCAACTTTCTGCCCTATATCTCCCTACCTGTCTGTCCTATGTGAAGGAGTGAGGCTGGTGACCTTGCACAGCCCTGCCTCACTTAAATCCAATTCACTTGGGAGTCATGGCATCACGTTCTGATATCAAGGTCCCCTTCAAGAACAAAGGGCAAACAATAACAACTAGCTTCCAAATTAGGTTTCTTGTTTCTGGTCTATCTCTACTCTAGTTGAACCCTCATATGAGCACTTGTTCCAATGCATTGTCCCGATCATGTCTCTTCTCTACTAAAATGCTTCTGGTACATCCTCTTGGCCTACCAGATAAAGTACAAATTGATTTGAGCATTCAACCCCCTTCACAAATCCAGCTCCTATCAACCTTGCCAGCCTAACCTTGTACTACTCTCCTTTAAGTGGTCTACATTCCCACCAGGTTGAAGTATTTGCTATCTCTCCTCCCCTTTCCTAACCTGCCCTTCACATCTCTGTGAATTTTACCTCATCCTTCTTAGGATCATAGATTTAAAGTGGTAAGGGACCTTCCACAGAGGTCATCGGATCCAACCATCTCCTTTTACAGATGAAGGTGGAATCTGAGGCTAAAGAGATTAAAATGGTGTGCTCAGAGTCAGAAAGTGTCTGAGTTGGGCTATGAATCCCATTCTCACCGATTCCAGGACCAACACTCTAAACATTATTTTATTGTTCAATTTGCTTAGTAGTTTCTGATTCTGGAATCTTTTCTTCGAAAAGATATTAGAGCAACATCTTTTCCAGTGGATTAAGACAAACCAAGGTTAAGTGACTTACCTGGGATCACATAGCAAGTAAGTATCTGAGATCAGATTTGAACTCAGGTCCTCCTGACTCCAGGCCCAGCACTCTATCCACTG
This sequence comes from Trichosurus vulpecula, assembly GCF_011100635.1. Lineage (NCBI taxonomy): Eukaryota > Metazoa > Chordata > Mammalia > Diprotodontia > Phalangeridae > Trichosurus > Trichosurus vulpecula. Next base: position 125,871,269 of record NC_050576.1, read on the forward strand.
AGCCATCTAGCTGCCCACTATACTTGAGATGGTCTCCCTGCTCTCAATTTCCCATCTCTTATTTTCTTTTCGGTTCAACTCAATAGCCTTATTTTCCGTGAAACCTTCCCTGAACTCCTCTTCCCTCGGGTAGAAGTATCCTCCCTCCTTAAATTTTTAAACTTTGTCTTTTATTTATGCCAACCTTCTTTGTTTCACAATTCTACTTGCATCTTCTATGCCCCATCCAAGAGATTGTAGAACTTGTCTTAACTATCCAAATTACCAGTAAGTGGATAAATACCTTGTAATTGTAACCCTTGGCTAATCTCTTGGCCAAGGTGAAATGGACACTAGGGATGAGGTTCTGCTGATCACAAGGGAATTTTGTGGCTTGTCATGGCCCCTGAACTGAAGAGAGAGGATCTTCAAGGGTCTCAGGTTATATAATAAAGCATGTTGGGGTAAAGGATTGATCTAGTCTATTGCCTAACCATAGGCAGCTTCCTGGAGAAGATGGATTTTTAAACTGCAGGAAGGACTGTTCTTTAGGGTAAGGATGGTGTTTGAGGGAAAGGAGAGAGTGTAGTGGATACAGTGCTGTATTTGGAATTGGGGAATCTGAGTTCAGCTTGTGCAATCTGGGAGAAGTTGCTTAGTCTTTCTCAGCCTCAGCTTCCCCATATGTAAAATGGGTACCTAGTATCTTTGTGAGACTCAAATCAGATTAAATAAGCCAAGTACTTTCCAAACCTTAAAGCATGATATAAATATTAGCTACCCCTATTATTATTATTATCTTAGGTACAGAGGTTTGACTAGCTTTTTGCCCAGACTCCTTTTCCCACAAATGGATTCTGGGTAACCCACTAAAATGTTTGCTTAGGGACAGACACCACATAAATATGAAAGTCTGTGTTACTAAGGAACAACAGCACCCACAGAGGCAAATAGATTAATTAAAGGCTACAGGCCTCATCAGGAAGGTCTTGAACTTTGGCTGAGAGCTGCAGCCAAAGCTGTTTTCAAAGGGTGAGGCTCAGTGACTCCTTCACCCCAATATTAAGGAGTGGTCAACTCCTACAGTTTGCAGCTGCTGCAGCGTCTGGATGGGTTTCAGGGAAAAAAGTTAGAATAGTTTAGGAATTCTTGAAGTTAATAGATTTTCAGGTCAGAAAGAGTAGTAAGATGTGACTTAATCTGATTTTTAAAATGGTACCAATCACTTGAACATTCAAAATAGCAAGAGAAATAACTTCCTTACCTTTTTACTATAAAGACTAACATAGGAGAATAATGCTGCAAATTATTTATTTGATGTTAGAGTATCTAATGTATTCCCCCCTTTTTTGGTAGCAACAGATTTATCTTCAAAGTTGTTTGTTTGGCTCAGGCTAATATTTAAATGAATTTGTTATCCCAGAGAACTTGTAGAGGAAGGAGACCCAAGAGGGCACTGCTTGGCAAGGAGAAGCCAGCGTGGAACAACCATTCCTTGCATAGCTTTTAATTTTCAAAACACTTTATAATTAGTTGTCTTCAGTCCTGGTCAGTCAAGTAGCATTTATAAAGCACCTACTAAGTGCTGGGGTTGCAAAGAAATCCCATAAGAGCTTTATGAGACAGGCAAAGTGTGCATTGTCATGCTCAAATTGTTTACAGGCAAGTGGAGGAACATTTGGTGCCTTGAGCTGGCTTGAGTGCCTTGAGTTCAGGAGGGCTGTTTTGCCTTTCTTTGCATCCTTTCCACTTGGTCCATTTAGTGTCTGGCAAACACTAAATAAGCACTTTATAAATATTTGTTCCCTGATTTACTGCTGGTGGACACTCTGTGAATGATCCAATTTTGGGTCCATTTTCCAAAGAGGGAAACAAAAATGGAGGTTAAGAAGTCTCTATATCAGGTGTTTCCATTTCTTAATTATGTGATGATTACCCCTACTTTTGTATTGTTTCAAATTTCTACATGAGACACCAGAATCAATCGATATTGTGTTTTATGAAGATGAGTTTGTGTGGGCAAGCAGAAAGGTTAGCAATCAGGAGATATACTGTGGTCTCAGCCCAGCATAATTAGCTGACTGACTTGAAGAAACTGTGGCACATTCCTCTTCAAAGTGGAAATGATTATGTTTGTCCTTCAAATCTCACTAGAAATGAGTGAGAATAAAGTGAGACGGTTCATGTGAAAGCAGAGTAAAATTTTATGTAATTTGGCTTCTTCTAATTTGAAATTTGTGAACAATTGAATAGACCACGCTTTTTTAATGATAAAAGGGTAATTTGTGGCTGGGAATGAAAGCTGAGTTTACATTTGTGGCTCAGTTATTTTTCAGTCATGTCTGGCTCTTTATGACCCCATTTGAGATTTTCTTGATAAAGATATTGGAATGTTTTGCCATTTATTCCTCCAGATAACTTTACAGATGAGGAAACTGAGGGCCAACAGGCTTAAGTGACTTGCCCAGATGAGTCTTTCTGTCTCCAGGCCCAGTGCTCTATCTACTTCACTGCCTAGATGCCCTGAGTTTACATAGATTCAGATGAATCTAGAGGCTTCTCATAAATTATTCTTTTTGGCTTGCACCCTCACACTACATTTTTCCCCACTGAGAACATCAGAATATAGTTCATGTCTAGATTTCTATGGAAAAGGTGCAAGAGCCTCAAGTCCCACGCAAGCACTCGGGTTAACAGTACATTACATACAAGACAGGCTTTATTTTACTGGAGGGGTTGGGGAACACAAAGGATTCACAATGATGTCCAGAAACAGCCAACTTTTCCCTTCCACTCTGTTGTCACTACTTTCTTCAGTACTAACTCCTTCTACTGACCCCTTCCACATACAAAGAGGAAACAGCACGGAGTTACTAAAAGGCCAAATCTTTTTTGTACTAGGGGATTCCGATCTCCCCCAGAGACCTATACAATCCATGAAACTTACAGTAATAACCTAGAGTTGAGATTCCCTGAAAAAGAGGAAAGAAAGCAAGTTTGCTAAACATATGACTAATGTAACACAAAGGAAGGGTTTGATCCTCCACAACATGGCTCTATCCTGTGTTTTTCCCCCTTCAACTTTCCTACTTATTCCCAGGACTTTGACTTTTGCAGAAACTGTTCTCTTGTTCTGCTGCTACCTCTAGACACCAGTGTCTCTATGGTCATTTGCAAATAGAATTTAAAGAATCCCATGAAAGCAGCTGAAAAATGGGGGGTGATTTGGTATAGTGGAAAGAAAATTGGACTTGGAGCCAGAAATGATTTGAGTTTTTAAACCAGCCTCAGAAGCAGAAAGACCTGAGTTCAAGAGTTGCTTCTGACACATATTGGCTGAATGACCTTGGGCAAGTCATTTAACATCCTAATCTTAATTTCCTGTAGAATGATGATACTTGCACTAACTCACAGGGTTATCATGAGAGAAAGTGATCTATAATTTTGAGCTGCTGGAACCAGTTGTACAATAGTGGTTCTGTATTATCTCTGAGTCTCAGTTTCCTCATCTTTAAAATGAGGATAATGACATTCTATTTCCCTCAGATGGTCACTGTAGAGGAAAAATACTTTGTAAAGCTGCGTGTGTGTGTGTGTGTGTGTGTGCGCATGCATGTGCGCGCTTGTGTTCTAAGAACTTTTCCCTTACCTTAGAAGTAGCTATTTTCATAGATAAAGTTGATAACCTAATTAGAAAATCATTATTTTTTTTTCCCTTAGCCAGTTGTCCAAAGACTCTACTTGGCAGCATTTCTAAAACTAGAATTGCTATGTACTTGCAGTTACAAAACTGCATTTTTAAAAGCTCTGTAATTACGAAACTAATTTTTTTTACAGTTCTGTGATTCAGATATCACTAAATCAGATCTGATTTTTCTGTAGTCATTAAGGCTACACTGTATTTTCAAAGCTAAAGAAATATTATATAAATGTAAGGCATTGCTTTCACTGTGAGTCTTGATAATATCAATTTGTTATTTCTGTTAATGCTAATGAGGTGCATAGATGGGCTCAATCTGTCATCTCAGTCTGTTTCCACATATGAAAAATTCCTGGGCACTTGAGATGGAGGATTATGGGGGCCTCCTTTTGACCTTGATCTTTCTACTTTTATTTGCTTTTCTTACCTGTTACCCAGTGCTTGAAATTATTATTAACCAGCTCCAAACCTTGCTTCTCAGAAGGGGAACGTGTATGAAAATACCAGATTGACCCTCAACATCTGTAACTTTCCAGGCTTGTTGTATGACTACTCCATGAAGCAAGCCACAGGGCCTTTTTTTCCCCCCGACCTTCAGTCTGAAGCTTATTTCATGTTAACGCACTTGGTTTTACAGCACCGTTTCCAAGTTTATGGCCTTTCTGCTTGAGCCGTTTGTTCCAATTGCATCTTATATTTCATCAAATATGGTAAGGAAAGCATGAGAATGAATGGATGCTCCATATGAGCCCCCTATAAAATGGACACTGCCAGATTGCTGTGAAATGGCTTTCCCTTTGAGCCCCCCAGAACTGTTAGTGGGATTCTGAGGCTGAATCCCTCAGGGAAACATTATGGCTATTTAAGGTCTCCAAACTTTATGCTTCAGTACAAAAGGCCTGAGGGTGAGGATTTAAAATGAATGAAGTGGAGAAATATTCACTTCCTTAAGCAAACACGGAGCATTTCCTTCCATGTGTCAGAAATGAAAACAAAAAATACAAACTAATTCGTCATGAAATTTCCCTTTTATAATTCCCTCTTTGGTCCTTTTTCAACCTAACAAGTCATATTTTCTCCTCTCGCTTGTCAGGTTTATAGCTTTGCTGGTCACAGTTTCAGTAACGATGATGGACGATCTTCTGTTCTATATATCATGTACGAGAATTCAGCTTAAAAGTATCCTTGTGTTCACAGCTTGCTTTCTGTCACCTCCCCAAACCCTCCTCCCCACCACATACACACACAGAGTTATACTATATGCACACTGAGCTTTGGGGAAGGCTCATATTCAGCACTGTTAAGGAAGGAGAAAATGATGACCGCCTATTTGGGTCGAAACTGACCTCACTGTGAAATGAGGAAAATTGTCATATTTATGAGTCAGGATAAGTCAATAATATATTGGTATTCACATGTGGAAACACATTTACTCCTGAGCATGTGGTCTCTGCATTGTTTTTTTTTTATTTTTTTTCCTGGAGTAGTAGTTTTGATCTAAATATGAATACAACGTTTTTTCCTCCTTCTCCTCTTTCCTCACCCCCACTTTTTTCTGAGCTTGGAGTAAACTTTGAAAGATTTATAACAGCAAATTATTTTTTCTCCATACAAGTGTTGCATAAAAAGACTTCTCTTCAGATGACTAAAATTATTATTTCCTTTGCTGTCTGCTTTCTATCCCCTCCCTGGCTCTGACCTAAGCTCAGATTCAACTTCATAGGCAAATACATACACAACACAGGCCAAGACACACGTAGCTAAGGACACAGAATGCGGAAGGGTTTCTCCTCCTACATCAGCAGTGTTCATGATCATTACTTAAAAATCTTTACACCTTCTTTTCTGCCTCTGGGCATTTCTATAAAACCTTCCCCTGTTTTGGCAAAAAATTTTCTCAATTTCTATATGTTGAAATCACTCTTTTCTTTTAAAGACCAAATTCAATCTCACTTCCTCCAGGAAGTCTTCCCTAATTTCGTCAGCAAAATTAGATTTCTGTTTCTTGCCTACTGAATTACATTTCCTACTAAGCATGAGCATCTACTAAATAGATTTCTCTCCTAAAATACAATATCCTAATTTGTAGTGTAATAATTTGAATATCTGTCATTTCCTTATTTGTATGCAAAAATATTATATACATTAATAGCAACTTTTACATACATTTTGATCCCCACAACAATCCTAGGGAAAAGATAATTTATGTATCATTTCTTCTATTTTTTAGAAGAGGAAACTAAGCCTCAAGAGATTAAGCATATAATGCAAAGACAGGTCTTGCTTGTTACTAAGCCTGGAGGTTTCCACTGCCTAGTGTCCACCAGCAAGTAAGCTTCCTGAAGGCAATGATGGTGATCTTTTCTTCAAGTCTGTATCCCAATGCCTATTACTGTGTCCCATGTAATCATTCATTCCCTAAACACTTGTTATATGCCAGGAACTGCACAGAATAGGTCCTTCATAAATATATATTGAGGTAAATTGAATAGATTGGTTCTGTTTTCAAAGGAACAATTTTATTTGTCATTACTCAGATTGCCCCCAAAGATCTGCCCATACAGACCAGGTCAGTCTTCTCCATCGTGAGTCCTTTGGAGTTGTCTTTGCACCTTGTGTTGCTGAGAACAGCAGAGTCTATCAGGGTTAGTTCTCACAGAATCCATATATCTGTGGTTGTGTATAATGTTCTCCTGGTTCTGCTCCGCTCACTGAGCATTATATTGTGTAGGTTTTTCCAGGTTGTTATGAAGTCTGTATCATCCCCATTTCTTATAGCACAATAGTATTCCATTACCTTCATATACCACAACTTGTTCAGCCATTCCCCAATTGATGGGCATCCCCTTGATTTCCGATTCTTTGCTACTACAAAAAGAGCTGCTATAAATATTTTTGTACATATATGGGTCCTTTTCCCACTTCTGCGATCTCTTTGGGATACAACCCTAGAAGTGGTATTGCTGGGTCAAAGGGTATGAACATTTTTATAGCCCTTTGGGCATAGTTCCAAATTGCTCTCCAAAATGGCTGGATCAGTTCACAACTCTACCAGCAATGTAACAATGTTCCAATTTTCCCACATTCTCTCCAGCATTTATCATTTTCCTGTTTTGTCATTTTAGCCAATCTGACAGGAGAGATGTGGTACCTAAGAATTGTTTTGATTTGCATTTCTCTAATCAGTGGTGATTTCAAGCATTTTTTCTTATGCCTATAGATATCTTTAATTTGTTCCTCTGAAAACTGCCTGTTCATATCCTTTGACCATTTCTCAATTGGGGAATGACTTGTATTCCTATATATTTGGCTCAGTTCCCTGTATATTTTAGTGATGAGGCCTTTATCAGAGACACTGGTTGTAAAGATTCTCTCCCAGTTTTCTGCTTCCCTTCTAATCTTTGCTGCATTGGCTTTTTCATACAAAAACATTTCAATTTAACATAATCAGAACTATGCATTTTGCATTTTGTAATGCTCTCTATCTCTTGTTGTGTCATGATTTCCTTGCTTTCCCATAAATCTGATAGGTAAACTATTCCTTGCTCACCCAAATTGCTTATAGTATCAGCCTTTATTCCTAAATCTTGAACGCATTTTGACTTTATTTTGGTAAAGGAGCTTATATTCTAATGGAGAAAGACAATACATAAGAAGATACTAGAAAAGCTAAAGGCATGTGAGAAGGAGAAGATAGAAGCCACCCTCTTGTTGGATGGACTCAGGAGATGGAAGAATAGAGCCTGGACTGAAAGGCGGGTGTGGCTGGCCTGGGCACCTTCCTTAAAATTCGATTTCTGGAAAAAGCCCACCAATTATAGGAAGGGGGGCCAAAGTGGGGGAGTGCTTCCGGTGTGAAAAGACATGGTGGAGAAAGCTTGGAGAGTCAGGAGTGGCTCTGGCAAAGGATCTTGAGTTCTTACTGAGCTAAGGAACTCTCAGATAAAGAAACTCTATTAATGCAAATGAGGACTCCAAAAACGTATGGTCGAATCACTCCATTTCATTTTTATCTTAATACCTTAACTAGATGAGAATATGATGAAGTCAACCTATCAATCACACATAGGTCTTAGAATGAGTGCTTCCAACTGGAATCCAGTTTGGGTTGGCTGAGGAAAGTTGGTCACATTTCAGGTATTTCCTATATATCCAATTAAGAAAGAACAGATTTCTGGAAATTAGAGCAATTGTGGGATTCTAATATGGCCTAAAGAGCAAAAGTACTAAGTTGTGGCAGAAAAAAAAACCAGCAAGGAGTGTCTTTGGCTCTACAGTCATCTTGGTCATCTTGGTATAAATAATCTGGGCTAAGGGAAATTCCAAGAACAGGATTATTCTTTCCTCAACTTGCCCTCCTGGTGTCTGTCAGTCCACAGGCCCTATAATAAAATTTGTTGTTTCATTACCCAAACATTTCCAATAAACTGAATTTATCCTCAACCACAAAGAAGCCTGGGCTTAACTAGAGATAGATATAAATATTAAAATTAGTCAGACAGCCCATGCTCTGCTTAAATGTCAGGAATTTTATTAACTGGGGGTTTGGAGTTATTTTGACTAAACTCATAGCTTTTTGTCTAAAATAAATTAGTTGAAATTAGTCTTAAAGTTGAAGAGGAAGGAACCATGTGGTCTTTAGGGGAACATTACATTACCTGTTAGACTTTAAATATATTGATTATTATAAAAGTGTGTTACACCTTCTTTGCAATTTGGAGTCTTGGAGAATGGACTAGAACATGAAGAGGTTAAATTCCCTCTCTGAGGTCTCATAGCCAGTAAGAATCAAAGGCAGAATTTGAACCCAGTTCTTCTTGGTCCCAAGGGCTTAGCTCTCTTTCTACTTATTCTAACTAAATCTCCAAAGTAAAGCTTAAGTATTTCTTGTGTCTAGGTTTTTCTGAATTTGGTTAATAGATGTTGGGTAAAAGAACACTTTTATTTTACCCCTACAGAAAATTCTTAATATTCAAAAGAATCACAGGAGCCCAGGAATAGATATTGAAATACACAAAGCACTCAAAAAGTCAATTGTATTCTCCCCTAGAACATAAATAATGTAATAATAATAAATAAATAAATAATGCCATGCAAGCAGGACCCTCCCAGGTATCTGTGTTTTCTAACTTATCACAGCAGAGGAGTTGGCAAGGTCCAGATGTCTTTCCTTCTTCCCTACCCTTCCCCTCTCTCCTCTTCCACAGGGTTTGACAGCTTCATCTTCAGGGTAATCCTTTTTCTTTTCCAAGAAGCACACGATTGAGGAAATCTCCTCCATCTTGGTAGACAGTGCCACTGAGTTCTGAGCGCAAAACTCGAAAACTCTTGAATTTGGGGTCATGCATGGGGCTACTCCCAAAGCTGGTCCTGCCCAGGAAATAAGTCTCCTCTGGATAGGTGGCTCAATTTCAGGATTGCAGTGTCTAGGGAATTCAAAACCCCCCCTTCTTAACAGAGGAATATGGGAGTCATGAAGATACACGAATTATATATATACATACTGTTCTTCTGCTGTGAGTAGTTATTAGCTGCACCTTGTAGAAAAATCCTCCCCCTTTCTTCTCCCTCTTATTCCCTTTACCCCCACACCTGTACTTCAAAAGAAGGTACAAGGGAGAAGGGGAAAAAGAATTATGAAGATTAAGAGAATCTTTGAATAGATATCATTCCTTATTTTTACATAGACTGTGAAGGAAGGACCACCTCCTCCAATAAGAATCTAATCCCACTAATAATTAGCTGCTCATCATCTTGGAGGAAGTCCCAGTCACTTGAAACCAATAAGAATAATTCTCAGTGATCTCTTAGCAAGGTTCAAACATGTGTGACTAACTCCTTGGGAGACTCATCAGGTGCCTTTGGACAAAGGTCCACATCCTGTAATCTCAATAAATTTCTCCCCCTACACACACACACCATATTGTTTTTTAATGAATGATAAATATTTTCTCCCCCATTAAACACTGAAGAAACAGTAATGAGTGAGTGTGTGTTTGTGTGTGTGTGTGTGTGTGTGTGTGTGTGTTGGGGGGAGCTAAGCTAGGTAGCAGAGTAGCTAGATTGTTGGAATTGTTGTTCAGTCTTTTCGGTTGTGTGATTTTTTGTGACCCCATTTAGGGTTTTCTTGGCAAAGACACTACAGGGGCTTGCCATTTCCTTCTCCAACTCAGTTTACAGGCCTGACTTCAAATCTTGTTTCGGATGCTAACTAGTTGAGTTTCCTTGGGCAAGCATCTAAACCTCTCTTGGTCTCAGTTTTCCTGACTTCGCAGGATCATTGTGATGATTACATGAGACAACACGTAAAATGCTTCATAAGCCTTCAATCACTATAGAAATAATAGATATTATCATGATTTTTATTATAATTATGATTGTGTAGATCACACAGTTTAATTGCCCTGAAACATCATGCAATGGAAAAATTTCCACGCATCTACAATCATAGACTTCCACAAAACTCCTGATATTAAGCCCTATCATAGTATGGAAGGGGCTCTGACATTCCCAAAGTTTATCATATTGGCAGAGTATAATTTCTAGCAGTATCTATAGAATTAAAGTCTCACCTGTAGGGCTTGGTCACAGAATTTGTATTTGTTATCTAATGAAGAGTAATCTCCTGAGGCTGATCGGTACTAGGAAGGAGGCCACTAGTCACTATTTTATCATTCACACTAATTTCTTTGCCAATAGTATCTCAAGATGAGGCCCACAAAAACCTAAAGGGATTCTAATTTGCATAAGTATCTGCACTGATAAAATCATCAATCTCTTGAATTATTTAATACAACTTTACTTTTTTGCAATACATTTTTAAGCAACAAAACATACAATTCAATACAACACAACAACCACGTAACAGGGGACTTGGCCAGTGAAGAGCCCTGTGCTCAGAGCACACGTGCATCCTTGGCACCCATTGGCCAAGTTCCTCTGTCTTAATTTATGAAGATCTTTCTCTTTTATTGTCACCTATGATTTTCAGAGCAACCTTGCCTGAGCCTCAGTGATTATCACTTTTCTGAAGTCACAGCACCAGTAAGTGAAAGAGCCAGAAGTCTAATTCAATTTAGTGGTTTTTTCCTACTACACCAAGATTTATTAGATTTTATTATATTATTTTTTAATCATTGAAAATACTCTGTCTCTCATTTCAGTCAGCACCTCATCTCCTGTCTCCCCATCCCAAGCCTTCCATTGTCCTACAGCTGTTTTTTGGACCACCTCCATCTTATAAGAGCCCTTTAGACTGAAAGATGTGTGGATCAGATTTCTTTTCTGTGTTAACTTTCCTCTCCCCCTCCCTTTCTACTCGTCCCCCTCTTTTTCCTGCCTCCTCTTTTCCTACACAAGTTTATAAGAATTATATCATTGCTAGACACCTAGGCATATTTGCAATTTCTTGTGGTCCAGCAATATTCCATTATGTTCATGTACTACAATTCACTTAATTGTTCCCTAGCTGATGGACACCTACCTTGTTTTTAGTTCTCTGCTACTACAGAAAGTGCTGTTGTAAATATTTTGGTATAAACTTAATTGAATTTAGTAAAAAATCCATTAAATTAAAACAACTACTTACTTATTTTTGTCATTGTGACTAATGCCAAAGAGCAGATTTTTCCACTTTTCACCTGGTTACTTAGGTACAGTACTGGCTACCTAAATAAACTATAGAGGTAATTCTGTTGTAATTATCTTATAGTATCACTATCTGTCCTCTGACATGGAGGCAAACAACTAAATTACTTTGACAATTCAATTTAACAGACATATTGATGTGGCATTATGAGCCTAGAGCTTTTTATTGAACTGAGGAGAATGATATCCAGCATCTACCCACCTCACACTGATGGTAGTGAATTAATGAGATTTTCCTTCTTTATGCTTCTGATAATTTGTTTAGTCATTTCAGTTGTGTCCAAATGTTTATGACACCATCTGGGGTTTTCTTGGTGAAGGTTCTAGAGAGGTTTGCCATTTCCTTTTCCAGTTCATTTTGCAGATGAGGAAACTGAGGCAAAATAGGGTTAAGTGACTTATCCAGGGTCATATATCTAGTAAGTGTCTGAGGCCCGATTTGAATTCATGAAGATTAGTCTTCCTGATTTCCAATGCTCTATCTACTGAGCCTAAGAATCTATCCCTCAAATCAGTATTCCCACTATGATCAATGTTCCCACTCAAACCAGTGTTCCTGAATGTCATATCTCCTTTTTATGCATAATTGGTTGTTTTAGTGCAATGTTAGATTATAATGTTAGAATCTGAATGTGGTTGTTCTGCTGTTCTTGATGATGAAAAAATTTGTCATTTTTTTGGTAGATTTATTTCCATAATTCTTCTCTTTCTTGTCTTCCATCTGATTTCATCCTTAAATGCCCTTTGGATGACATTTTGTTTCAGAAAGTTTTGCCAAGCTTTCTTCAAACTTATTTTATCCTTCAGAGGTTTAATGGATAGGGCATTGGACTTAGGAGTCAAAAGGATCTGGGTTCACATATAACCTTAGATATTTACTAGTTATGTGACCTTGGACAAGTCACTTGATTTCTTTCTGCCTCAATTTCTTCACCTGAAAAGTGGTGCTGAAAGTGGTGGTGGTGGTGGTGCTGGTGCTAGTGGGGTGGATGGAGAGGGATTGACCTCAACAGCTCCTAAAAGAAAGATAATAAAGATAATAAAGCTTTATTTTGGCTTTGTCTGCTAGAAAGATTGAATATCATGTTTTTAGGAATTAAGGGATTGTAGTGGGAATAGGCATATTAACTTGTTTTAAGTCTCCATTTTGTGACTTTAGTAATTGCCATGTAAGTGTTTCCGTAATAAGATAATTATGTGACGTTATAGTTTGGTAATGATGTATGTGTCCCCCTAAATCCATTAAACAATTATTAATTATACGCATGTCCCTCCAATTTGGTAAATAACTACTAATTACATGGATGTGTCCCCTGAATTTGCTAAACAACTACTAATGATGTGTGTCTAGTGGTGGGATTCAGCCAGTATGCACTGGTTCGGAAGAACCAGTACCTAATTTTAGGTTGAGTTCAGTGAATAGATCGTTAGCGGAGGAGGACAGGGCAGGGCCTATGCGACCAGTGCCTTGGCTTGGTGGAGAGCCAGTTGTTAGTTTATTTGAATCCTACTACTTTATGTCTCCCAAATAAGGAAAACAACTGCTATCCCAAATCTGGTAAAGAACTGATAAACACTTGCTAATGGTGTTAGCTTTGATTGATAGTTTCCTTTCATCATAAGCTTAGGTTCTGATCACCAACCAGAATTTAGATGTAACTTGTAACTTCTCTTACCCAGAAGCAAAAACCCACTGGAGTCCCCAGTCATTGGCCTGCTCCTGGGGCACAAAAAGGAGAAACACTTTTTCAGTATTTGAAAATGTAAGCATTTTGTGTTCACTTCAGACGAGCTGATTGATGGACACTTGCCAGAATGAGACCTGAGAGGGAGACATACTGCCTCCAACTGGGCCTAGAAGAAACCCTATCAAGAGCCCTGATGGATAACATGCTTATTGGGATTTTTAGGAATCTGGTGGGTGGTTTTTTCCTAGAGGGTTTGATGCTGTATTACTGAATAGTCAATAAAGTTTGATTGCATATATTGATGATTATGTCATATTAATGTCCTAATAAATGTATGTACTTGTATATACACACACATACATAAAATTGATTTTTATCCATACCCTGTAAGTCATACTGATGCATAGTAAATATGGTTATATCCTTTCATTTTATTCTAGTGTTTTAATCTCTAAATATTTCTTACATGCCACCAACTACTGAGTTTTCTTATCTCTTCTGTTTTATTCAATTGTTTATTTCATTCTTGTTTAAGGTTATGATTATTTGGCTTATATTCTCTATTTTTGTATTAATTTTTATTCCTCTCTTTCTAGCCTTATTTCCCTACAATTAATTTTGCTTATGATGCTTAGATGCTAATCTATTCCCAAAAGTTCTCCATTCTTCCACAAGTCCTGTTTACCTGTACTATTGCAAATTTTAAAAATTTACTTAAATTTAAATTTCTTTTATTGATCTTTCACCTGTTTCCTCACTCTTCTTTGGACTATGTTAGCTTAATGGGACTACAGACAATGAGAAAATATAATTAATATGTATTCATTTAATGGTATAGAACTTTTATAAAATAAAAGTTAATTGAATTACAAAAAAGATAAAATCATAGGAGACTTTAATGTTGACCTGAAGCTGGATGAATCTAACACACACACACACACACACACACACACACACACACACAACTAAATAAACTGGTGTGGTTAAAAATTGACTGACTTTTCCTTTTCATCAACTTATTAGTTTAAAGTAAAATTATTTTGTTTCTAACAAGTTTTTTATTTACTTTATCCTCTTACTTTCTACCCTCTTCTAGTCTCTTCTGAACTCTGTTATTTCATTCATGAGCTATATATTGTTTTCCTTTATTTGTTTTTTGCCCCTTTATCTCTAATGAGACTTATGGCTTCTCAGATAATGTATTTGAATTCCTTGAGGTAACTAGATAGCTCAGTGGATAGAGTGATGGCCCTAGAGTCAGGAAGACCTGAGTTCAAATCCAGCCTCGGACGTTTACTAGCTATGTGACTCTGGGCAAGTTTCTTAAATTCTGTTTGCCTTAATGCACTGGAGAAGGAAATGCCAAATCACCCCACTGTCCTTGCCAAGAAAACTGCAGTTGATAGAGTTGAACATGATGGAACAACAACAAGAATTTGAGTTTCTTCCATTGTTCCATTTCTATGGTATTGCATTTGTAGAATTTCTCTGATATATCAATATATGTTTTCCCCCAAGAATGGTTCAAATACCTCTTCCGATATAGAACCATCCTTTTCACTGACTAGAATGAGGTTTGCAGTATATGTTGTTTTGGGTTGCCACTTAAGCTCTTTTTCATTTTGGAATACCTGTTCTATTCTTTTCTGCAGCTTAGAGGAGTAATTTTGAATTATTTGAATCAATATTACTTCAGAAAAATTATTTGGTATTGCAATTATGAAATTTAATTACTACTTGTCTTGCAGTTGCAAGTTGGGAGTTTTTCTCTGGCAGTTATTTATAGATCAGTACTTTATCATTTTTATTCAAAAGTACTGGGCAGTTTTCTTTTATTTCCTGTAGTATGTATTATTTAGATTTGTAAAAAGAACAAGAGCACCATTCTTCTGGGGAAATCTATACTATTTATATTATTTCTGTTTCTCCTATGTTCAGGTTCAGTTACTTTAGCTTGTATATATTCATTAAAGGTGATTACATTTTTGCTTCTCTTCTGTGAAATTTCCCCCTTTCTCTGTCTCTATCATTTTCAGTTTAACTCTGTCTCTGTCTCTCTCTCTCTCTCTGTCTCTCTCTGTCTCTGTCTTTGTCTCTGTCACTTTGTTTCTCTGTCTTTTCTCTCTCTATCTCTCCCTCTGTCTCTCCTCTTCTTCCTTTTTTCCTCTCTATCCTTCTTCCTCCTCATATTACTACATCTGTTTTAAGTTCTCTACCCTAATCTCGGTTTTCCTTAATTCTGTATTAAAAGTCAAGTCGACAATAATTTACTAAGTGTCACGTGCCCGTGTATCAGGCACTAGATATACAAAGAAACAAAAAAAAGAAAGCTCAGTCCCTGCTCTCAAGGAGCTCGCAGTCTAAAAACTTCTGGTTTCCTTACAAATATCTATTTTAAAGGTTTTATTTATCTTTTAAACCTTTTCTGGAATTTCTCCTTGTTGTTCTATGGTCTCTGGGGAAGTGTGACTTTCATGTAATATTTTTGGTTCATTTTTCCTTCATAGTATAACACATGTTCAATAAACTTTCTTTGAATTGTTGGTCATTTTTCACTCTGTCTTTACAAGTGTTTTCCTTTTAGTTTATGAACTTAGAAACTATGGTCATACCCAGCTTTACTTTCTTGGACTCTTTTTTCTTTTTGTCTTTCAACCTTACATATATCCTTAGGTGATTGTTTTGGTTGACCCCTCCCTCTTCCCCTACTGCAAGGATGCTTTGTGGCTGGGCATTCAGAATCCTCAAGTTGGGGTGTTGAGGCCCTTCCAAATGTCAGGCTAAGAGTAGACCCCTTGATCTGAGTGTTTTGTCCCCTTCACATTTGGAAGGATATCCATAGATTTTTTTAAACTAAGTTTTACAAATCCAGCCCTAATATCCATCCCTAAGCACAGTTACAACCCCCTTCCTTGGTGGGGTGGAGGATAGGCAAATTTAATATTTTTGTACTTTTGTGATGTGTGAGCAGAGATCTTTATAGCCAAACCCTGAAGTGCAAACTTGCATCGCCTATACCCAGGTTTGCTGTGTATTAGGCTGGAGAAGCTGAGTGGGCATGCCAAGTATTTAATTTGTCTGATGTTATTACATAAATCTTTTACCTTGTGTAGTATTGGTCTTGCAGATTCAGCTTTTATTCATCTGGTATTAATCATCATTCCCATTATTATCAACATCATCCTTTATCCCTTAAAATATAATGAATTTCATTTTTTGATAATATTATTCATTGTTAATATAGTCTAGTGCCTCCCTTCTGTTAATTATTTCCCATTTATCCTGTATATAGCTTGATGTGGATATGTTTGGATGCTTTCTCCCTCGTTAGATTGTAAGCTCCTTGAGGGCAAGGGCTCTCTTTTGCTTCTTTTTGTATCCCCAGTGCTTAACATGGTACCTGGCACAGAGTAGGCACTTAATAAATGTCTCTTGATTGCTTGATTGTGTTCCCCATGTTTTGTCCCTTCCAAATTTTGTTTTCTCCAAGCTAGTGTTCATCATGCAGAGGCATGAAGCTTCTACATAGTCTACAAGTCTTTTTGTTATTCTTCCCTATCCATACCTGTCTACATTAAGTCACCAAATATGAAAGTATCTGCTGATTTATGTATTTGGGAGGACTTATCAATTTCTTCACAGAATTCTTTGACTTCCTTAATTTCTGGAACAGGTGTTTGTCTATCAGTTCAAATCAATAAGCATCATTTAAGTACTTATATGCCAGGTACAGAGCTGGAGAAGGAAATGGCAAACCACTCCACTATCTTTGCCAAGCAAACCCTAAATGGGGTCAAGAAGAGTCAGACACTACTGAAACGAATGAGCAACAAATGACAAAAATGCCAGGTACTGGGGCTACAAAAATAAAACTTTAATCACCCCTGCCCTCAAGAAATTTCTATGCTATTGGGAAGAAACAACATGAATGTACATAAGAAAATACAAAACATGGGGCAGCTAGGTGGCACAGTGAGTAGAGTACCAGCCCTGGAGTCAGGAGGACCTGAGTTCAAATCTGGCCTAAGGCACTTGACACACATACTAGCTGTGTGTCCTTGGGCAAGTCAACCCCAATTGCCCTGCCAAAAAGCTAAAAAAAAAAGAAAATACAAAACATATGACAAGTAATTTTTGAGGTTGAGATAGAGAAACCACTATCAATTAAGAAGGTCAGAATCAACTGGTTGTTGGCTGTACTTTAGGTTGGTTCCATCACTTGTTGTGACTCTGATGGCTCCTTAAAAGATGCTGATGATTGTTCTGGTGGCAGGCCTACTGTAAAGTCCTAGTTGCTTTGGTTTATCAGGTGCTTTCACCTTTTACCTATTGTAGGTTGGGCATGAACTCTCTAGGCACTGGTTTTCCCCAAGCTCTGATCTGGCCGAGTCTCCTGCAAGTTATTCAGGGTGGGCTGCTGGGCTCTGTGTTAGGTGCTGACACTATTTCCCACTATGTATGGGGCCAAGCTGTTTCTGTGCTTTCCCTTCTATTTACCAGGACAGGATTCTGGCAGTTTTTAAAATGTAATCCTGGACTAGAAGGATTAAGTAATTGTTTCAACAATTCAGCTAGGAGCTGCTACGGGGGTGAAAAACCAACCCGAGCCCAACAACAAGAACTCGGCAAGCAGAGGTTCTTTTGATCTGCTTCACTAAGGAAAGCAACATTAAGAGGTTAACAGTCTTACTTTAATCCAACTTACAAATATCATTCACTCAGCTCAGGCGGAAAAGCCAGCACCCTGAGCTTGAGAGCAAATACAAACAGTCCAAATAAACATGAATCAACAGACACATTTCCATCTGACAAATTCATAATATGCAGTTACCAGAGAAGCATCAACATCTGAGTTTTCTCCAAAGCCAGGGAACTCAAAACAACAGCTGGCCCAGAGTCATGAACCACTCCTGCTGTGGCTCAGAGCTCCAAAGGAGAAAACCAACCTCTGGGTTTATGTATCTTGTTCAGGGTCAAAGGTGAGTCACACATGTGACTCATCCACGTGACCTAAAAGTGTCACAAAAAATGCAACTTAAACCCACATGGTCTAAAATCCTCTGATGTCACAAACATGTCACTCAAACCCATGTAAACTAGGCTTTCCCTTGAGGCAAGGAGGTCGCCAAGGACTCCTAATTTAATCAAGGAAATAAAGGCCAAACTCTTCAAAGGCACTTGGTTGAATAAGTGCTAAGAGCCCATCTTGATTGCCAATACACTAATCAATGTTTCTTTTCTATTGGTTTAATCATTGCTCATTTCTGTGCATTTTGAAAGCTGTTCTTAAATGGTTGTAGGTAATCTAGGCTCCTTTATGTCCTAGTACATCACCATCTGCACACAATTCCTTCCTGTACCTTTTCTAATATTGTGGCAGTTCAACTCTTCCCATTTCAGATGTATATTTGAAGGAATTCTAGGTTTTATGCTGATATGGGTTCAATTTGGTAAAAGTTTTGGTTTTAGCCCTTTTGGAATCAATTTCCATTGTTATTCTACTTATAGAGGTTCCTAGGTTTCACTAGACAAGACCCTTCTTTGAACCTTCTCCCTACCCAATTCTCCTAATTAAATCTTACTCCTGGGCTCCTGCCCTGTAACGTACTTAAAGTCATCCCCTTAACCCTATACCCTGTGGAGGCAAGTAGGTGGCACAGTGGATGGAGTTCTGGGACTGGAGTCAGAAAGACTCATCTTCTTGAGTTTGAATCTGGCCTTAGACACTTATTGGTTGTGTGAACCTGGGTAAATCAATTAACCTTCTTTGCCTCAGTTTCCTTATCTATAAAATGAGTTGGAGATAGAAATAGCAAACCACTCCAGTATCGTTGAAAAGAAAATTGTAAATGGAGCCACAAAGAGTCAGACATGACTAAAAATATGATTGAACACTTCTGACCTTTAGAATCCTGTCTCTGTTTTCTGGTGACCTGGATGAAAAATATTCCTTCTACATCTGTCCTCTAAGGATTCATCCTCCTGGGCTTTGTCCTTCTTGTCTTTACTTCTAAGGGGCACCTAATGTGCTCTACTGGAGTTTTAAATTGCTTTGACCTTGGAAGCTCTCCAACTCTTCATTTATTTCTCTGTCCTGATTGGTTTGTTGAAGTGAATTTGTTAACTGATCATAAAACTTGGGTCAGATTATTCTATTTGGCTTTCATACCTCATTGGTCTAAATTGTCATATGAACCTCCTTTTCTCTGCAGCTATGTAAGTTAGGCTGAAATTTCTTTGACCTCCCAGACAATAGTTTGCCTCTGAAGTTAAGCCCTTCTACACTTGTATCTTCTTAGTGGAATTCTGGCCTATTGTCGAATCTCCCATCAAATTCCTTTTTCTCCAGGACTCCTGGGCTCACTGCTCATTGGCAGAGAAGAGATAAAAACACACACCCTGGGGCCAATAAACAAGACACTATATCCTTGCCCTGTTTCTTGGTCCATCCAGGTCCCACTTACCTGTGTTATGGTTGCTGTAGCATTGTGTGTGTCCTGTCCCTTCCCTTTACATCTCAACCTCTCCCCTGTATACAGACACACACAATCAATCAATCCTGGCTTATCAGACAGTTGACTTTTAGATTCTAAGTAAATAATTGATGAAAGTGAAATGAGCAGAACCATGTAAACATTGTACACAGTAACAACAATATTGTATGATGATCAACTGTGAATGACTTAGCTATTCTCGGCAACACGATGATCCAAGACGATCCCAAAGGACTCATGATGGAAAATGCTATCTGCCTTCAGAAAACAGAACTGATGTTGTCTGAATACAGACTAAAGCATACTGTTTTTCATTTTCTTTTTTTTGTTTGTGTTTTCTTATACAAAATGACTAATATGTAAATGTTTTACATGATTGCGCATATATAGCCTATATCAGATTGCTTGTCATCTCAAGGGTAGGAGAGGGGAGAGAGGAATAGAATTTGGAACTCAAAACTTAAAAAAAGTTTAAAATGGTTTTAATATGTAATTGGGGGAAAGGTAAAGTATTATTTTTAAAAAATTCTAAGTAAATAGATGCTTGAATAAGTAGGAAAAGAAGTCTTGTGAAAAAAAAAACACCTAAAACCCAAAACCTTCCAATTGAGAGTATGCCAAAGTTGTGGCTTCCATTTTTATTTTCAGAGTTTATTGTTGTTGTTTGGTTAGAATATATGAATTCATTGGTGTGATGAGCCCATGGTGAAGAGCTAAGGGGTACAGAGAGGTTAGTGGATTTGCTTATGTTCACACTGCCTATATGGTCGAGAGACTAAACCAGAACCAAAGTGTCCCTGACTCTGAGGTCAACTCTCTATACTCATTAGCTATGTATTAGTTAGCTGTTTTTTTTTTTTTAATATATCATGGTTACAGACTGTATTTCAAACCATGATATACCCAAGGCAAGGTATAATGGAAAGAGCCTTGACCTTGAAGGTGGGGGAGGAGGAAGGGGAGAGAAGGGAACAAAAACTTTTTAAGCACCTTAAAAATATTATTTTGTTTAACGTTCACAACAACACTGGGAGACAGGCGCTATTATCATATCCATTTTACAGATGAGGAAACTGAGGCAAACAGTGGTTCAGTGGATCACCTAGCTTGTAAGGATTTGAACTCAGGTCTTTCTGACTCCAGGCTTAGCCCCTCTATCCACTGTATCACCCCTCTAAAGTCATGAAAGCCTAGATTCGGGTCATAGCATTGCCGTTCCCTCTTGTGTAACCTTGGACAAGTCACCGTATTTTTGTCACCTCATTTTCTTCAACTATAAAATGAAGGGAAGGAATGGACTAGGACTCAGGTGTGGGGAACCTAGGTCCTCAAGTGTGGCCCTTTGACTGAATCCAACATAGGATTCAGTCAAAGGACCGAAATTGACTTAGAGGGCCACATGTGGCCTCAAGGCCACAGGTTCTGAACTCTTGGACTAGGTGATTTCTGTGGTTCCTTATCTATATCTGTGATCCTAATAAGCCAGGCAGCTGCTACCATATTAAATGGGGATTTAATCACAAAGGGGGCTGAGTGGGAAGGTGTAGGAATGTGGGAAGGATGAATTGATTAGTGCAAACCCACCAGCTCTTCTGAAGAAGTAACTCTGACTCAAACCCCATGTCCTGTTGATGGCAGATTGTTAGTTCCATCTTTCTAGAAGGTGGCATCAATATTCTGAATTTGTTCATACTTACACTGATATTGAGTCATAAACAGAATCAAGCTGCTTCCTGCTGATTCAGTGGATTGGGCCTTGTTTTATTTCTTCCTATGACGACATACGTGCAATATTATATTTCTTTTTTCCCCAAGATTGAGCCTTCCTTATTGACTTAAGAATACATTTGCTCATATTTCATGAACTTAATTTCAACTAAAAAAAAAAAAAAAAGGCCCTGATGCTGACTCAGCATTCAAAGCCACATTTTATACCTGTCAAGCAACATATAGATTTTTATAAGGCGAACAATGGCTGTATTTAAGCCCTGATGTAATAATCATGAATTCCTTTGGAAGTATCCTTTGGAAACTGAATCCATAAATTTTATTAGTATTAAATGTTTCTAATGGGAGTTGACAAATAGTTGAACGAGCAGCATTTGCTCTGCTCTTGGCAAACAGAGAGGGGAAAAAAATCCCCATTACACAATGAGAAATGCATTAATACTCAAGCTCATTCATCTCAATTTTGCACAAATATAATTTAAGACCTTTTACAACTGTTGGTGAAATTATAGTGTGGAGCGGGGAAGTTGCAAATATTTTATGAGCCCCATAAAATTGTCATTGTAATACCATTATAGGGTGCGGGGACAATGTAGATATTCGTAATGCCCTTCTACTCCTTATGCCAAACTGAAATGATGAGATAGTATCTTTGGATGGAGACATTTGCTGCTGATCAAGGCTCAAATCTCTGTCTTTACTGTCCTGAAAATCCTCCAGCCAGTCTTTGGAACTGCATACTTTTGGGTGAGCAATGAGGTATTTTAATTAGTTTGCTTTATAACTGCGGGAGAGGGAGGAGATAAAAAGCAACATCAGAATAACCAATAAAATGAGTTACGGCTGAAATAAACAAGCATTAGCTTCAGATAAATGTTAAATTAAGTTTCTTTAACAGATTTCCTGCTATTGGACTCAAGTCTGCTTCAGGAAATGAGCCCAGTGGCCTTCCTTTGCTCTCTAGTTTTAGCAGCACGGCCAAAACCCTTTTAGGGAGATTCTAACTAAAAGCCCTTGAAAATCTAACATAGGATTAAACTACTTTGATAAAACTTGATTTGAGGCACAAGTCTTCTTTTTCTTCCCCTCACTCCCTAAATCTATACTCCTTTTGAATAGTACTCTTGTGTGGTCTGAAGAGAAGGGGGACTGTTGATCATGGTGGAACAATGAGCCTGAGTGCATCCAAGGAATCAGGGACTGCAGGATATCCCAGAAAGGGAATCGTGACCTTCTGTTTGACCACACTTGCCTTTTGCACAGGTTTATTTAGGGAAAGGAGGAAGCTTTTTGCTGGGGAAGTAACTAAGATGTACATACACTTGATTGTCCTCCCTTCCCTTAAAAGGACTGATTTTGATTCTTCTCTCCTCTTAAATCATAGCAGAATAGAAAAGACCTTTGTGTTCTGGATGAAATCTTGCTAAGGATCCTGTAAGGCTCAAGGATACATCATGGTACAAGTATAAGGCAAATGATTTTATTGTTTTTTGTTTTCTTTGTGTGAAGGAAAAAATCAAGGTTTCCAGGAGTCTTTCCTCCTACCGAAAGTAGAAAGAATCCATATCATCTTAGAACAAAGATTCTTAATCTGGAATCCATGGACTCCATGGGGATAGATTTCATGGAATCTATGAATTTGAAGTGGAAAAAAATTAACATCTAGATTTCTATAAATATTTTCAATTTAATTTACATGCATATTCAGTAATTGGTTACTTTGTAATTCTTTGTATTTTATGCATTTGAAATCATATTCTGAGAAAGGGGTTTCTAAATTTCACCAGCTTACTATGATACGCTGAAGCTTAAAAATTCCTGCCCTAGATTTTGTTGGGCAAGGGTTTATTCTCTGGAGCATTTTTTTCTAGTTGGATAAGCCATTAACGTTTTCAATATAGGATTTTAAATCTAGTAGGAAAGGAGATCCATATCAGAGAAGTCAAATTATAATGACATTAAATGACAAAATATATTGATCTTATATAACCCTATACATATACATATGCATTTCTGAGTTTCTAAACTTTTTCTGTGTCAGTTTCTGGCCTTCACGTGTCATCTGTGGCTTCCACAACCCCCCCCCCCAAATTCCCACTAATTTCTTGTGTGGACCCGCAATATATCAAAACTCTATAGAAAGTCGTGATGTGGAAGGGATAACTGTAGTGGACTGACTGGCTGAATATCCCAAAGAATCTCCCCAAAGGGAGGCTCATTTTAGAAATTGGAGAACAAGAAATAAATATTGTCTCCATGAAACCCTTCCTTGTTTAGCTGCTGGGGCCCATTCCTTGGGTTAGAATTCTGCATTAGAGAAACTCCTTGACTAAATCTGGGCTCCTGGTTGAGCTCTGAAAGACCTCTGTTTGGAGCTTGTTTCAATTTGGCCAAGGATAATACTGTTTCTTAGAAAAAGAGAGAGGTGGAAAGGGGAAAAAGGCTTTAATAAAAAGGGTTATAACCACGGTTCAGAGGCCTTCTTGGACAACAAATGGCCCTTACAGAACAATATTGTGGTGAGTTAAGTGTAAATGAATCAGAAACATACAGATTAAATTCCCCTTGAAATACACAAGGGCTTTCAAAATTAATAGGGAAAAAAGCACTTGGCAATGGGTGTTCCAGGTTTATGCTTTTCTCTCCTCAGCTCCATCACTTTTATGCCCTTCTACAAAGCACCTCATAGGGTTACTTGAGCTCTCCTTGTATTATCCCTCCTTAATGGTGCTAGGGATGGGGCCAGGCCAAGTTTTCTTTGTTGTTTCAGATTTTGGGCAGTCATCTACCAAATATCCCTTTCTTGTAGGGTGAGTTCTTCCCCCTCCAATTTCTGGTGTTAGCCCTCCAAGTTGGAAGGATATAAAAATAAAAACAAAGTCCAGAGTTTGGCTGAACCTTGAAGGCCCCTGTGAATGTTCATTGTATATCCTGAGAGCCAATCTGCAAGGTTCTCGTGTGAGAGGAACTGGTTAGATGAGCTTGTGGGAGATGTCTTAACAGATGATACTCTTCTGGTGCTTTGGCTGTAGAAAACACCAATCACTGTGGACTTCAGACATAGGGGATCTTAAAATTATGGAGCTGGAAAAGACTTGGAGAGATCATTTAGTCCAACTTTCTGTCTCTAGAAAGAATTCCATTCAAATGATGAATTAGATTCCATTAGAATGTAAACTCTTGGAGGGCAGGGACTATCTTTTGGGGTTTTTTTGTGTCCCCAATGCTTAGCACCGTACCTGGCATGTAGTGAGCATTTGGTAAATGCTTATTAATTGGTTGCTTGACTATGGCTGAAAGACAGATGTGTCTTAAACATTTCCTGAGATGGAAAGCCTATCTCTCTCACTGATGTATTCAGTCAGCTGTTGAGGGGTGCTTGAGAATACCTCTGTCCAATAGAGCTTCATGATCCATATCCAACCCTAGTTCCAGTTCCTGAAATTCTACTATTAAAGGCTCATTCCTTTGGCTCTTCAAGAGCAGCCTATTAAAATGCAAAAAGAAAAAAAAAGAAAGAAAAAAGAAAAAAAAACTGGGAGGGGGAGAGATAACACTATAAATTGTTAACTCCTACCACCTTAGTGAGAATTAGCTGATAATTCACTATTTACTATTCTGGGATGAAACCCAGTATATGGCACCAATGCCAAACTTTTACACCTTCACAATTTTCTTTGGAGCAATGTGCCATTCAGTAAGCTAGCTAGCCTCAAGCATAGATGATTGTCCTATCTCCCGACTACCACCACTTTAAAGGAATTCACTGTAGGTACCTTGGGGAAATACAGGCAGTGTAGCTTAATAAACAGGAAGCCAGGAAGACCTGAGTCCCTCTTCTGTCAGATACTAGCTGTGTGACTCTAGGTAAGTAATTCAACCTCTTTAGTCAACTCTCTAAAGACCATAAGTTGCAGAAAAGGTACCAATCTGCATTTGTAGAGGGAGTTTTTCCCTCAAGAGTTCCCTATATTCAAGGATCACAGATTCATGTCCTACCCTGGGGACTCGAGTTCTTTCCCTATTGTCACTGTGGTTGAGGTCATGCCCTCAAGTTCTGGGTTTCTTCAGACAGCCATGTTGATTCAAGAACACTTAAAGATGCCTTCTCCAGCAGATGGCAGCAAGGGTGCACAGAGGCCCTGAGCATGAAAAAAAAAATATCCTTGCCTAATGGATATAAATGAACAGAGGCCCACCACCTCTTTCCCTTCAGACCTTGTCAAAAAATAGCACCCCTGGATGGGGACTCTTTTCAATAATCGGCCTTCTTGCCTGTAATGGATGCTGTTCGGCATTTTAATCTCTGGTCATATTACTCACCAATCTCATCCAGTCCCTGGAAGACATTTCCTGGAGTCTTTCCCTTGTATCTGTATTCATTAACTCTGACTAATCCGGTCTCTTGGTAACCGCAGTTTAATAAATTTCATAGTGCATGACCAGTGCACTTAATTAATATTGGTCACTTGAAACAATTTTTGTTTATTCAGCTTCCTTTCCCACTGCCCCCTGCCTCCCCCAGATCTCATTCTGGGGAATGATAATAATACACAGAGAACCCGTCTGACTGCAGAGAACTTTTAAAAACAACAAGTAAAAGGATCTTTCTGGGCTCACACCTGTTTTAAGATTTGTTATCCTTAAAACGAAAAGCTGTAGGGATTCACTTGGCTTCTTCCTTGTAGTTCCCAGAGGGCTCTGCCATTAAACCGCAGGGAGGAGCAGGAGCTTTCAGTACACTTAAATGTTCTTATGTCAAATCCATCCCATTCTTCCTGCCTCCTTTCCTCAATCTAGCCACCGTTCCCAGGGGCTGGAGAACATTACAAGCCATTCACTTTATATGAATGGGCACAAACAGACTTTTTCACCATTTCGATATGTCTACATTTGCAGGCATATCCTGTAGGCTGCCTGAAACAGCCTTAATTTCAATTTACTGTCTCCCCAAGGATCTTGCCATTCTCCTGAAAGTGGAAAACTCAATGGCTTTTTTCCTCCCCCCCAACTCCTCATCACAGCTTCCCTTCCCCCGCCTTCAAAGAAAGAGCTACACTGGAAGTAAAATTTTGGTCAAGATTAATGGACTGGAGTTTTGATGCTTCTAACAGGGTGTATGATCTTTTATTAAACAAATAAAGTGTGAGTTGCACCAAAATACCGCCTTTGGAAGGTGTTCAAAGTCAGTGAACTCAGCTTGGCTAAAGTTTTCCATAGTCTCCCTGGAATGTGACTCTATTAGGAGGCATGAAACTGTACACGTGTTGAATTTTTCTCTCTCTTTTCTTTTCCACCAGGGCTTTTTCTAATAGATAAAAAGATGGCTGACTTTTCACAATTGAAAAAAATCAGTAAATCCTTTGAGAGGAATGGACTGACAACAAATGGGCATTGTCACTACTATCTTTAGAATTGGGAGCCCAGGATGGGGCAACTGACCCTCATTCAGGCTATGGGATCTAGAGTTGAGGGTCACAAAGTAGGGGCAGTTGACTCTTGTAATATGGACTCTAAAACTGGTTTCACAAAATGGGGACAGTTGACCCTCACCCAAACTATGGGCCCTAGAGTGAGGCCCTACACAAACATTTTACAAGACGAATTCCAGTTGTAGTCTCTTTAGTGTCAAATTACTGAGAGAACAGAGTAAGAATATGCTGATATTTGGATATTGTAACCGTTAAAAAGATCCATATTTTTATCATTGTGGGAACTTTTCCCAATGTCTAATGCAAATTGGTATCTTCTCATCCTAACAGTGAATCAGTCAATAAATATTTATTAAGTGTCTACCATGTCCTATACACTATATTTAAACACTGGGGATACTAATATAAAAAAAGACAGTTCCTGCCCTCATGAAGCTCACAATCTAACTGGAGAAACAAACACACAAAAGAAAGCTGAAAAGTCTGCGTGGGGTGGGCGTATGATGGAGTCTAGTCCAAAGAAGTCTACCTGCTGGGAAACGAAGAAAGGTCTGGCCCAGGATCCCTCTTTAAATGGAAGATTTGGGAGGTATTCTGCGTTCAACCCTCCAGCCTTCCAATCAGACGGGCAGAGGCTACTGAGGGTACTGATGAAGTGTGAATACCAAAGCTGATGCAATCTTGCAGGATGATGACTTTCCTGATGATGAATTTTCCTGGTGGATCTGGGGAGTGGTGGAGTTTAATCCAAAGGAGCATGACTGGTAAGAAATGTACATCTTGTGCATTTTGTCCATGTCTTCCGTTAAATCCTCTGAAGTTCCATCTCAACATTCTGGGTGCCTTCCTCTAGATGTCTCGATG
The DNA here is from genome assembly GCF_011100635.1 of Trichosurus vulpecula. Taxonomy (NCBI): domain Eukaryota; kingdom Metazoa; phylum Chordata; class Mammalia; order Diprotodontia; family Phalangeridae; genus Trichosurus; species Trichosurus vulpecula. The sequence continues at coordinate 125,898,801 of NC_050576.1, forward strand.
TCACATGGATATCAATAGACCATGAGGGCTGTCCATCAAGTATCCTTCTTGCACAAGTGCTCTTAAGCCCTTATTTGAAATCGTAGTAATAAAATAAAAATAGTTTTCAAAATCTCTATCTTGGGAGGTGGGTTTGGTGGTTCATGACCTAGGTGTTTAGATCACTATTTGAAAATTCTGGGCACTCTGAAGTTGAGTGACATTGACCTTACTGTTATGCCTAGTATGTTCCCCTCCTCATCTTCACTTGCTGGCTTTTCTGGCCTCCTTCAAGTCTCAGCTAAACTTTCGCCTTATAAAAGAAGCCTTTCCTGATCCCCCTCAATGCTAGTGTCTTCCTTCTATTAATGATTTCCATTTTATCCTGTTTATATCTTGTTTGTACAGAGTTGTTTGCATGTTGTCTCCCCCATTAGACTGTGAGCGCCCTGAAGGCAGGGGCTACATTTTGCCTTTCTTTGTATCCCCAGTGCTCAGCATCATTCCTGGCACATAGTAGATACATAATAAATGCTAGATTCTGTCAGAACAGGGGAAAATGTTTGGTCTCTATTCCTCAGTGGGAAACTAGAGATGAGCCCCTCTTGAAGTAAAAGTTCAGAATGAGAGAACAAGATAATGAAGGTGTGGGGGGGATGCAGAAATATAGTAAGGACACATAGCCTCAAGGAAATTTGTAGTCTCTATAATGGTGATGGAAGAAGTAATTAGTCTATCAGGGGCTGAAATGGAAGAAAATTTTGGCTATGGAATCTGCTTCAGGGGACAAGCTGGAACAGAAGTGAAGTGAGAAGGTGAGTGGCTTTATATAGTCTCAAGGCAAGTTGATTTCCATGGAAGAACAAGATGGTCTGTCCAAAGCTGAAATGTAAGAGAAGGAAGCTTTGGATCTCAGAAGAAGAATCATCTTTTTTTCTTTTCTTGGAGTTTGGAGGCACAAGATAGGCCTTTAAAACCCTTTGGACACTGAGTTAGGGATGAAATGGCCCCAGAGGACATTCTGTCATAAATAGATTAGAATTACTAAATTGAAAAAGGGGATTTTTGTTTATAGGTGTATCTGTTAGCATTACCAGGGCAGTTCTTTATAATAGTTTTTTTTAGATTACTTACTTTCTTCCTGACAGTCTTCCTTCAATCAGCCCTAAAACCAATCAAGCATCAAGCATTTATTAAACATCCAAGTGCAAGGAATGCACTAGGTGCTCGAGATATAGAGAAAGAAATGGAATAGTCCCTGTCCTCAAGGGTTTTATATGGAGATAAGTACATATATAACTACATGCCAGATAATGTGGCAGATGGCCATGTGGCTTGGGGGATCAGGAAAGACCTTCTGTTGAAGCTGACACTTGATTGAGCTTTGAAGGAAATTAGAGATTCTAAAGGGCAGTAAGGAGGACGAGTTGCATCCCAGGCCTAAGAGAATGCCTATACAAAGGCATAGAGACAGGAAATGGGCGATCAATAGCAAGGATGATTTGACTGGATCATAGAGTATAAAGTGGGAAAGGTTTGTTGGAGCTAGGTTGTAAAGGACTTTAAATGCCAACCATATCTATTAGCGTTTGAATGTAGAGGTCATGAGGGGTTACTATTGGGCAGTTGGGTCACATGGCCCCTTTCTCTGCCATTTTTAATCTTCACAAGCTGCCTGGAGTACTGAGTGATGATGTACATAGACCTAGGTCACACAGCCAGTAGGTATCAGAGAGACAGGGCTTACACCCAAGTCTTCCTGGCTTCAAGGGAAGCTCTCTACCCACCTGCCTCTCATATGTATAATTATGTACAAAGTAAATACAAGGTAATTCAGAAAAGACACACTAAGAGCTGAGGAAATCAAGAAAGGCCGGTAAGAGGTAGAATGTGTGCTGAGCTCTGAAGGGATCCTAGGCATCCAAGAAGCACAATGAGGAAAGAATGTGTTCCAAGCCCAGAGGGATACCTGTGTGCAAAAGCATGGAGACCAGAGATGGGAGAGTCATATGTATGGAGCAGCAAGAAGGCATTTGGCTATGACATAGAATTTTTGAAGGGTAATCCCATATAATAAGCTTGAGAAGACTTGTTTCAAAGGGAAGACAATTTCAAAGCACAGGATGACTATTCCACTTGAATTGTAGGCACCAGATCATCAGGAAAGGTTACACACAATCATGGAGCAGTCACTGATTTACTGAAATGTTGAGAACCTTGTAATTGTATCATGTTTCTCATTAGCCAAATAAAACTCTGTTCCTTGGCAGTGCTGGTAACCACTGCCCAAGAGAACAACTGTCTATCGTCACAGAGATACAAGAATGCATCACAGGGGATAGATATCTCATGCCCCATTGTGCAAAGCTCTCTCTGATTTATTTGGCAACACACACACACACACACACACACACACACACACACAGAGTGGTACTTGTATTTAGTACCCCCATGAAAGGGGGCTTGAGGTAGCCTTCAACTAGGGTGTGGAACTATATTTAAATGTCCTTTTGTAATTATCACATCTTCCTACAGAAACAATTAACAAGCGATGGCTTGGTTCCCAGGCTATCACATAAGTCTATTTAACTCACAACATAGCAGGAATAGTGCTAATATTATTCAATCAGTCAGTCAAAAAGCATTAAGTGACTATAGTAGCACTATGAGGGCCAGCTAGGTGGCACAGTAGATAAGGGGACGGGCCTGGAATCAGAATACTGAGTTCAAATGTGGACTCAGACACTGGGCAAGTCATTTAACCTCTATTTGCCTCAGTTTCCTCATGTGTCTAATGGGGGGTAATGATAACACCCATTTTACAGAGTTATTCTAGGTATAAATGGAGACAATATATACAAGTGCTTAGCGTAATGCCTAGCCTATATTAGGCACTACATAAATGTGAGCCATTATTATTAGCTATCACTATGTTTAGTATTAAATACTATTACTATTTGCTAAGTTCTGGGAATACAAAGAAAGGCAAAAAGCAGTCCCTATTTAGCTATATGACCCTGGGGAAGTCACTCAAAACTGTTTGCCTCAGTTTCCTCATGTGTAAAATGAGCTGGAGAAGGAAATGGCAAACCACTCCAGTATCTTTGCCAAGAAAACCCCCAAATGGGGTCATGAAGAGTTGGATATGACTGAAAAATACTGAACAACAACCAAGATTCTCAAGGACCTCACAATCTAATGAGGGAGATAACATGTAAACAACTATTTAGAAATAAGATATATTCAAGATAAATTGGAGATAATTGACAGACACGAAGCACTAGCACTAAGAACTCTTCAACACCGGTAAGGCTGTGAAACTTGAATCTTGAACTCCTGGTGGAAAGAATATTGTATTTAGAGTCAGATAACCTAAGATTAAAATGTGTTTCTGTCAATAGCTAGATTTATAACCCAGGTATATGTTGCAACAATTTGGCTAGCAGCTGCTGTGGGGGTGAAAGACCAACACAAGCCCAACAACAAGAACGCTGCTGCCAGCACAGGTTCTTTTGATCTGCTTTACTAAGGAAACTAATGTTAAGGGGTTAATAATCTTCCTTTAATCTAATATACAAATATAAACTCACTTAGTTCAGGAGGAAAATTCAGCAACCTGAACTTCACAGCAAATACAAACAAGTTACAAACATACACAATATAAACAGACCAGATCACAATTCATAGTTACCAAGAAACCATCAACATCTGGGTTGACAAGCTGGGAGGCTCTCAGAGTTCCAGACCAACACTCCTCCAGGAGTGAGAGCCTCGAGGGAGAACACCAACCTCTGGGTTTATATGTCTTGTTCAGGGTCAAAGGTGGGTCACACATGCACGTGCCACATGCATGTGACCTAAAAGCATCACAAATATGCTTCTTAAACCCACGTGGTATAAAAGCCTCTGATGTCACAAACATGTTACTCAAACCCATGTAAACTAGGCTTTCCCCTTGAGGCAAGGAGGTCATCAAGGACTCCTAATTTTATCAAAGAAACAAAGGCTGGATTCATCAAGGGAACTTTATTAAATAAGTATTAAAAGAGAAAACATTAAAAATGTCTCACCTTAATTAATATTACAGTATATCACTTGATCTTTCAGGACCACAGTTTCTGTCCTGGTGAAGTGAGGGTGCTCAAGAAACAGATGACAAGTGGAAACAAGCATAATGCAGGCTTACATATATGCATTTGAGTGTATATATGTGTATATTTGTGGATATCTATGTATATGTATGTGTATATGATTGTGTACATATACACACATATGTAGATATGTATGTGTGACTATACACACACATATATGTGTGTATATATATATATATATATATATATATATATACACGAATCTACACTTAATTGTAGCTTTCTTGGGTGGGGCGGGGGGGAGGGAGGAAGGGGAAAAATAAAGTAAAAAAAAATTGCACAGCAGACAACCAAAGAAAACATATGAGGAAGCAAAGAAAAGATGGATAGCTTTGAAAATAATGTGTAGTATTATATAGTTTTTCTGGAAATGGAATTTTATTGCTATTTATTGAATCCTCTCTTGTGCACTGCTGTGTACACGGTAATATTTTTTTCTTTTCTTATTTTGTATTTAAGTTTAAAATAAATTCAAATAAAATGAAAAGAATTATGTGTGTGCACGGGATTAGATGACTTCTTGCCATTCGGCAGATTTTATGATTTTGAACCGTTTTGGATTCTGAGTGTTTGAGTCCCAAACCTGAGTCCTGAATTAAAGGTCTGAGTCTAACTTTGAATTCTTTTGAACCTCAAGGCTTTCTGAGTACTGAGTATAGATAGAATGAAGGAGAGGGAAGTTGGAAGCTCCAACTGGACTAGGATGTAGGCAACTTACACTGCTTGAGTCAGAGGAAAGGGAGAGAGAATATGGAGGTTGAGCTCTGTTTCCAAAACAATGGTGGGGAAGGACTTATTGAAAATAAGGACTCTCAGAAAAGGTGTGTTAATGGTGGAGAGAGGCTCCAGGCGCAGAAAAGGCATGGTGGTAGCCAATGCTAGCAATATGCATATATGGACCTCAGATCCCAGTAGGATGTTTCCTTTAAGATGAAAGGGGGAGTAGAAGTTTGGATGGCATCCCAACTATTAAAAGAAAGTGAAGCTTGGCTCCTCACTGAATCACAACTTGTCATGATCAACCGAATTTTCTGTCATCTTGACCCTCTCTTGATTCCTGTGTGTTTGACTCTTTTGCTTCCTTACCTTCTGATGTCCTCTGTTCCTCTTAGCTTTTTTAGCCTGATTGGACTTGACTTGTCTTTTGGATGTCACTCCTGTCTGTACCTGGGATTGAGAATTTCTGAGTTGCTTCTTGTCCTTCCCAAGGACCTGAAGACCTGCCTAATTGTTCACTAGACCTTCTTGTTCCTTCCACCATAAAATAGTGTGACTGGGAGTCCTCCACTCAGCCAAATCCTACGGATTCCCCAAAGCCCTGATCAAATTTCTCCTCCAGTTACAGACAAGATGGGGTAGCAGAAATACTCCTGAATTTGGAGTCAGAGGACATGGGCTTAAGTCATGTCTGCTCCTTTGTACCTGTGTAACTTTAGGCAAGTATCCTTCTCTCTGGAATTCAGTTTCCTCATCTGTGAAATGAGAAGGTTGAACCAGATGATCTAGGGTAGGGTCACCTATTTATGAGGTTAAAATCCTATGATTCTCCATGAGAACTTGTCTATTCTAGCCTTCTTTGTTCCCCCTCTCTCTTATACCATGAAGTTTTACCCTTTCCTTTCCCATTGTCTGACCCTTACCTTGATGGGTCCGCCATCACATCGATATGGGCATTCCCTCCATCAGTGTTGATTGCCACTTATTTCTCATTCTGTGAGATTCTTATTCAACTACCCCCTTCATAGAGAATCTATCAGATATACTGTCCTTCCTTTAGGTCATCTTGCATTTTGTGGGGACTAGTAGAGTGCTTAAAAATAATAATAAGCATTTATTGAGTGCCTACTCTGTATAATACACTGTATGTGTATGCTTTACAAATATCCTCTCATTTTACCCTCACGATACCACTGGGAGGCAGGTGTTGTTACATATATTACATATAGTTTAGAGTTGGAAAAGAAACTAAAGATCAGCTAATTCTACCCCAAACGGTAACTTCAGAGGTGGATGGACTTGCCCAAGGTCACTCAGAAAGTTAATGGTAGAACCTAGATTGCCTGATTCACAATCCTGTCCTCTGTCCATAATAATTAGTTCTCTTCTTTTTTTTAACAAATGAAGAAACTGAGGCTTAAATGTGCACAGCTTGTTCCTTTGGAGGATGATCTATGAGACAATCACATGGCAGCCAGCCCTGGCTTGAAAGTATAAATTTATCAACCAGCAAAAATACGCAATTGTTCAAAGACTGTCACATTTCCCTTCCCCAGTCTGGACTTCCTTTTCACACCCAGTCTTAGAACAAAACTAGGGATTCAGTCTTTATTCACCGAACTCCCACCATTGCACCAAAACAATACTGCTAAAGGATGACTTTCCCCCTTTGGTTTGATAATTTAAAGACAAAATTGAGGTTACCTTTTGTTCTCCATCTTCCCCCCTCCCCCCTCCTCACTTCCCTCTCAACCTCCATTTTAAGTGTTTCTTCTTGTTGGCTTCTTGAAGTCACTTGCCCAGGGGCATACATGGCCTTGTAGAAAGGATGCTGAACTCAGAGTCAGGAAAAACTTGGCTCTAATATCCTTCCTCTGACATTTGCCTATGGTTGCTTTTTTATTTTCTCTGAGCCTTACCTTCTTTTTTTGTTTTCGTTTTTTTTTTTTGAGAAATGAAGGCAATTGGGGTTAAGTGACTTGCCCAAGGTCACACAGCTAGTAAGTGTGTCAAGTGTCTGAGGCTGGATTTGAACTCAGGTCCTCCTGTCTCCAGGGCCAGTGCTCTACTCACTGTGCCACCTAACTGCCCCTTTCCCCGTTTTTTGTTTTTTTTTGAGACTTACCTTCTTAATCTGTAAAATGGACATGATAATGTCTGTAGCACCTATATCATAGGGTTATTGTGAGGATCACGTGAGATAATCTATATAAAATGCTTGGCAAACTTAAAGAACAAAATAAATGTCACTGCAGGAGTGTGCTACAGCCATTCTGAATAGGCTAGCTAGTGCCAGTTGTTAAATTCTCATTGTGAGCATTTATACTTTGGAAATCAGCAAAAAATTTAAAATAGGGCTTGATGTATTGTTTTGTTGATTGTCTCGACTTGAGAAAATGTGGAGAAAATGTTAACACTGCAGATTAAACTTTAAAGAATGTTGGGTGTACTTTTTCCCCCTGGAGAGCTGGATATAAAATGTTTACCAGCACACCACTAAATGGCAGCTATTATTAATAGCGACGAATAGCAGGGGCAGGATCTGAATTCGGGTCCTCATTCCAAATTCCATGCTCTAAACTTGTCTAAGAGTTTCCAGAGAAATCTGCAAATGTGCACAGCTTGTTCTTTTGTAGGATGATCTATGAGGCAGTCACATGGCAGGCAGCCCTGGCTTCAGAGTTTAAATTTGTCAACCAGCAAAATACACAATTTTTCAAAGACTATGTCACATTTCCCTTCTCCAGTCTTGACTTCCTCTTTACACTCAGTTTTAGAGACCAATACAGTAATTCAATCATTACTCCCAGATTCCCACCACTGCACCAAATCAATTATTGCTAAAGCTAAAGGTTGATTTTTTTCCCCTTTGGTTTGATAATTCAAAGAAAATAAAGAAGTTACCATTTGCTCTACAACTTCTTTTTGAAGAACTGTTTTTGTTCATTGGCTTTTTAAGACCATGGCTTATCTATTTACAAAGTCAATTGCACAGCTCAAACTGTACCAGGGACATAACTATAGAGTAGTTATTTACCTAGCATTGACCTTTCCTCCTGTGGAATTGCTGCCTATAGCCCCCTTTGGAGCAGAGTGCCATATGCCAACCCAAACAAAAAATCCAAGCAACTGTTAGCCAAGGATGCCAGGGAAAACCCCTGATGTGTGATTACCGTCTGCTGAGTCAACATCCCCATTCATCACTGGGTTTCTGAAGTTTACAGACTGTGGAACATTGACTTTGTCAACTTGAGCCCCTCCCCCCCTTTTTACAGATATGGAAACTGAGGCCTTTCTTGAGGCAAATTTTGTTCTTCTTAAAAAGCCCTCTCCTCTTAGAAAATTAGTCATCTATCTCAATGTCTTTGAGTTTGGTTATATTTCCTAGGACAGAATTCAGTTAATTTATTTTAGGGTGTTTGGAGAGGTAGCCATTGGGTTACAACTTGTTCTGGAGAGTTCACTAGCTCTTAACTTAGAGGGATAAGAATAAACAAGCTGGGAGCCCCATTCTATGAGACAACCAGTAACCCCAAAGTACTTCTCCAAATGTGTCGTAAACAGAGCTTGAAGTACAAGATCTAAGGGGACTAAATCACCCTCTCATTCGATTTTCTTTAGTTGTTCTCCATCCCACCAGACGCTGGAAGCATTCTGGCCACATGAAAAAGGAGTAGATGTACCTTGTGTTCAACTTGAACAAAAAAAGGCTGGGATTCCAACACATACCATATACTCCTTCTAACCTCCAAGCCCACCCTCCCCCTCTCGCAAAGAGGGACCCTTCCAGGTCTTCCTGGTCTGGGAATTCTACTTGGTCAGACCTTTGCTTCTGTCAGTTACCCCAGATGCTAAACTAATTGGCTTGATGCTCAGATGAAAGCGTCAGAGTCCAGAAAGGCAGGAAACCTGCTCCCCCTTCCCCTCCCCCAAGGCCGTTAAACCTCAATTAGGCCATAGACAGGGAAGGTGTAGATGAGCTCAGGGTAATTACCGGGCTTTGTCTGACAGGCGAGTTCCTGGAAGCTCAGTCAGAGCAGGTGATTTGGAAACATGATCCTCCAACAGCTGCAGACAGCCCCCAACCCACTCCCACTGCCCAGCCGGCAGGGCTTGACCTCTAGGCTGCTGACAGCTTTCTACAGTTTGCTATACCAAACAACTTAACACCACCTGGGTCAGCTGGTCCCTTCTTCCTAATTCCCAGGGATCACAAACAGGCCACGGAGCCACCCAGGCAGAATTATCAATTGACTCTTGCCCCAGCGCCAATTGGAAAGACCCCAGGTACCACTTGGGAGCAAACTTAAGAAAATGCATCCTGCATGAGTGGGATCAGCTCAAATATATCCTGGGAAGGCTCTCTTGAGACCTCTGGTTGTTAGTGCTTTCTTCTTCCTTATATTATCCTGTATTTACTTATTTGCTTAAATTATACATTTCCCCCCGGCTTCTCTGTCTCTCTCTGTCTCTGTCTCTCTCTCTCTCTCTCTCTCTCTCTCTCTCTCTCTCTCTCTCTGTCTCTCTCTCTCTCTCTCTCCTTTTCTCTCCCTCCCCCACTTTTTCTCCCCATCCCCTTGTGTAAGATCTTTGAGGGTAGGGACTGGTTTTCATTTTGGTGCTTGCTCCCTGTGAAGGATACTCTGTATCCCTCACAGGGCTTAGTACAATATGAAATGGGTGGGAAGAGCACGAGATTTGCAGTCAGAATTTGGATTCAAATCTACCTTTGTTCCTTTCTACCTGTATGATTTTTGGACGAGTTAATTACCTTTCCTTGTTCTATTTCCTCATCTATAAACTGGATGGTTTTTAAAGTCCTATCCAACTTAAAATCTATTATCCTATGTTCTGTGATCCTAGATACTTAGTTGGTACTCAACACATATTTGTTGAAAATGGGCAGTAATATTGTGGTAGAAAGACACTTTAGAATCAATAGACCTAGGTTTGAATCTTGGCCCTGAAGTAAACCAGCTATGTCATCTCAGACAAGTCACAACTTCTGTGCATTGTTTCCTCATCTGTAAAATGGGGAGGTTGGATCAGATAATCCCTAAGTTGTCTCCCATCTGTGAACAGTTAATTTAAATCGGGGAAGAGGGGAAATTGTGTCTTTCCTAACTATGATTTCCTCAAGTTGCTAAAAACGACCACCATGCTAAGTTTTAAAAGGGGGTGAAAAACTGACCAAGATATGGCTCTTGCCCTTAGAAGAGTTTAAAATCGAGTAGAGGAAATATATATGTAACTACAGTGGGAGAGGTGACCTAGCATAGTGGCTAAAGAGGTGGCCTTGGAGTCTGGAATACCTAGTTTCAAGTAGTGCTTCTGCCACATGCTATCTGTTGATCCCTGGGCAAGTTATTTATATATGCAACCTTCTAAGATCATAAGTTGCAAAGCAGGTACACATCTATACTGCAGGAAGGGGTTCTCTTCAGAAGCTCCCTATACTAATGAAATTACAGACATAATTAAAAAAAAGAAAAAAAAATGAAATGCAGCATAAAAAAGGAAAACCAAAAAAAGCCATCAAAATGATCTAAATTATTTTCAAAAAATGGAGAAAGCACTCTGTCAAACTCCTTTTATGAAATTACTATAGTCTTAACACATAAACCAGGAAAAGATAAAACACAAAAAGACTATAGACCAATACTATTAATGAATATTGGGTCAAAAATTTAAACAAAATTTTGTCAAACAGACAATAGAGATTCATCCAAGAAATCATTCATCGTGGCCAAGTTAGATTTATACCAACGATGGTTCAACATTAGGAAAACTAGCATTATACTTAATCAGATTGAAAACAAAAAATATCTTAAGCCACACAATTATTTATACCGATGCAGAAAAAGCCTTTGACAAAGTATAACACTCATTTACGCTAAAAAAAAAAACCACAAACAAACCAAAAACAAAAACCCTACTATATTTACTATTCATGGCTGGGTTTGTACCAATATAATAAAAATAGGACTACCATGGTTAACTTCAATTTTAATGCAATATCAATCAAATTAACAAAGGTAAACTTTGTAGAGGTTGATAAAATAATAACAAAATTAAATTAGAAAATCAGGGAAAATAACGAGAAGAGGTAGGGATGAAGGTAGAATAGCACTTTCAGAATGAAAACTATATTTTTAAGCAGCAATCATCAAAACCCATCTGGTACTGGTTAAAATTTAGAGAAGTAGATCAATGGAACAGATTAGACAAGAGACAATAAGAAACGATGGAAGTCAATTAAAATAATGTTAAGCTGGAAAACATAAAATACTTAGAAAAGAACTTCTTCCTTGATTAAAAACTACTGGGAAAACTAGAAAGAAGTCTGGAAGAAATTAAGCTTATACTCACATCTTATACTATATTCTACAGTATGCTCCAAGTGAAAATGTAATAATATTAAAGATTGCACTATAAGGAACTTCAGAATGGGTTGGAAGACGTGGGAGACATTGGCATAAGACTAATGAGCATGGCATACCCACATCAGACAAGGTGCTGAAGCTCCAGAATTGCTGTAGCTCTAAAGAAATGTGAGATGTGCAAAATTAGACAGACACATTTCTACTCCAGATATTCACATGGACATTTTGTGCCTGACCTGTGGTGGAGCCTTCCAAGCTCATATTAGTCTGATCAGCCCCAGTTAGACGTACTATACCTTGGCCCCAACATAGTAATATCATTTTGGTCCTCTTTGAGTGTGAAGGACAACAACCAACCAACCAATACTATAAAAAATAGAAGAGAAGCTAATTTTATACATCTTACAGCTATGGGCAGGAGATATATTCTTAAGCAAACAAATGTTAAAGGAAATTACAGAAGAGAAAATGTATAATTTGGATTATATGAAACTGTAAAGCTTCTGCAGAAGCAAAATTAATGTACTTAGGATAAGAAGGGAAGTGGTTGAATGGGGGGAGATTTTGTATCATTCTCAGAGTTTTGTATCTAAGATGTATAAAATTATATATGTATGTATATGTAGATACGTATATGTGTGTGTGTATATATATATATATATATATATGTGTATATAATATACACACAGAGAGATATAGATATATGAACCAAAAGCTACTTCCTAACAGGCAAGTGCTTAAAGGACATGGACAAAAAGTTCTCTAATGAAGAGCTGCAAAGATTCACTACCCATGGAAGACTACACCAAATCATTAATGCGAGAAATGAAAATTATTTTAAAAAATCGTAAGTTTTTACCTCACACCCTGATAATTGCAAATATGACAAAAGATGAGAATAGTCAATGTTGGTCATGGGATGAAAGGCACAATATCACATTGGTGGAATAGTACAGGCATTTTGGAAAGCCATTTGGAATTATTCCAATAAAATTACTCCAATGCCCATTCCTTTTGACTCAGAGATTCCATTACTATAGGCTTATACCCCAAGGAGTCATTGATAAGAAGAAAGTATCCACATACACTGAAATATTTATAGCAGTATTTTTTGTGATAACAAAAAATTAGAAAAAGAGATGCTGGTCAACTGGGGAATGGCTAAACAAACTGTGGTCCATTAATGTAATGGGTTGTTGCTGTGCTATAATATATAGCAAATATGATGAATCCAGAGAAATATAGAAAGATCTACACTAACTGATGTAGAGTTTAAAAAGCAGAGACAAGAAAACAATATATATATATTATATATATTGACTATGACAATATAAAAAGAAAGAACACCAAAAAAATGAATGTTGCAAAATTTTACGGAACAAGTGTGTCTAGAAAGAAGAGGTAATAGAAGACATCCCCACACTGGCCCTTTGGGAAGTCTCTAAATGTTGTTCATTGCATACTTTTCAGACTTTCTTGATGTATTGATCAGTTATGCCACTCCCCCCTTTTGTGCCTTTAAAATACTATTTATTATATTTGATGGCCCTCGGAGAAGGGAAGGGATGGTGGGAGAAATTATTGTCATGTAAAAACCAAGAGATCAGCAAAATTTTATTAAAATATTGAGTTATATTATTTTACAGAGCTGGATAAAATAATAGCAAAATTCATCTGGAAGAACAAGAGGTCCAGAATATCCAGGGTATTAATGAAAAGAAATGCTAGGGAAGGTGGCCTAGCCATACCAGATATTAAACTGCACTATGAAGGAGCAGTCATCTAAACTACTTGGTACTGGCTAAGAAACTGGTGGATCAGTGGAATAGGTTAGGTACATAAGGTTAGGTACATAAGACCCACTAGTCAATGACTATAGCAATCTACTCTTTGATAAACCCAAAGAATCCAGCTTCTGGGCTAAGAATTCTCTATTCCACAAAAACTGCTGGGAAAACTTGAAAATGGTAGGGCAGAAACTGGGTATAGACCAATATCTTATACTGTATACCAAAATAAAGTCAAAATGGGTTCATGATTTAGAAATAAAGGCTGATACTAGAAGCAATTTGGGAGAACAAGGAATAGTTCACTTATCAGATTTATGGGAAAGGAAAGAATTCGTGACACAACAAGAGATAGAAAGCATTACAAAATGCAAAATGGATAATTTTGACTGTTAATTTGAAAAATTTTTGTATAAAAATGCCAACGCAACAAAAATTAGGAGGGAAGCAGAATATTGGGAGAAAATCTTTGCAACCAGTGTCTCTTATAAAGGCCTCATCACTAAAATATACAGGGAACTGAGCCAAATTTATAGGAATACAAGTCATTCCCCAATTGAGAAATGGTCAAAGGATATGAACAGGCAGTTTTCAGAGGAACAAAATAAAGATATCTATAGGCATATGAAAAAATGCTCTAAACCACTATTGATTAGAGAAATGCAAATTAAAATAACTCTTAGGTACCACATCTCTCCAGTCAGATTGGCTAACATGACAAAACAGGAAAATGATAAATGCTGGAAAGGATATGGGAAAATTGGAACACTGCTACATTGTTGGTGGAGTTGTGAACTGATCCAGCCAATCTGGAGAACAATTCGGAACTATGCCCAAAGTGCTATAAAAATGTACATACCCTTTGACCCAGCAATACCACTTCTAGGGTTGTATCCCAAAGAGATCATACAAGTGGGAAAGGGACCCATATGTACAAAAATATTTATAGCAGCTCTTTTTGTGGTAGCAAAGAATTGGATGCCCTTCAATTGGGGAATGGCTAAATAAGTTGTGTTATATGAATGTAATGGAATACTCTTGTGCTGTAAGAAATGGGGAAGATATGGACTTCATAATAACCTGAAAAGACCTACATGATATAATGCTGAATGGAGCAGAACTAGGAGAACATTGCACACAACCACAGATATATGGATTCCGTGATGACTAACCTTGATAGACTTGGCTCTTCTCAGCAATACAAGGTTCAAAGACAACTCCAAAGGACTCACGATGGAAAGAGCTATCTTTATCCAGGGAAAGAGCTATCTTTATCCAGAGAAAGAACTATGGAATCTGAATGCAGATTGAGGTAAAGTATTTGCTCTTCTTTATTTTTTCTTTTTCTCTCTCTTTTTTTGGTTTTGTTTCTTCTTTCTCATGATTCATTCCATTGGTTATAATTCTTCTTTACAACTTGACTATTGTGTAAATAAGTTTAATGTGAAGTCATATGTAGGAGATATATCAGATTCCATGCCGTCTTGGGGAGGGCAGGCGGATAGAAAATCTGGAACTCAAAATCATGTGGAGCTGAGTGTTGTAAACTAAAATAAAAAATCTTAATTAAAAAACGATTAAAAATATTGAGTTATAATCAAGACATAAACAATGTGTATGCCATGTGATACAGAGGAGAGGTTAAAGTGATTCCTGTGCTATTCTTCCTGGCACCATTCCAAATGGGGCTGAGAGTAAGACATGGCACAGTCTGGGTCTGAGAATCTTCAATGGCTCCAGCTGAAGCATCCTCAGTCAGAGGGCTTGAAAAATGCATGTCAGGACCAAAAGTATTGGAGTGGTCTCAAGAAATTGGAGTTAGTTGTCAATGATAGAGGGGTAAAGAGCTAAGGCACCAGAGGCAAAAGATTAGATACAAATAAGTACCAGTGTCCAATATAGGTAATGAATAACCTTAAATCGAAGTAAGGTAGGTATCTGACAGTTGTTTCTAATCCTCTGAGGTGTGGGTGTGGGTATGTTCTTCCATGGGGAAAAGGGGTAGGGAAGCAGACCAGCATCATTAGTGATTTGTTAATTTTATAATAAACATTGGATAAATTGACCTTTTCAGGAACATTTGTGCAATGAGCCAGATTTTTATTTTCAACATTGTCCTTACTCAATCTTATTTTCTACTCAGAACATTTCCAAAAACATTTCAATTCAGCATAGGGGAGAATTTCCTAATTGAGTTATAAAAATAACATGGTATGACTCAAGCGGTAGTTATTTCACTATGACTAGAAGTGTTCAAGTGGAGGTTGGGATGACCGTTTTTTTGGGAATGTTGAAGAGGTGATTCAAGTTCAGATATGGATGGGGCTATATGGTCTCTGAAGTCCCTTTCAACTCAGACTGAATAGTTGATGACTTGTTTGAGTTCACTGAGACACTAATGATTCAGGAGGCCAGTTGGCATTCATCCTTTCAGTATCATTAAGGAAGTATAGTTGTGGTTGAAAAAGAGTGAACAGATGCAATGAAAGATTATGATCTGACTGTAAAAGACTAGGGTCAATTTTTCAGATGGTAAGGAAATCATACCCCTGGTGAAGGATGAGATGGGGAAGTAGCGTCCTTAGTTTGTTTTTTTTTTTTTTTTTTTTTTTTTTTTGGGCAGAGGAAGGCATTTTATTACGCTCCCCGGGAGAGCGGGTGTAGTGCTCGCGGGAACACTCACACTGATACAGCTGCAGGAGCAGGGGTAACCATTCCCTCCACTCCTGCTAGAGTCATGGTTAGTTTACAATCTTTGTTTTTTACATAGTTTTCCTAGGTTATACAGTTTATATAAATAGGATAATAAGGATACAGAAGCAAAAGTGAAGTTAATTAGATTTTCCTTGTCCTAGTTTAGGATTAAACTATATTCTTTTACTTCCCCTACTTTCCCTCTTTAACATATGCAAATGATGCAAATCAGTAGGCCTGGATTCTTGACCAAGACCAGACCCTAGATAAGCTTGAACAGGTTCAAGTGGGTTTGGCCTCTCTAATTACCTAGACTGCCTTCTCAAAAAGTATGCACATGCGTACAAGCCTCTGACCTCTCACCTGACCGACCTTGAGGCCTGGTCTCTGCTAAAGCTGGGGTGGGGGAGGGCAGGGAAGCACACCTTAGTTCTGTGGAAACAAAACTCCTCCTCCCATTTCTTACAATTTCCCCCTCTTCTTTTATTCAAATTTTTGTTTCCACATTTTTAATATTCCCTTACTCTCTTTCTCATCTGAATTTTTCTCCTTAATCATCACCCCCTTAAATATGGGAAGGATTGATCGACGCATTGAAAAATCAAAGGGGGCAGTCCCCTTTGTAAATACAGATACAGAGACCCAAAAGAAAACGATAATGCAATTGTCCCTTTAAGATTCAAAAGTCTCTTCCCATAAGCTGTCTGGCAGGGAACATCAGTGAAGTCTTCTGGTCCTTGGTATTTGCTCCAGCCATCTCCAGCATCTTCTTCTTGCCTTCTTGTAGGAACCAGCTTTCTTTCCATTCTCCTACAAAAGTTACCTTGGCACAATTTTCTAATCCTTATACCCTGATCATTTTTACAAATTCAAAATTGGAACTTTGGCCAATTGCCATGTTTAAGAAATTTTACATCAGAACCCAGTTCTTCATACTTTACATTAACTCCCTACATACTTTACTTAACATACTTTACATTAGCATTTCCTCACCAGGAGGATAATATTTCACTAAGGAATTAACAGCAGACTCCCGCACCTACCTAAATACATTAGATAACCAATTCTTAACACAGTACATATATAAAACTTAGTCATGCCATGTTTCTTTGATGGCATGTACGAAATAAACCACAAGCCATTCTTCTTTTAACATTACTAACTGTAACAAAGCTTTAGACAAGCATATTAACCAAATAACAAAATATCCTCACAAGCCCTTGACATAATTGTCTCCATACCATTTCCAAGAAAAAAAATCTAACTTAACACTAGTCCTAGTCCTAGAGTAATCTAAGATGTTCCATAATCAATTATTTTAATAGATTTACAAAATCTTCTGATTATAGAAATTTGCCACCAAGAAGAGTAGGGACTTAAGAGTAAGGGGACCATATTTTCCCCAGCTTCCTGTCAACTCCAGGCAGAGGCTGTGTCAAACTGCAAGCTGCATTGAGCCAGGTCTAGCCTGCCAGGTTTCAGTTGAGGCATCAGGTCAAGACGGTCCCACCTCAGCACATGCTGAACAGTTGCCCCCTCAACTTTGCCAAGAAATCATACCTGCAGTTCATGCCTGCCCTCCCACAGGGCTGCTGCCATCTTGGGTCAGCCTTCCTTGATACTCACACCTGGAGTTAGACTCAGAAAAAAAGTCAGTTAACAGTCCCATTAAGTCTTTGAATGACAAGTTCCAATAATTGGTGACTATAAAGTCACATTGCTTCAGGAACATCCTTAAAGCTAGCTCTAAATAGCTTGCAAGCATTTCCTCCCTTTTTCATAAAATCTTCCCATTAAGATCATAAGTTACTGCTCTAACACATTTGCATCAGTTTCTCCTCTATTTTTCTATTCTTCTCTAATTATACCTGATCTGAAAGAATTGAACCATATAATTTTTCTCTTTATGTTTTAGTTGATGGAATGAATTCAAATCCACATTTAACTTTTTCCATCAATACATAACTATTCTACAACTTCTCTCCTAAAGAGACTTACTTTGAAATTCCTTTCCCTAAACTGAAGATGTCTCTGATTTAGTTCCAGTGATTAATTACACTATTTGTATCAATACCTAATTGCTCTTATATCACTTTAGCGTCCTTAGTTAAGAAAACTTGAATTCAAATCCTGACTCTGACACTTATCAGTCAGGTGGCCCTGGATAAGTCACTTATAATTTACTCATCTGTAAAATGGGGATAATCATATTCACAACACCTATATTACGAGTCTCTGGCATACTAGACCTGCATCAGTTGGCTGCATAGTTTACTTTTCACTAAGGTTTTAAAAACCCTTCAAAATCTGGCCTCTTTTCCTAACTTTCCAGTCTTCTTACATTTTACTCTCTCCTGTGATAATAATCTACCCGTTATTACTTGCGCATGGCACTCAGTACTCCTGGAATGTACCAGAATGTACTCTCTCCTCACTACCGCCTCCTGGTTTCCCTGGCTTCCATCAAATTTAAGTTCAAATATTACCTTCTGCAAGAGGCCTTTCCTGATTTCCACTCCTCACCCCTATCCCTGCCACCCAGATGGTGCCTTTCCTCTGAAATTACTTCCCATATACACTGTATATATCTTATATGTGCATAATTGTTTGCATGTTGTCTCTATTGTTAGAACATGAGCTCCTTGAGGAGCCATGATTTAACCTTAATGTATGCCTAAGTCTTAGCACAGTACCTGGCACATAGGAGGTACTTAATCAATGCTTATTGTTGACTTCCAATATTTCTGGAGTGGACATTATGTATAAGTATAGTACTTTAAGAAGACTGAAAGACTTAGGTGATTCAGCATCATTACTTCACCATAAATCTCTTGACTTGCCCCTAAGTCTAGCAGAAGGTGCAGAGATGATAGCTGCACCTACCGCTAAGGAACTACTAACCACAATGATAACACCCTGAGCAGGCAGAGGATAAGAGCTTGTTCAAGGACTGGGGGAAAAAGCAGCAGCTAATCTGTAGACCAATCTGAAAACAGGTTCAAAACAAGGAAAAGATGAAAGCCAACTGGACAGCCAGATCAAATAATGGCAAGTCACAACCCTGAGCTCTCCATGGGTCATAAATTTGATCATGTAATCTGTTTACTGCTCAGGACCAAACAGGCATCTCCCTGCTCTCTCGCCTTCTCCCACTTCATTGACAGACAGCTGCTGGTTTATTAGCCAGTGGGATTATCTCTATAGCTGTTCAGATGGCCAGCTGAGTCTGGCAGGCAGCCTTAATGAGCCTCACCAAGCATGTCCTTATTCTTGCCAAAAATGAAAATAAAAAAATAAATTTTGCAGACTTGAGGGTCTGAGTTTCCAACTAGCTAATGGCTTGAAGATGGGTCTGCCTTTTCAAGTGTGGCTTGTTTTTGCTATTAAATTTGAGTTCAAATGACAAGGGGTAACATCCCATACATTAGAGTTTGCACAGAAGGATGGCCCACAACTGCTTTTCAGGAGACTGCATCCTGGCCGTAAATTATGGCACCAACAGCCTGAAACTGAGTTATCACAGAGCCTCCAAATTTAGAAGTGTGGACTGGGTAAGCCATTAGGAGAATTCTGCATTTTCCTCTATAAGAATTCCTTACCTCAATGAAAAAGACATACTTGATGACACACCATTCTTTTAGTGCTTCATAAGTCCATTGTGGAAACTTCCCTTGAGCTGTATTCCACAGAAAAGGGGTAAAGAGGGTACTCAGCCCCTCTCAGGCCTGAAGAATTAGTACCATGGAACTGCTGACCATATTCAAAACAGCTATATCAATATATGTACATATGACACATATGGTATCCATATATATAATCATATGTTTGTGTATACACACACAAAATTAAGCACTCTGAATCTCTTACCTCTACTAGAAGGTAGGTTGTATGTTTCATCATTAATCCTCTGGAACTATGGTTAATCATTACAACGACCAGAATTCCTAATTGTTTCAAAGTTGTCTTTAGCATATTGTTGTCAGTGTATTAATCATTCCCTAGCTCTGTTTAGCTTGCTCTGCATCAGTTCAGTTCATAATCTCAGGTTTCTCCAAAACCATCCTCATCATCATTTCTTATAGCACATAATATTCTATCACATTTACATACAGTAACTTATCCAGAAATTTCCCAATTTATGGGCACCCTCCTCAGATTGCCATTCTTTGCCAAATCAAAAAGAACTATAAATATTTTGTGCATCTTTAGAGTTTATTTTATTTAAGGTTAATCCTTTGGTTAATCTATTCTCCTGCTAATTCCCCTTTCTTTCTTCTATCCTTTTCCTCCTATTTCTATGTTAAGTAAAATGTATTTCTGTACCCAACTCTGTGCATGTTTGTGTATTCTTCCCTCGTTTGCTCAATTCAGATGAGAACAAATTTCAAGTGTCAGTTGCTTCATCTATCATCCTCCGTGTTTGCGTAGATGTCTACTTGTGTACCCTGATTACATGAGATAATTTTACATAGACTTCCTTTTCTTTTCTCCTGTTGTATTCCCCTTTCCATATTTTTCATCAATACATAACAGAAACATTCCCAGGTCTTGTCTGATTAAACTCCCCTGATTTCGAGCATTACCACACAATTGCAAGGTAAGATTCTGAAAGCTAGGCTTCAGCAATATGTGAACTGAGAATTATCAGAAGAGCAGGCTGGTTTTCAAAGAGGCAGGAGGAATTAGAGACCAAATTGCCAACATTTGTTGGATTATGGGGAAAGAAAGCTAGTTCCAGAAGACATGTCTGCTTCTGTTTTATTGACTACACTAAAGCCTTTGACTATGTGGATCATAACAAAATGTGCCAAGTCCTCAAAAAGATGGGAGTACCAGATCATCTTAGTTGTCTCCTGAGGAAATGGTATGTGGGTCAAGAAGCAACACTTTGAACCAAACATGGAATAAATGCTTGGTTTTACATTGAAAAATGAGTACAACAAAGCTGTATATTTTCACTTAATTTAACTTTAATGGAGAGTACATCACGTGAAATGTCAGGCTGGATGAATCAAAAGCTTGAATGAAGGTTGCCAGGATAAATAACAATCTCAGATTTGTACATGACACCACTCTGATGGCAGAAAGTGAAGAAGGATTAAAAAGGCTCTTGAGGAAGGCGAGAAAGTGGAGTGTAAAAGCTGGCTTGAAGCTTAACATCATAAAAACTGAGATCATTGCAACTGGTTCCATCACTTCCTGTCAAATAGAAGGAGAAGCAATGGAAGCAGTGTCAGATTTTATATTCTTGAGCTCAAAGATCACTACAGATGGTGACTACAGCCATGAAATTAAGACACTTGCTCCTTGGAAGGAAAGCTATGGCAAATCTGGATAGCATGCTAAAAAGCAAAGACATCACCTTGCTGTCAAAGGTCTGTATAGTCAAAAGTTGTGATTTTTCCAGTAATAATGTATGGAGAATTGGACTATAAAGAAAGCTGAGTGATACAGAATCAATACTTTCTTTTTTTTATTTTTTTTATTTTATTTTTTTTAAAAGGTGTTTTATTTATTTTTAGTTTACCACACATGGTTCTACATAGTTTTGAGTTCCAGTTTTTCTCCCCTCCCTCCCCCCTCCCTCCCCAAGACGGCATGAAGTCTCATATAACTGTCATGTATAACTTCGCATTGAATTAATTTATGCTCTAGTCAAGTCGTGGAGAAGAATTTTGACCAATGGAATGAATCATGAGAAAAAAGAAAAAGAACCAAAAACAAAACAAAACAAAACAAAAAAAAACCCCAAAAACAAAAACAAAAGAGAAGCAGAAAAGGCGAGCATGTAGTGTGCCTCAGTCTGTATTCAAACTTCGCAGTTCTTTCTCTGAATGAAGATAGCATTCTCCATCGTGAGTCCCCTGGAGTTGTCCTTGCCCCTTTAGGTTGCTGAAAGAAGCGCAGTATGTCAGGGTTGGTCCTCACGGAATCCACATATCTGTGGCTGTGCACAACGTTCTCCTGGCTCTGCTCCGCTCACTCAGCATTATGTCGTGTAGGTTTTTCCAGGTTGTTATGAAGTCTGCATCATCCCCATTTCTTATGGCACAATAGTATTCCATCACCTTCATATACCACAGCTTGTTCAGCCATTCCCCAATTGATGGGCATCCCTTTGCTTTCCAATTCTTGGCTACCACAAAGAGAGCCGCTATAAATATTCTTGTACATATGGGTCCTTTTCCCGCTTGCATGATTCCTTTGGGATACAACCCTAGAAGTGGTATTACTGGGTCAAAGGGTATGAACATTTCTATAGCCCTTTGGGCATAGTTCCACACCGCCCTCCAAAATGGCTGGATCAGCTCACAACTCCACCAGCAATGCAACAATGTTCCAATTTCCCCACATCCTTTCCAGCATTTGTCATTCTCCTGATTTGTTATTTTAGCCAATCTGACAGGAGAGATGTGGTATCTAAGAGTTGTTTTGATTTGCATTTCTCTAATCAGCAGCGATCCAGAGCATTTTTTCATATGCCTGTAGATAGCTTTAATTTCTTCCTCTGAAAACTGCCTGTTCATATCCTTTGACCATTTCTCAATTGGGGAATGGCTTGTATTCCTATATATTTGGCTTAGCTCCCTGTATATTTTAGAGATGAGGCCTTTATCAGAGATACTAGTTGCAAAGATTTTTTCCCAATTTTCTGCTTCCCTCCTAATTCTTGTTGCATTGGCTTTTTTTGTACAAAAACATTTCAATTTGACATAATCAAAATTATCCATTTTGCATTTTGTAATGCTCTCTATCTCTTGTTGGGTCATGAATTCTTTACTTTTCCACAAATCTGATAAGTAAACTATTCCTTGCTTTCCCAAATTATTTAGAGTATCAACTTTCACTCCTAAATCATGAACCCATTTTGACTTTATTTTGGTATATGGTGTAAGATATTGGTCTATGCCCAGTTTTTTCCCTACCATTTTCCAATTTTCCCAACAGTTTTTGTGAAATAGTGAATTATTAGCCCAGAAACTGGCTTCTTTGGGTTTATCAAAGAGTAGATTGCTAAACTTGTTGATTTCTCCTACTTGTGTACCTATCCTATTCCACTGATCCACACCCCTGTTTCTTAACCAGTACCAGGCAGTTTTGATGACTGCTGCTGTGTAGTACAGTTTAATATCTGGTGTGGCTAAACCACCATCTCTAGCATGTCTTTTCATTAATATCCTAGATACTCTAGACCTCTTGTTTTTCCAAATGAATTTTGTTATTATTTTGTCCAGCTCAGTAAAAAAATTTTTTGGTAGTTCGATTGGTATGGCACTGAATAGATAGATTAATTTAGGTAGAATTGTCATTTTTATTATATTAGCTCGACCTAACCATGAGCAACTGATATTTCTCCATTTATTTAGATCTGATTTTATTCGCGTGAAAAGTGTTTCATAGTTATGTTCATATAGGCCCTGGGTTTGTCTTGGCAAATAGACTCCCAAATATTTTATAGTGCCTTCAGTAACTTTGAATGGAATTTCTCTTTCTATCTCTTGCTGTTGGGCTTTGTCAGTAATGTATAGGAATGCTGAGGATTTATGTGGGTTTATTTTATATCCTGCACTTTGCTAAAGTTGTTTATTATTTCAAGTAGTTTTTTACTTGATTCTCTAGGATTCTCTAAATAAATCATCATATCATCTGCAAACAGTGATAATTTAGTTTCTTCTATTCCTATTCTAATTCCTTCAATTTCTTTTTCTTCTCTTATTGCTACAGCTAATGTTTCTAGAACCAAATTGAATAATAGGGGTGATAATGGACATCCTTGTTTCACCCCTGATCTTATTGGGAATGCATCTAGCTTATCCCCATTACAAATAATGCTTGTTGATGGTTTTAGGTAGATGCTATTTATAATTTTGAGGAAGGTTCCCCTTATTCCTATGCTTTCTAGTGTTTTTAATAGGAATGGGTATTGTACTTTGTCAAAGGCTTTTTCTGCGTCTATTGAGATGATCATATGGTTTCTGCTAGTTTTGTTGTTGATATGGTCAATTATGCTAATAGTTTTCCTAATATTGAACCAGCCTTGCATTCCTGGAATAAATCCTACCTGGTCATAGTGTATTATTCTCGTAATGAGTTGCTGCAATCTTTTTGCTAATATTTTATTTAAAATTTTTGCATCAATATTCATTAGAGAAATTGGTCTATAATTTTCTTTCTCTGTTTTAACTCTACCTGGTTTGGGTATTAGTACCATATTTGTGTCATAAAAAGAATTTGGTAGGACTCCTTCTTCACCTATTTTCCCAAATAGTCTACAAAGTATTGGAATTAGTTGTTCTTTAAATGTTTGATAGAATTCACATGTAAAACCATCTGGCCCTGGAGATTTTTTCCTAGGGAGTTCGTTGATGGCCTGCTCAATTTCTTTTTCTGATATGGGGTCATTAAGAAATTTCACTTCCTTCTCTGTTAGTCTGGGCAGTTTATGTTTTTGTAGATATTCATCCATATCTCTAAAGTTGTCAAATTTATGGGCATACAGTTGGGCAAAATAATTCCTAATTATTGTTTTGATTTCCTCTTCATTAGAGGTGACCTCACCCTTTTCATTTTTGATACTGGTAATTTGATTTTCTTTCTTTTTTTTAATCAAATTGGCCAAAGGTTTGTCAATTTTATTGGTTTTTTCATAAAACCAGCTCTTTGTTTTATTTATTAATTCAATAGTTTTCTTGGTTTCAATTTTATTAATCTCTCCTTTGATTTTCAGTATTTCTAATTTGGTATTTAATTGGGGGTTTTCAATTTGCTCTTTTTCTAGCTTTTTCAGTTGTCTGCCCAGATCATTGATCTCCTCTTTCGCTATTTTATTCATGTAGGCATTTAGAGATATAAAACTTCCCCTAAGAACTGCTTTTGCTGCATCCCATAAGTTTTGGTATGTTGTTTCATTATTGTCATTCTCTTGAATGAAATTATTAATTGTTTCTCTGATTTGATCTTTGGCCCACTCACTCTTTAGAATTAAATTATTTAGTTTCCAATTAGTTTTTAGCTTATTTTTCCATGGTACTTTATTAAAAATGATTCTTATTGCATCATGATCTGAAAAGGATGCATTGACTACTTCTGCTTTTCTGCACTGGATTGTGAGGTTTTTATGCCCTAGTACATGGTCAATTTTTGAGTATGTGCCATGTACTTTTGAGAAGAAAGTATATTCCTTTTTATCCCCATTCAGTTTTCTCCAGAGGTCTATCATATGTGCCTTTTCTAAAATTCTGTTTACCTCCTTAACTTTTTTCTTATTTATTTTGAGGTTAGATTTATCAAGTTCAGAAAGGGGGAGGTTGAGGTCTCCCAAATATTATAGTTTTGCTGTCTATTTCTTCCTGTAACTCCCTTAACCTCTCCTCTAAGAATTTGTATGCCTTACCACTTGGTGCATATATGTTAAGCAATGATATTGCTTCATTGTTTATGGTGCCTTTTAGCAGGATATAATGTCCTTCCTTATCTCTTTTAATTAGATCTATCTTTACTTTTGCTTTGTCTGAGATTAGTATTGCTACACCTGCTTTTTTTACTTTAGCTGAGGCACAATATATTTTACTCCAGCCTTTTACCTTAACCCTATGTGTATCCCCCTGTTTCAGATGCGTTTCTTGTAAACAGCATATTGTAGGAATATGGTTTTTAATCCATTCTGGTATCTGCTTCTGTTTTGTGAGAATGTTCATCCCCTGCACGTTCAGGGTTATGATTTCTATCTGTGTCTTTTTCTCCATCCTAATTCCCCCTGTTTATGCTTTTATTTCTCCCTTTCCCCTTCTCCTCCCCAACAAAGTTTTGCTTTTGACCGCCGCTTTCCTCAGTTAACCCTCCCTCTTTATTCCCCTCCCTTATCTTACCGTTACCCACTTGCTACTTCTCCTCTTCCTTCTGCCCTCCCCCCTCCCTTTTTCCCCCCTTTCCCTCCCACTTCCCGTAGGACAAGTTAGATTTCTAAACTTATCAGAGTATGTTATTCCCTTCTTGAACTAGATCAGATGACAGTAAAGCTCAAATACTGCTCTTCTCCCTCCCTTCTTTCCCTCTACTATAATATGTTTTTTTTGCCACTTCCTTTGGTGTAATTTACCCTTTTCTACAACCTCCTTACCACTTCCCTCATAGCCCTCCCTTTATATCTCTTATTTATATTTTATATCTTTACATCAGTTAATTTATACAGGCATTCACAACCTATGTATATCCCTTTCATTTGTCACAATAGTTGTACCATTCACAAGAATGACTTATATATGTATATGTATATATACATATATATATATACATAAAAAACATACATAAGATGATATAATCCCACATAAAGATGTAAACAACCTAACCTTATTGGTTAATGAAGTTTGTGGGGTTTTTCCCCCTGGTTACCTTTTTATGTCTCTCTTGAGGTTTGTATTTGGAGATCAAATTTTCCATTGAGTTCTGGCCTTTTCATCAGGAAGGTCTGGAATTCCCCTATTTCATTGAATGTCCATCGCCTTGCCTGGAAAATTATGCTTAGTTTTGCTGGGTAGTTGATCCTTGGCTGTAGTCCCAGCTCCTTTGCCCTTTGGAATATCATATTCCAATTTCTCCTGTCTTTTAATGTGGAAGCTGAGAGATCCTGCGTGATCCTGACTGTAGTTCCACGATATTTGAATTGCTTCTTTTTGGCTGCTTGCAGTATTTTCTCCTTCAGTTTATAGCTCTCACATTTGGCTATAATATTTCTTGGTGTTTTCAGTTTGGGATCTCTTTCAGGGGGTGATCGGTGAATTCTTTCAATGACTATTTTGCCCTCTGGTTCTAGGACCTCTGGGCAGTTGTCTTTGATAATTTCTTCGAAGATACTGTCAAGGCTCCTTTTTTCATCGTGGATTTCTGGTAGACCAATAACTCTCAAATTGTCTCTCCTGGATCTATTTTCCAGGTCAGTAGTTTTGCCAATCAGATATTTCACATTTTTTTCTATTTTTTCATTCTTTACGTTTTGTTTTATTACTTCTTGATGCCTCATAGATTCATTAGCTTCTACTTGCTCAAGTCTAATTTTAAATGAGTTAGTGTTTACATTTTGCTTTTGAGCCTCCATTTTCAATTGGTTGATTTCACCTCTCAGGGTGTCCTTTTCTCTCTCTAGATTCTGAATCTCCATAGCCATTTCGCCAATCTTATTCTTTAGGGACTTTTCCATTTTTTCCATGTTTTCTTTTACCTCCCTAATTTGGTTTTTAAAATCCTCTTTTAGCTCTTCCAGCAGTGCTTTTTGGGCTGGAGACCAGATCATATTAGCTTTTGAGGTATCTGATGTATCTACCGTGTCATTGCTATCTTCTTCTATGTCGATATTTTGATCCTGCCTGTCTCCATAAAAAGAATCTATTGTCCTCGGTTTTTTTGTGTTCTTCTTCATGTTGGTTTGCCTTTTGCTGGCTTTACAACGAATTTCTATCTGTGGATCTCAGGGCTTTCTGTCCAAGCTTTCTTATTCTGGGGGTTGTGAGTCTAGAATTATAACCTTCAGTTTCCTGAGGTGTGGGGGAGGGGTCTGGCTCCCTGGCGTCTCACTCCCTGTGGGTGCTCTCCAGCACTTGCTTTTCAGCAATGGTCTCAGCTGTTTGTTGTTTGAGCTGATGACTGGCGCTTCCCCTGGGGGAGCAAGGTTACGTCTGGGCTCCTGGCTTGGCCCCCTGCCGACTCTTCCCCTCTGGGACTAATGAGCTTCTAGTATTTGTCCTGTGAAGCCCCGCTACTCTCTCCTCTGTTTCAGTTCTCTTTTTTTTGTTTTCCCGAGGAATTCTCTGGGTGAGGGGGGGAGGGGTTAGAACTGGTTACCTGGCCATTGAGTCTTGCGGAAGTTCAAGAAGCCGAGTTCCTGGGTTTTGCAAGCGTCAGGGCTGGGTGTTTTCTCGGCTGGTAGCGTTGCGCTGCCTCTCGTCGCTCCCAGAGACTGCCGTCCTGTGTTGGGAGGCCTGGGGATCTCTGCCGGTTTCGGGCGCCCAGCTTTCTCCCAGCCCGTCTCCCACGTGGATTTCCCGGCCAGCCGCTTCCGCCTTGGTCTGGAGCAGCTCCGCACCGAGCACTCTCCGAGCCTGCAGGTTCGTTCCTCCGGCCTTTCAAACTCTCCCGGCTCAGAAATTTGCCCCACGCAGACTGCTCGCGGTTTCTGACTCTCTCGAATCTGCTCAAATTCACTTTTTTATGGGAATCTGACAGACCTTGTGAGAGAGCTCCGGTAAGAAGCTGCCTTCATGCGGCCATCTTGGCTCCGCCCCCCGATCGAATCAATACTTTCTAATTTTGGTGTTGAAGAAGAATTTCAAGAGTCCCTTGGACAGCAAGGTGATCAAATCAGTCAATAGATAAGGAAATCAATTTAGACTATTCTATAGAAGGTCAAATACTGAAGCTGAAGTTTAAATACTTTAGCCACATAATGAGAAGACAGGACTCATTGGAAAAGACCCTGATGTTGGGAAAGATAGAAGGCAAAAGGGACAGAAGAGGATGCGGTGGATAGATAGTGTCATGGAAGCAATGAACATGAACTTGGACAGACTTTGGGAGATAGTGGGGGATAGAAGGGCCTGGCATGCTATGGTCCATGAGGTCATGAAAAGTTGAATGTGTTTGCACAACTGAACAGCATGACTCCTGATGATGACAGGGTTCCGAGGGGACAGATGTATCATCTACCCATATTAGAATAAAACACTTTATCTTTGTTTAGTTCTTTTTCATTATTCATTTCTTTTTACTGTGTATTATATTTCTCTTAATTCCCATGTTTGAACTTCAATGTATCTATGTATTTCTGGCATTTTTATCTGAAATGCTTAAAGTCCTCTATTAAAGGTCCATTTATTTTCCCCTATAGCAATATACTCAGTTTTCTGGCTAAATGATTCTTAACTATAAGCCTATAACCTTTACCTTCTTAAATATTGTATTCTAAGTTCTCTGCTCTTTCAGAGTTGTTGCTGCTAAATCATGTGTGATTCTGACTGGCTCTTTGGCACTTAAATTCTTTTTTTCTGATTATTTTCAGTACTTTTTGTTTGACCCAGAAGCTCAGGATTTGGGGCATAGTGTAAATGGATGTTTTCATTCCTGTGTTTCTATCAGGAGGGAACTGGTGATTCCCCTCCCCCCCGATTTATACTTTGCTCTCTCATTTTAAGAGATTTGAGCCATCTTCTTTTAAGATGTCTTAAAATAGGATGTCTAGGCACTTTTTTGGTCATGTTGTCCAGTAGTCCAATGATTCTTAATTTTTTTAATACTCAAATGGTTTTCCACACCAATAGTTTTTGCTGTGAGAGACTTTACATTTTCTTCTATTTTTTTAGTCATTTGGCTTTAATACTTCTTATTGTCTCATGTAGTCACTGGCTTTTATTTGGTCCACTCTAATTTTCAAGTTTGTTACTTGGGTCAGCTTTTGTACCTCTGGTGATAAACTGTTAATTTCCTTTCTAGTTATTTCTCCTATAGCTTTCATTTCTTTTCTAATTTTTCTTCAAATACTTATGTGATTAAAAAATATTTTTTTGTTTTTTAAATTCTTGCTTCATCTCTTCTGGGAATTCTAGCTGAATTTGTGCCCAAACTGCATTTTATTTCGAGGCCTTGGTTATAGAACTTTGTAGTCATCTCTTCTAGGTTTGTGTCTTGAGCATCCCTGTTACAATACTAGTTTTTTATGGGGAGATTCTTTTTTATTTGCTTATTATTCCAGCCTAATTTCTGACTTTGCACTTGATGCTAGGGCCTGGCCCTGTGAATTTCTGAAGGGAAGGTCTGAATTGGTCCTGAGATATTGCTTAGGGGTGTTGAGTGTTATGTAATTTCAGGATCCCAGGGAGAGCTTCTACTGAGGACCCGAAAACTTTAGTGCTCCCAAAGTGATCTGATCCAGGGCAAAATCTGGTTGTTACCTCTCACTCCCCACTTTCCCCCAGCCTGAGCTCTACAAGTTCATGACCTGGGTTTGGATCTGAGCAACAGTAGACTGCAGCTGAACTCAGCCACTATCAGCCAGATGGGAAGCTCTGCTGGTTTAGGGTGAAAGAACTGCAGGGTCTTCTTCACTCAGGGATTCCTGTCCTGGTTATTTCTCTGCAAGATTCAAACTGAGCTAGAAGCTGGAACTGACGCCCTGATCTGCTCCTGGAATCAGTCATACCACTGCTTCTTGCCTCTAAACTTGCTCCTCTCAGTCTGCCCTGTTGCTTAACTTAGAATACTACCCAATGGGTGAAGGTCCCCTCCTTAGATCTGTGACCCTGAGCTATGCATGGACAACAAAGCTGCCACCTGGCATCAGTTTCCAGGTGGTGCAGCAGTATGGATCTGGGACTTCCTTTTGCTTTCCTTAGGTGCTCGAGTGCTCTATACATGGTCTGCTATTGGAAAGACCCTGTTCCTATTTTTCACAGATGTCTTTGTTTCCTTATAAGGACTTGGGCTGGAAAAAATTACACACTCTTTTTCTTGTATGTCCCCATTAGGATTCAGTCTGATGAGTTTTCTACATCTGTTTGGAGGAGATTTGGGAGAGTTCATTCTCTTGCTTCCTGCTTCTCCAGTCTTAGTTCTACTGGTTCTTAGGCTTTTAAAATTGTTGTGGAAGATGCTATCGAAGTAGATATGGTTCAATTGACCATCCTGAATGAACCTCACATCTGACCACTGAAATTTTATAAGGACACAATTTGTATCAATTGTGGCATCATTCTCTTCCTCTAGGGGTTCTGGCACATGCTTCTCGATGAAGGGGAAAGTGACTCCCCTCTGAGAAGATGAGCTTCCTCAGCATTTTCCCTCTCTGGCTCTAAATTGGACATATGGAATCCTCTGGGAAAACATGTGATACATTTAAAAATCCATAATATACTCCATAGAAATATGTGTGTAAACAACCTGCAGTACTTATGGATAGTTTTTGATTGTTGTCTTTAGGTATCAATATTGGCTGAACTTTGTCTAATCATCTATTATATCCTGCTTTTATTGAAACTACTGCAAAAAATGACCTTGTCATGCTTTCAGAATTGTTGCCCCCAACATGGTTATTTTTCTCTACGTTCTTATTTTCTTTATGTTCTTTAGTGCTGTCTCTGCAAAAGTGTTTGTCACTGTTGTGGTGGCCATCCAATGAAGAAACCAAATGGGACACAACTCTCCATGGATTAACAAAATGGTAAAGCATTTATTAAGTGCTTATTATGTGCCAACCATTGTGCTACGTCCTGGATAGACAAATAGAAAATTAACAATCGTGTCTCTTGTGAAGCTCAGATTCTAAATGGAGTGAAAAACACATAAAAGAAGGTTAGTGTTTATGCTTCGTTCATGGTCAATGAAAAGTCCATGTGGTACTTATATATTCCTTTTGGTGAATTTAATTGATCTGGGTGTATTAAGTTTCATAACATTATGGAGCTTCCTTGATGTGTTCCAGAAGCACTCAAAAGAGTACCACTTAACAGTCCACACAGGAAAAGCCAAGTGGATGAAGAATTTCATGGTCCAGATTCTACTGTTCCACATGGGGATCACTCTGTTTGGAAGCTTTTCATTATTTCTAATGGAAACCTCTGTCACTTTTTAACCATGGTTCCTAATTCAACAAGGCCATCAAAAACAATTTTAATTCTCCTTTCTTGACAGTGTTTCAATTCTTGAATAATAAAATAATAGTTGACATCTGCAGAGTCTATAATGGTTTGTTTTACTTACATTATTTCATTTGGTATTTGAAGATGGTCATTATGTCTCCCCTAGTCTTCTATTCTCCTAGACAAACACCAATTCCTTCACATAATCTTTAAATGGCTAATTTTCCAGTCTTTCCATCACCTTGGTCACTTTATTCTAGGTATCCTCTAAGTTGGTCAATATCTTACTAAAATAGGACACCTAGAACCCACAGGTAATACAGAAGACAAAAAAGACTCACAAGAATCCATCAGCAGATACAGAAAACTCGTAAGGCATTTACTGAAAATACCCAAAGCACTCAACGGTAGTCTCCCAAAGAAGGAGCTGAATTGGAAGCTGCCTTCAGGGCAATTTATTCTGATACATCTTTTTCCCACAAAGCACCTACTAGACTATCCCTCCCAGATATTTAACATAACTCTTGGGTCTAATGCAAACTCTCTGGTTCCCTAGAAAGCAAACACATTTTGAAGTTAATAAACAACCACACATTCAATGTCTGAATAACTCAGACATTATGTCTGTAATAGTAGGTGTGACAAGATCCCCTCTCATGGTCCCATCTAATACATGGCTTTGTTTTTCAGCTTTAGGAACCACATGATCAATCACTTTGCTCAGAAAATTGACTTCTTTTTAGAAGGTTCAATCTCTGAACTCTTGAATTTGAGATTATGTATAAGGCAAATAACAAGAATGATGCTGCCCGAGATTATGTATAAGGCAAATAACAAGAATGATGCTGCCCAGGAAATCTCCTCCTTTTGACTGGATTTTGGAATCATACTACCTGGGGAACAAAAAAAAAATCATCACCTTCCCCTTCACAGGAATTTGAGGTTCAGGAACACTCTCCATGAACTACTCATTCAGGTGATCAGTGATGATGGAATCATTTAATTAGGATTATTACACCTCAGTATGTAATGATATGAGGCAGCTAGGTGACTCAGTGGATAGAGCACTGGGCCTGGAGTCAGGAAGATCTGAGTTCAAATCTGACCTCAGACATTAGTAGTTGTTTGTCTTAATCTGCTGTAGAAGGAAATGTCAAACTATTCCAATATCTTCGTCAAGAAAATCTTATGGACATTACTGGTGTGCTATGTCCACAGGGTCATGAAGAGTCTGACATGATTGATAGCAATTATGAAAATTGTCTAGACCAGACAAGTACATGGAGAGGAAATCCATGCTGGATATGATATATTTTGAAAGCACTGAGAAATTGTTTATAAGATTTATCAGGGAGGGCAAGTTACCAAAATAATGGAGGGAAGAGGAGAACATAGATTTTTCCCTTTAGAAAGAAGGTGAGGTTCTCCAGATGCTATTGTTTATGAATACTACAGGCAGGAGTGTGCTAGTAAACATTTAACAACTGATTCTTTGGACAAAATTGTACATACAACATACTTTTAAGTTTAATCTGAATTATTTGCGTATAGCCCATTACTTTATTATGTTTAGAGAATCGAGAAAACAACAAATCAAGCCCTGATTTGTAGCATTTATCAATTTCCATGGTATAAACACTCATACAGAAAATGTAACAATCCACTTTTATGAAATGGCATGAGCTGGCTCCAGCACATGCCTGATTCTATTATCACTCCTTGATGATCAATCAAAAGAGATAAACCTAACTGCCCTTAGCAATGGTTCATAAATAATTGGTGCATAATAAGTGCTTTTTAGATTGGATTGAATCTATGTACCAAAGCAAATAGATGAAAAATACCCACTGTAGACCATGGCATGTAGTTAGATGGGCAATTTGTTGAATTTATATATTTAGGAGAAGTACTGAAGATGGAAAATTAGATTAGCCTAGAGCTAAAAAGGCAAAAAAAGATTGAGTTGTATTAATTTTGGGAAATTATGCTATACTTTCAGTGACCCCAGGAATCTCCTTAGAACCAAAGTCATATTATTAATACAAATATTGATTTGTAATTGGAGACTGAAACTTAGGAGAAATACAAAATCTCTTTATGTAGAGTTTAGAGAGCAAGAGAGCAAGAAAAGGATTTGTTGTTGTTTGTTCTTCATTCTCAAAGAGGACCAGTGACATCAGGGTGGTGATGTTTTGACTTGCAAGTGAATTGGATTTAAGTGAAGCAGAGCTATGCAAAATCATCAGCCTCATTTTCTCCTCCAGAGTCATCAGAGTCCAGTGGCAAGACATAAGTCAAGATGACTGGTGATGGCCCAGCACTGTATTTAGTAGTGGTCTAGGAAAGGATCCTGAGGAGTGTTGATGGGAAGAGAGGATTTCCACTGAAGCCAAGAAGAGAGAAAAGAGTGTTCAAGAAGAGGGTGTGGTCAATAGTGTTAAAACCTGAAGAGCTCAAACAAACTGATAATTGACTGAGGGCCACTAGATTTAACACTTAAGGGCTCACTGGTAACTTTTCGAAAGGACAATTTCAAATGGTGGGGTATAAAGCCAAATTGAAAAGCATTGAGAAGTGAGTGGAAGATGAGTAAATCAAGGCAATGAGTATAGATGTGCCTTGCTAGGAGTCTGGCTCTGAAAGGGAGAATAGATATAGGATTATAGTTTGAGAGTATGGCAAGATCAAGTGAAAGGTTTTCTTTTTTGTCTTTTTTTAAAAGAAAGTTGGAGATTAGTAGGGAAGGAGCACAAGGATTATATGAGATTAAAAATGAGAGAAATGAATGAAGGAAAAAGCAATCATTAGGGTTTACTATATGCTATCCATAGTACTAAATACTAGGATACAAGTAAAAAGAAAAGCAAAACAATCCCTGCTTTTCAGGAACTTATATCCTAATAGGGGAATAAAATACATTGAAATGTTGGGCAGGGAGGAATATTTTAGTTAGAGAAATTACAAGGATGTGAATCAGATTTTTTTTTTCTTTTCCAAGAATGGCAGTGTTGATTTGTGGAAAGCAAGTGATATTGTAGGAAGATGGCTAGAATGCAGCAATAGTGAGTTAAGGGGTAAAATCTCAACATTTAAAAGAGGTCTAGAGTGGCTTCAGAAAGAAATGAATACTAATATGTGGTTGGAATAGTTCATTGTTCCAATTACTTTGGAAAGCAATATGGCACAATGCAAAATAAAAAAAAAGATTAAAATATCTATTATCTTTTGGTCCAGAAATTTCATTGCTAGGCATAAGCTCAAAGGTTATAGATAGAAGATTCTTAGATGCACAAAAATATTTATAAAGCACTTTTTGTGGTAGCAAAGAACGAGAAGCAAAATATATGGCCATCAATTGGGGAATGGATAAACAAATTATACCACATAATACTATTATGCAAACTTGGCCTGAACTAAGGCTCATTTACCAAATCTGGGAAACTGTCTAAAATTATTATAAATTGCAGAGCAGATATCAAGATATTGATCTACATTGGCAGAGGGAGTTTTTTTTTTGTTTGCAGGAATCTCTTATTCCAATGAAATCACAAATCTAGTCCCTTTCTGCCATTTGTGTATATGTGTGTAGAGATACATATGAAAATGCATACATCTACATATATGTGTGTGCATATATGCAAATACGTACATACATACAAAGCATATGTGAACATATAGTACACTTGGCAACACATATCAGTATATATACTCACACAGGTATAGGTGCTTATATGTATGTATACAGAGCTTTTCTCATATATTTGTATATATGTGTATATGCCTGCATGTGCATATATTGTGTGTATATATGTGTGTGTATAATCTTTGCAATTTTCCATTGTTTCTAGTTCTAAGACCCCCAGATCTACTTCCTTAAATTTAGAAGGCAGTCATCATGGTTGTATATAGAGTAGTCACTTTTTTGGTCCTTTGTTCTTGTTCTTCAGTAGTCTCTGATTCTTCATGACCCCATTTGGGGTTTTCTTGGCAAAGATGCTGGAATGATTTGCCATTTTCTTCTCTAGCTCACTTTACAGATGAATAAACTGAGGCAAACAAGGTTAAGTGACTTGACCAGGGTCACACAGCTAGCAAATGTCTGAAGCCAGATTTCAACTCAGGAAGATGTCTTCCTGACTTCCAGGCCTAACACTCTATCCACTGTACCCCCAGCTGTCCTTTTTTGGGCCTAGCAATTCTCAAAGACCAAATACTAAATTTTAGAAGGATTTCAATTTCTACTAGTGGAAGCAATATCTAAACTATTGGAATTTCAGATCCATTAAGTACTGAAATATTTATTAATGTTGCTTAAAAAAACACAGATTCCCACCAAAGGCTCAGGAATACATATGTGTGTATGCGCACGCGCATGTGCACGCGCGCGCGCACACACACACACACACACACACACACACACAGTGTCTTTTCCTTCCCTCACACCCCGCACCCCCAAAGTCTTAAATATTGTAGGAACTCGGTGTTTGTCACAATAAGTTGAATGATAAAAGGTTTCCGCATCTGCTCTATTTAACGACAAAAATTCATCCTTATACTGAAACCATTGAATGGAAGAAGGGGAGACTGCCCTATTAATTCTTATCTACAGGAAATTAGAAACATTTTTTCCCCTCATCTTTGAGCTACATTGGGTTTGGCAAACACCTCACCTCTGGATTACTGACATTAATGAGGTAGCAGGAGTGGAGAACTGCCTGCCCAGAGATGGACTTCAGGCTGCTTGCCAGGGCATCCTGCTCTGCAGAACTGATAAGATTAAACCTCCCATAACCTAGTAAACAAACCACATGGGAAAGACCAGAAATATTTTTCTGTCTTGGTCCAAGAAGTATATCTTCAGTTCTGCCCTGTGTGTTCAGCAAATTAAGCTATATAGAAAAGGATTAAATCAGACAGTAAAACCAAAAGGGAGATTTTCCTGTTAAAAATATCAAGCCTAAGGTTAGAGTCTATAGGCCTCTGGAATAAAGTCTGATAAGGTAGCCTTTAAGCTAATATTTTCTGTGTTCTTTTTCAAATCTCTCCCTCTCTCTAACTCAGTCTGCCCCTATTCTGCCCCATCCCTTTTGCCTGCCCTACCCCCATTGCTCCCTCTTATAGGTCATAGGTTAAATGCTAAGCTGGCCTTAGCTGGTCAAGCATGGACTTTTAATAGTGTAATACACTACTCAACCATTTTTGTCT
Organism: Trichosurus vulpecula; assembly: GCF_011100635.1. Classification (NCBI taxonomy): domain Eukaryota; kingdom Metazoa; phylum Chordata; class Mammalia; order Diprotodontia; family Phalangeridae; genus Trichosurus; species Trichosurus vulpecula. The sequence goes on from NC_050576.1 coordinate 125,935,340, forward strand.
ATTGCCCGCCATTTAAAATGTGCTAAAATTAGTCAGAAAAACATAAGTGGTTTAGTGTTTATCTTCTTGTTGATAATAATGACATCTTCTCTCTCATAAAATGGATTGTGGATTTCCCCCCAAGTTGCTCATAATCAAGCCAATCCAGCTTTCCCAAACTCAGAGTTTTAAAAGAAAACAGTTTTTAGGAGAATGGGTCAAAACTGAATTGTTTCCAGTATAACGTGTCACTCAGAAAGAGGAGCTTTGGACTCACAGAGTCCTAAAGTCTTATTAATATTATTTATTAGTGAGTTGTTTTATTTCCACCCAGATAGTTAATTTGGGAAATGTTGAAATCAACTAACATCCCAACCCCCTTCTCTAGCAACAAGGTTTTAAACATTTGAACTAAGCACATTTATTACAACACAATTACTTAAAAAATGAACACATTGGCTCATCCCTATCCAATTAGTTCCCTCCACAGTCTAAACAACTCAGCACCATTTAATAAGGTACCACCTTGGGAATAGAGTTGAATACTTCAGCAAAGGGCTGAATCTGTGGCTAATTGTTTGCTTGGTTACCCTGCAACAAGCACACTCCCCTCACTTTGACATCTCTATGCTGATTCCGCATCGTGATCCTTGGCATTAAACGTCAGCGTGATAGGACCAGATTATCACAGTTCCCATACCCTGTGTTGCTCAGGTCAACAAATATTTACCTATTATTAAACACCTGCTACGTGCCATGTACTGTGCTAAGTGCTGGAAATACAAAGAAAAGCCAAAAAATAGCTCCTGCTCTCAAGGAGCAAACAGTCTACTTGGGGAAGCAACGTTCAGATAACTATGTATAAACATGCAGGGGAAATGGGAGGTAATCTCAGAGGGAAGGCATGAACATTGAGGACTGGGAAAGGCTTCTTTGAGAAGATGAGACCTTATCTAAGACTTGAAGGAGGCCAAGAAAGCTGGGTGGAGATGAGAAAGGAGAGAGTTCCATTCATGGAGGCCAGCCAGTGAAAATGCTCTGAGTGGGGAGTTGCAGTGTCTTCCTAAAGGAACAATATGGCCAGTATCACTGAATCACAGACTATGGGAAGGAAAGTAAGATATAAGAAGACTGGAAAAGTAGGAAGTACTCAAGATATTAAGGATTTCAAAGAGCGAATTTTACATTTGATCCTGATGTCAATAAGGAGCCATTGAATAGACAGTGACATGGGCAGACATATGCTTTAGGAAGATCTATTTGTCACCTAAGTGGAATTATGTACTGGAATGAGGAGAGACCTGGGGCCTGCAGACCAACCAGAAGGTTATTGCTAAGACTGAGGTGATGAGGGTCTGTATTAGGATGGTGGCACCATCAGAGGAGGAAGGGGATGGGAGGAGATATGAGAGATGATATGAAGGTAGGAATGATAGGACTCACCGATTGGCTGTGGAACATGAGAGAAAGAGTGAAGAATGAGATTTCCAGCTTAGGTGACTGGGAGCATGGTGCCACTCTCAATGATAATGGGGAAATTTGGAAGGGAGGAGGACTTGGGCGGGGTGTCAGGGAAGATGAATGAGTTCAGCCTTGTACATGCTAAGTTTAAGGTATCTCTGAGATGTCCAGTTCAAGAAGATATTTAATAGGCAGTTGGATATGTGACACTGGAGGCAATAGGTTAGGACTATATGAATAGATCTCAGAATACTTTTATACATGATAGTTGAGTCCATGCAAACTAGTGAGAACACAAAGAAATATAGTATATATAGAGGGAAGAGAAGAGGGCACAAGCCTCTGGCCAGTTAGGCTGGTCTTGAGCTGAGAGTTAGCCTTTTAGCTCACTAGGACTTAGCCAAATCCCATACTCCTCTCCCTAGGGCCTTTGCCTTTGCATGGTCCCCTTCATTACCAAATAAATCTATCTCCAACAAGCCATTCTTTATAACAAAGTACTTTTAAGAGCAAAATAAGACAGTCCAGCAATAATATCTATTCTTGATGAAGTTATTCTGGTTCTTTGTAAACACTGCTTCTTTTTCTGGAAGTTCACTAACCATCCTTTTTAGAATATATGTAAGAATTTCCCCAACCCCTCTTAATTCTAGTGTCCTTCCCTTATTAATTACTATTTATCTAATATATAGCTTTTTGGCATATATTTGTGTTGTTTCTCCTATTAGATTGGCAGTTCCTTGAGAGAAGGAATTGTCCTTTGCCTCTTTTTGTATCCCCAGCATTTAGCTAAGTATCTGGAACTTAGTAGGTGCTTGATACATGTTTATTTACCGATTGAATTTTGTCAGTAAGCTAATTGTCAGCCAATTTTGTCAGTAAGCTAATTTTGTCAAGCTCATTGGCTTATAGAGTTCCTAGGTTGCATACTCTTCTTTTTCTAAAAAAATAATTTGGATATTTCCCTCCTTCCAGCCTGCATGATCTTTCTTTCTGAGACATAAGTGACAGTGGTTTAAAAATCACAACTTTCACTTACATTAATAGAGGCTTCTTATAGGTGGCTTCTGAGCTGAGGTTTGAAGTAAGATAAGGATTCTTCAAAGTAGATGTGAGGACTGAGTATTTTTCAGGGAAAAGACAAGGAGAATGCAAAGACCCAGAGACAGGAGACAGAATGTTGAGTTTGGGGAGTAATGAGAAGGCCAGAGCAGCTAAACTCTTCACTGTGGGGAAGGAGGAGTAATATCAAATAAGTCAAGAAAAGTAAAACGGAGTGAGATTGTGGAAGAGTTAGATATCAGGCCAAGGAGTTTTATTTTATTCTAGAAGTAATAGGGTATGATTGAAGGTTTTTGAGCAGGGGAGTGAAATGGTTAGCTCTGTGACATAGATTATTTTGACCACTGAGTGGAAGATGGATTAGAGAGAGGTTAGAATGAAAACAAGGACACCACTTAAGAGGCTTTTGTGAAGTCCAAGTGGAGGATGATGAAGTCTTAAAATAGAGTAATGTCTTGGTGAGGAGGGGAAGACTATTTTGCTAAAACTCTTCCCAGGAAGAAGAGTGTCTGACATGGTCATCTCTGGCAGCCAGATAAACCCAATGATTTAACTACTTTTCATGCTTCAAAGTGGGAGAGAATTTCAAATCCATGATTCCTCTTTGCCTTAATATCACGTGCCAGATTGCTATGATGGCTTCTATTCCACCAATGGCAAAATATCCAAAAGGTGGGAAAGTGAATTATCTAGAGACACACAGCGAGTCAACAGAACAGCTATACTTCTAACTCATGATTACTGTGGCCTTGATTCTAGCCTGTTATTCACTTCCTTTCCTACCCACTATGGAAATTTTTAGGAGCAGGTGGAACACACTACAGGTCCATATTATTGCTCTCCATTTACTAGTGAGCCTTATGAGGTGCCCCGCCCCCCTCCAACATCCGGATGATGAGATGTCATCACTTGGCCAGATGTGGACGCCTTCACACCCTCCCTCCAGGTGGTCCTTGAACTAAAGTGCTCAGTGCCTCTTGGACCTGGAGGCATAAATCATCGATTTTTCTAAGAATTAAGGATTACTGCTAAATTGTGTGCTTTCTATTAATAGATCTTCATAAATGCTGCAGGTGCTGGCCGTAAGTCCTCTTTGAAGCCCTGTTTAATCGCCCCCTTTCCAAATCCTCATAATCCAGGCCTCGTAAAAAACCTGGGGATTATTGATTGAGGGGACCTTGGGGATCCCTAAAATGAGGTTCAGCTCAGATGCTGGCCTAGCTCAGGGGGGGCAGTCCACAGACTCTTCCCTGGAATGCATGCCAGGTGTTGGCAGTTTCATGTTGAGCCCAGCTCAGAGTGAGAGGGCTGGATTCTCACTCAGACAAGGAAGGAGGAGGTAGCAGCCCCAAATTAGGAGGAAACCAGAGGGAAGGAGAGGTGCAGAGATGCGGTTTCAACCATGTGGTTTTCAACCTTGAATTAACATGACTTCTTCCTTGAGTACAATAGTTCCTAAAAGGGGGTTTCATGAAAGCCTGGGTTACAGGCCTGGCTTCTGGTCTTCAGGAAGCATGACAACCTCCACAAAGCAGACAGCAGCAACAACAATAATACTCCATGCTTATAGAAAACTTAAAGCTTTGCCACACGTTTTGTCTACACTAGGATTCGGTGTGATTCTATGGTTCTGGCTTTGTGGCTCAAATGACAGAAATTATAAGGGACCTCAGACATCACCTAATCTAATCCTTTTTTATAGAGGAAATCGAGGCCCAGAAAGATTATTTAATTCAGGGGTGGGGAACCTGTGACCTCAAGACCACATGTGACCCTCTAGGTCCTTGGGTTCAGCCTTTTGACAGAGTTCAAGTTTTACAGAACAAATCCTTTAATTAAGGGGATTTGTTCTGTGAAGTTTGGATTCAGTCAAAGGGCCCCACTTGAGGGCCTAGAGGACCACAGGTTCCCCACCCCTGTAACAAAAGATGTAGAGCTAGAAGGGACTTAGCCCAAACCATTTTTTATAGATGAGGAACCCAAGGTTTAGAGAGTTGGAGTAATTTGTCTGAAGTCACATAACTGATAAATGTCTAAATCAGGATTTGAATCCAGCTTTTCTATCTTCAACCTCAGCACTCTTACCACCATGACAGAATCTTCCAGAGGTAACAGGTGATTGCTGTGCCAGCTCTACCCAACCCTTCCACCTTGAATATCGATGTTTCTAAATTGTTGAACCAACAATTAAAAAAATCGAACTCTATTAAACTTTAATAAAAAGTAACTCATTAAACATTCTCATTATCATCATGAGAACCAAGTATCCCATAAACATTATTTGGTAGCTGTAGAAGTATCTATATTCCTATTTCATATGTACATGTGTATATACATAAAATAGTTAGCATAGGGGATAGAGAGCTGCCTGTGGGTCAGGAAAACCCGAGTCCAAGTCCTGCCTTTAATTCGTATAGTTGAATTAACGTGGGCAGGTCCCACAAACCATTGAGCCTCATCAGGGAACTCTGTAAGACTCAGATTTGGGTGGGTCTGGATTGATGATGAGATCACTTCCAACTCTAAGATCCTGTAATTTATAATTATGGTACAGATGCATTGCCATTCTGCTTCAGTAGCAAGACTTTCTACACTTGGAAGTTCCCTGACCTGATGAACCCACAGGCCCAATGCACTCCTGAGACCCCCACAAAGCATATTTGCATTTATATTAAAACTTCTAATTTTGAAGCCATACTAGTAGTATTGAAATGTATAATCAAAATGATACACTAGGACTTAGGTTCTTTGGGCCATGAAGTAAGAATAATTTTTGTCTTCTGCCTAAAAGCAGTGCTATAAAACCATATTTGAGAAGCACATGAAATATAATAATAGAATCATAGAAGATGACAAGTAGGAAAGACCTCAGAGTCTATGCAGTCCAACTCTCCATTTCACAGAGAAGGAAACTAAGTCCAAAGAGGCAACCTGATTTGTCCAAAGTTACATTATTAGTGGCAGAGCAGGGATTGTCAATCAACCAGTCAGGAAGTATTTTTTCAGCAGCTACTGTGTGCTCTACTGTTGGAGGTGCTGGAGACACATTCAATGAATTCTAGCTTACATAGAATTTGGACATATTAATCTCTGGTCTAATGTTCTTTCTACTGTCCCAGAGCTATGTTACTCATCTATAAAAAGACATCTAATTGCTTGGTATTAGTGTAGTCAATACATACCAGGGTATATCATCCTGATGATTACTGCAAATAAGGCAGGAGGCCTTTTAACTCTTTCCCTTAACAGAATCTGGATGTGTGAAGAAGAGGAGTTTTGGTGTCTTATTTTCTTTCACTTTTTACAAGAACAGAAGCATAGGATCCTACCCTTAAAGGTGGGAAGGGACCTTATGAGTCATCTTGTCCAACACTCTTTTTATATCTGAAGAAACTGAGGCCCAGATAATAGATGATAAACAGTGGAGACAGGATGTAAACACGGGGACTCTGGCTCCATATTCAGCATGCTTTCCCCTGGACCATATCGCTAAAACAAAGTGATGTTATGTGTTCTGTCTAATAGCATTCACTGGAAAGGTCATTCTTTCAGTGAAAATGTATTCAAATAAATCCTTCTATTATCCTGGCTACAGACAAATAGAGGCATTTGCTCTGCCTAGGAAAATCAGACTGCATCAAATGCCACTTTGCCTGAAAGTGGTCCTGCCTTGCAAAGATGAAATGTGTTGCATTGCTGAGCAAGTTCAGGGTAATCTTTAATGGCTTATACAGTCGGAAGCTGAGATTTAGCCTGCACAGCTCATTAGCCCAAAAAGGTGCTCGCCATATGGTGGAATGAAATTCAGAACATGGCTGGGCCATAGCCAGCCAGCTGTGCAGTATGGTTCTTCATGGCATGGAATATCCTGGCTTATGTTGGTTAAAGGTGACATTGTTTCTCATCCATTACCCTAACAACAGGCAGGTTTAGAAACCCCTTGGTGATAAATCCCTTGTCCTTGAAAGACTGTTGTCCCCAATTTAAGAGCAGAGAGAAGATAGAATACCCAGAACCCTCTTACCCCAAGCCAGCAAAACGTATCTTCATTGACTGTAAAGGTGTCTTCTATTTTCCCTGCTGTGTCCCTCCTCTAAGTGCCCCCATTTTCTGTTAGCACTTCCCAACTGCCAGTAGTTCCTATTGGGGCAGGGACAGGGACAGGGATGGGGACATTGCCAGTGAGTCCTATTTAAAATGTACCATGTATACACTTAGTCGAGGTAAAGAACATAGTGATAGGAGTTGTTTGTTGTATTTGTTCTTCGCTCTTGAAGAGGACTGGGACATCAGGAAGATGATGCCACCACTTACAAATGAATTGGATTTATGTGAGGGAGGGCTGTGCAAGGTCACCAGCCTCACTTTCTCCTCTGGAGCCATCTGGGTCCAGTGGTAAGATATTGATCAGGATAACTGGAGATGGCCTTGGATTGGAGTAGAACCTAAGAAGGGTAACTATGGGGAGGATCTGAGTTCAAATTTAGCCTCAGACACTTACTGGCTGTGTGGCCAGAAAAAATTGTACAGCTTGGAGGACTGTGTCTAGTGGGTTACACCCATTCTTACTAAAAGCAATTAATTGAAAGGCTTATCATGTGTATCCCCACAGGAAATGATGAATGAGAAAAATTACATGGAAACAATTGTTGATGGCTAGGAACCTGCACCAGATCCATGTAGTGACTGCCTGCCAGGAAGGTTTTAGGAAGTACAACGAGCAAAATGAAAGAATTTCCAAGAACACAGCAACCGCGGTTCAGGGGCAAAGAAGTAAATGTGGGTCAAGCGGACAGAAGGTTAACTCAATTTATGATACTTTTATCATTAAGTTAAGACGAGGATTACAAAGGCAGCACACCCTTACCTCAAAATTCCAGCAATTCCTTGAGCCCATTGATATGGTTGCTCTCTCCAGCGGTACGCATTGCGGTCCATCCATGCCCTGCTGTGGGACTATTGTTCATGTCCTTCTATAAATTTTTCTCATCATGTTCCTTCCTCTAGTTCTTTTGGTAATGTATGAATACAAGTGAAGTACATGGGTTCTCTGCTGGTTAGCCTCTCAGGCCACCTTTTCTAGTCATGTATCTTTCTAGGGATCTCATTTATGTTACTTTTCTTGCCCATCTCTGAGTTGGTAATGTGCTCCAGCCTATTTGTGTCCATCATACTTTTTTGTGCCCTTTAGATGACCCTCAACTTGAATTTTTCAGACACTAGTATTCTATGATTTACAAGCTTGCAACATCACTGGAACAGCATGGTTGTTAAGAAGCTGAGTCTTCTCTCTCAATTTGAAGCTTAGAATTATTTAAAAACCACCACAATTTGCTAAAGGCAATCTAGTCTGCTCTCCTATTCAGTTCCAGGCCTAGCTCATTGTCTAGGATGGCTGCTAGGTTCTTAGATCGGCTTTACTAGGAAAGATAGCTGTTTCAGGGGTCAACGATCTTCTTTAATTACATAAAATATAAACAGAGAAAATACAGAGAAGAGAAATAAAGACCAACAGACAGAGCTCTACTGCCTGAATCAGAACAAAACTGCTAAATACATATACTTTACATTCACCACTGGATTGAGAGAGCCTTTACGTCTGAGCAGTCAGGGAGCCCTGAACATACAGCCACTCAGAGTCTCAAGCAAGGAATCACAACATCCTTCTTGTAAGTGAACCCCCAAAGCAAAAGCTCACCTCTCAGAATATACACTCTTTCAGCTAATAGGCTCAGAGCCAAAAGGCATCAACCCTCCTGACTCAGTGCCTAATTAGATATTAGCAAAAGGTATGGAAACAAACTTCCCTTAATAGGTTCCATTTGAGGCCAATTGATGGGTGGGGAAGATCTTATTCCCCATTAACCTTACGCCACCCCCCCCCATGATATTCCTCTTAACCCCAATTCCATTTAGCTACTAACTGTCAGATTACCTTTAACAAAGGAATACTTACTTCAAAAGGTATAATCACAAATATACAAACTGATTCCCTCAACATGTGAGACTTAATCCTCCCTTCCCACACCACCTCAGTCCCTGGGGAGGCAGAAGGAGATCAGAGAGGGAATTTGCAGATATATATATATATATATATATATATATATATATATATATATATATATATATATATATATATATATATATATATATATATATATATATATATATATATTTCTAGCTCCAGTTTCTCCTCCAAGCTTCAGGCTCAAATCAACAATTGTCTACTATAGAATATAAAAAAAATTGGAAAATGTTTAATAAAATAAATAAAAAATACAATGCAACTTAGATACTGTGAATTTGTCATTTTCTAAGTCAATACACTGGCCAGCAGGGATCCATTCTGGATGGAGTGTGACACCATTGAACTACCATACAATTCAAAATGAATGTTCTAGGGACAAATAAAGCTCAACATGCCCCAAGAAGAAAACCTTATGTTTTTCCCCACCCCAAAAACCTACCACTCTTCCAAATTTCTCTATCTCTGTTCCAACCACCATCATTGTTCTAGTTTCTGGGTTTATAATTATCCTTGACTCCTAAATTAAGTTAATCAATGTTTATTAAAAACCTACTATGTTGTTAGGCATTGCACTAAGTTTTGGGGTCAAAAAAGACGCGAAACACAGTTCCTGTCCTCAAGGTGCTTATCATCTAATGAGGGAGATAATACACAAGTAAATATATACAATGTGGGATTAATACAAAATAATTAACAGAGGGAAGACACTAGAATTAAGACAGTTGAAAAAGGCTTCCTGTAAAAAGATGGGGTTTTAGTTGGGATGTAAAGGAAGCCATGGAAGTCAGTAGGCTGAGCTGAAGAGGTGCACAGCCAGGGAAAAATTTCTGGAGCTGAGATATGGAAGGTCTTAGTCGTGAAATAGCCAGGGGCTCAGTGTCACTGAATCTAAGACTATGTATAAGATGACTGGCAAGGTAGAGTGGGGCTAGGTTTTGAAGGGCTTTGAATGCCAAACAGAGCATTTTGTATTTGATCCTGGAGGTTATGGTGAACCACTGGAGTTTACTGAGTAGGGAGGGTGATATGATCAGACCTATGCCACTTAGGACTTAGCCACTTTGGTGGCTGAATGGAAGATGGATTGGAGTAGAGAGGTGGACAGACAGATAGAAACACCAGCAGGCTCCTGCAATAGTTCAGGTGTGAGGTGATGAGGGTCTGCACTAGAGTGATGGCAGTGTCAGAGGAGAGATGTTGTAAAGGTGAAATTGTCAGGTCATGGCAACAGATTGGGTATGGGGGTTGAGAGATGGGGAGGAGTCGAGGATAACTCCTAGGTTGCAAGTCTGATGAATCAGAAAGATGGTGTTGCCTTATCTGGTAATAGAGAAGGTGGGAGGAAGGGTGGGTTTAGGAGGAATGATAATGAGTTCTGTTTTGGACATGCTAAGTTTAAGATGCGTCCTGAACATCATTTGATATGTTTGAAACAGTTGTCAATGTGAGAATGGAAGTTGGCAGGGTTTGGGGCAGGATAGGTAGATTTGAGAATCA